>NC_134687.1:331482600-331788600 GCF_050947455.1 Rhinoderma darwinii | reverse complement strand
ATTTCTGTCACCTTCAAGATAAAAAACTGTTGGATATCATTGGATATGATAAATACTATGAACAAACAGCAAATCAAGTGTAGATGAATGGAGCAGGTGACAGTTAAAGAGTCTTCACAACTTTAAGAAATGAGTCCATATACATATATTACTTCACCGCTCATATGCTCTCTGGACATGAGACTAAACTGGGTCCATGCACACATGGGGAAACTGGACAACGTTTGCCTCTACGGAGAAGATGCAACAGATGGAAAACAGCTCTGTGTGTACAATCTTCTGCAGAAGATATTCCGAGCCCTGTGGTCCTACCCCTAACCACGTGTCGCAGAGTGGAAAAAAGGCCCTATTTTAGGCTAATAGAAAATTAGAATAGTGCAGTATTGCCACACACTATTTGAAACCAAAAAGATACTTTATTATACTCACAATAAGTATGATAAAAATGTGAACATAAAATTTCAAGCGTCACGCCAAACAGCAGCCCGATCCTGGGTTTTGCCCTATTTTGGCTTCTTCCAGGGCACGTTAGGCATATCTTTCCCATTTGTTAAATAGCCATCAATCAAAGACAGAATGCATTAGGGCTTGCCAAAACGTAATGGCATTGCTACAGAAAATGTCTGCAGCAATTCCGCAGAAACTAGCAGGATTTCCGAAACTGCAATATTTCCTGTGTGTTTTACGGCAGAAAATGGTGCAGAGTTTGCTGTGTTTTTCTCAATGTTGGGAGATGGTGATATCTCCTCTGAAAACGCAGCAATTCAGTTCACTTTCTGCAGCAGGAATTGACATGCTGCAGTACGAAAAATACGCACCGCAGGTCAATTTCTGGTCGGAATTTTTACGCAGCGTGAGGATGAGATTTGTTAAATTTCAACCACTTTACTGCTACAGTATTTTGCTGCATATTTTCCGTCCACAATTCCGGCCGGAAAATAAGCAGCAATTCCGTTATGTGTGGACAAGCCCTTACATCGTGCTAGTTTAAGAGCGTTAGCGATTACAAGTTTTTTACCAAAACAATAAAACATTTCAACAATGTACATAAAAACTGCAATTCATGCAGGAAGTATAAAAAAATATATAAATAAAGAGCACCATGATACCTAAAATTACAATATACTGCTTGAAAACTACATATATACAAAAATGTTCCTCACCCTATTAATCCCATCATCTATAGGTGTGTACAGGGACTTAAATTCGTTGTTACTTTTCACCACCAGCAAAAATATAAAATTAGGTTTTAATTTATATAGATGTATTTTATATATAGCCAGAGAGATCTGCCAATAAAGCAAGGAATTTTCCTTGGGCAGAAAAGCAAGTTGTATTAAAAAATAAAAAATTTTGTTAGAAAAAGTTCAACCTGGGAGGGTTAGTCATGAAGGCAAATACTAACTTTGGATTAGGACAACAATTACTTATCACATCCAAAGTGAATCTTAATCATGTGATCACAAATTAACCATATTCTATCAAAAATGAATGTCCCTATTTCGATAATAATAAATGTTGTAATACTATATCCCTATCTTTAATAATATGTGTAAAATTATGTGGGGGAAAAAATTAAATTAAGCCTTTTAATTAAAAATCAACATTTATACCATAAGGTGCTGAAGAGTTTATTAAAAAATAATAAAAAAACCTTCCCTTTTACCGATTTTTTTTTCTTCATTAAACTCATCTCAACAACCTCAACTACGAAAAATGTTGTACATTTGGG
The DNA here is from genome assembly GCF_050947455.1 of Rhinoderma darwinii. Taxonomy (NCBI): domain Eukaryota; kingdom Metazoa; phylum Chordata; class Amphibia; order Anura; family Rhinodermatidae; genus Rhinoderma; species Rhinoderma darwinii. The sequence goes on along the minus strand of NC_134687.1, from coordinate 331,786,868 downwards.
TTTTTATTTTGTTTTGATGCATAATGTGCCGAGACACTATGATCCATTTTCTGCTTTTTTTAGTTTCTTACATGTTTTACCTACATAGTGAAGCAAGCCCACAGGGGAACTCCAATACATATACAACTCCCTGACAAGCGCATGTCAAGAAATCATGAAATCTCAAATTTCTCTCCTTTTTCTTTAGAGGTAACCAAAACAATACCATGCGGGTATAGGTATAAACACACACACACCTATGTATTACGGTATGTTCACACGCTTAGCAAAAAATGCCTGAAAATACGGAGCTGTTTTCAAGGGAAAACTGGTCCTGATTTTCAGCCGTTTTTTTAGCAACTCGCGTTTTTCGCAGCGTTTTTTACGCCCGTTTTTAGAGCTGTTTTTCACGGAGTGAACCCGCTGCATACGATGCCGGTGTCGGCTGTTTGTTACAGCCGACACTTCAGAGTAACGAACGGCATCGCACTCGAGCGCGATCCCGCTTGTTTAAGTCGTTAAATGCCGCGGTCAATAGCGACCGCAGCATTTAAATAGTTAGAAAGAGGGGTGCGACCCCCTCTAACAGCTTATCGTGCCCCCCCGCGACGCAATCGTGGGGGGGGGGGGGCGATGGTTGCTATGGCTGCCTGGGGGTCTAATGAAGGCCCCAGGTCCGCCATCTTTGTACACCTATTAAGCTCTGCCTCCAGCAGTGCTTAATAGTTGCCTGTCAGAATCACGATATACTGCAATACATTTAGTATTGCAGTATATCGTGCAAGCGATCTAACGATCGCTGGTTGAAGTCCCCTAGGGGGACTAATAAAAAAGGTAAAAATTAGTTAAACAAAGTTGTTTTTTTGTTTTAAAAAAATATATATATATATTAAAAGTTCAAAGACCCCCCCCTTTTCCCATTTTCCCCCTAGAGCATAGTAAAAAAATAAATAAATAAACATAATTGGTATCACCGCGTCCATAAAAGTCTGAACTATTACAATATATCATTATTTAACCCGCACGGTGAACGCCGTAAAAAAAAAAAATTGTAAACTCCAGAATCTCTGTTTTTTGGTCACCTAATCTCCCACAAAAAATGAAATAAAAAGTGATCAAACTGTCGAATGTACACCAAAATTGTATTATTAACTACAGCTTATCCCGCAAAAAATAAGCCCTCATACCACTTAATCGACGGAAAAATAAAAAAGTTATGGCTCTCGGAATTTGGCGACACAAATTAAATTTTATTTTTTACACTTAGGTTTTTAATTGTAAAAGTAGTCAAATATAGAAAAAACTATATATATTTGGTATCAGCATAATTGTATTGACCCACAGAATAAAATTAACTTCTTGTTTTAATGGCACAGTGAATTCCGTAAAAACGGCGCACAAAAAACCATGGAGGAATCACTGTTTTTTTCATTTTCTACCCCACAAATAATTTTTTTCCCGTTTCCTAGTACATTATATGGCAAAATAAATGGTGCTACAAAAACTACAACTCGTCCCGCAAAAATCAAGCCCTCATAGTACTATATCGACGGAAAAATAAAGACGTTATGGCTTTTGGAAGGCGGGGAGGAAAAAACTAAAATGAAAATCTGAAAAAGGGCTGTGGCGGGGAGGTGTTAAAAAGCTAAAATATATCTGTGAGCATTGTCTGAAACAATTCTATGTTGAATATTTTTATTATTCTTGTAAGGAGCTGATCGTCCTTGAGTCTGGAAGAATGACATTGTTTACCATAAGGGAGGGGTGAGCCTTGAAGAAGGGCTTTGTTTAAATGATTTAATGTTGTGCCATCTTATTTGCAGTCTCCATTCTCTAGTCAGATAAGAAGTAGAGACACATTAACTTGTGTATCTGAAATGTGTGTCTTCACCATGTGATAAAGGACAGGCCACCTGGGAGGGGGGGCCTTGAGGTGTGAAGAATCATTATAATGCATTGAAATATTCCCATTGGCTGAATCAGAGTCATTATCATATTGTAGATGATTGGCTGAAATCAAAGCGTACACCTTTCCTGTCATCATACTTATATACTTGTTTGGATCAATAAAGATCAGAAAAGGATTTTGAGCATACAAGCATGGTCTCTTGTGTAATCTTTTCTTTGTGGTTGGCGTGTATAATAAAGTTGGCACCGGTCTGCCAGGACTGTTCTGTAGGCAAATCAAACAGCTCTAACAGAATTTACCAGCAACAGCTGTAAAAACCTGGGGCATACCAATTAGATCTTACCAAATCGATCCTTGCAGTCTTGGGGCATATGTGAGGTCATACACCATCAATGCAAGTGCCGTCAAGAGTGCCTTGGCGTCTACTGGTTTACCTTCCTTTATCCGTTATTCTGTTAGAATCTGGTTTTCACATCTTCCGCTCCCAGTTAGACAATTCCTGTGGAGACAATCTTTTTCATTGCACTAAAAGCTTTCCAACATACCTGCTGGATAAAGACTGCATTTCAGGAGCTGTGACGTCATGACAGCTAATTCCAGCCTCGGCAATGAATGAGTGAACAAGATTTGTAAGAATAAGCTTCTTATGTACCGGCCGGTTTTCAATATTCACTGATGCAATACCGCCAGGCCTCCAGCGACAGCTTATCAGATGAGCAATCTCCCACGTTTACGGCACCAATAAAACAGAAAATAATATATCTGCTAATATTAATTACTGCAAACCAATAAACTATATGTGGGAGTAGTGAACAGTAGGGGTACATACATCTTCAAAACCCTGTGTCTCACAATAAAAAGTCTACACACCCCTGTTAAAATGCCAGTTTTTGTCATGTTACAAAGTCAGTACAAGATGAATCATTTCAGAACTTTTTCCACCTTTAATGTGACCCATAATCTGTACAATTCCATTGAAAAACAAACTGAAATCATATAGAGGGGAAAAATAAAAATAAAAAATAAAAATAATGTGGATGTATAAGTGTGAATTGGGGATGTGGTTGTATTCAGAATTAGCCAATCACATTCAAACTCATGTTAAGTAGTAGTCAGTACACAGCTGCCATTATTTAAAGTGATTCTGAGTAACCCCATATAAAGTTTAGCTGTTCTATTAGGATTTTCCTGACATTTTCCTTGTTGCATGTTACAGCAAAAGCCATGTCCGCTTACAACACATCAAAGGGATCTGATTGTTGGAATGCATCAGTCAGGAGAAGAGTACCAAAGAATTTCCAAGGCATTAGATATACCATAGAAGACAGTGAAGACGGACATCAAGAAGTGGATTACCGTTGGCACATTAGTGATATTACCAAGAACTGGACGTCCCTCAAAACTTGATGAAAAGACAAGACAAAAATTGGTCCGGGAGGCTACCAAGTGGCCTACAGCAACATTAAATAAGCTGCAGAACTTTCTGGCAGGTACTGGTTGTGTAGTGCATGTGACAACAATCTCCCATATTCTTCATATATCTGGGCTGTGGTCTAGGGTGGCAGGACGGAAGCCTTTTCTAACAAAGCACAACATCCAATCCCGGCTATGATTTGCAAAGACCTACATCAAGTCTGCCAAAAGCATTTGGGAAAACGTGTTATGGTCTGATGAGACCAAGGTTGAACTTTTTGGCCATAATTCCAAAAGGTACGTTTGTCGCAAAGCCAACAACAGCACATCACCACAAGAACACCATACCCACAGTGAAGCATGGTGGAGGCAGCATTATGTTTTGGGGCTGCTTTACTGCAGCTGGAACTGGGGCTTTAGTCAAGGTGAATGGAATTATGAACAGTTCCAAATATCAGTCAATATTGGCACAAAACCTGCAGGCCTCTGCTAAAAAGCTGAAGATGAAGAGGAGCTTCACCTTTCAGCACGACAACCACCCAAAGCATACCTCCTAATCAACAACAGAATGGCTTCACCAGAAGAAGATCAAAGTTATGGAATGGCCCAGCCAGAGTCCAGACCTGAATCCCATTCAAAATCTGTGGGGTGACCTGAAGAGGGCTGTACACAGGAGATGCCCTCGCAATCTGACAGATTTGGAGCGCTTTTGCAAGGAAGAGTGGGCAACAATTGCCAAGATGTGCCATGCTGATAGACTTCTACCCAAAAAGACTGAATGCTGTCATAAAGTCAAAGGGTAATTCAACAAAGTAGTACTTTAAGGGTGTGCATATTTATGCAACCACATTATTATTTTTTTTCCACCCTAAAAGATTTCAGTTTGTTTTTCAATTGAATTGTACAGATTATAGGTGACATTAAAGGTGGAAAAAGTTTGGAAATTATTCATCTTGTACTGACTTTGTAACATGACAAATATATATATATATTGTATTTTATTTTATCCTTTAACCTTTATTTATTTTTCACATAATTCCACACAAATTATTAAAAATAGTGATATATATATATTAATATCCAAATAGGGACATTCATATTTGGTAGAGTATGATAAATTTGTGATCACAAGATTAAGATTCACATTGGATATGATAAGTAATGGATGTCCTAATCCAAAGTAAGGCTAGATTCACACGGGCATTGCGCAGCTCGGACATGAAAAATGGGCGTTTTTCACGTCCGAGGTGCATCCGTGCTCTGCGCTGCGGGATGCGTTATCGCGCATCCCCCATAGATAAGAGTCTATGGAGGGATGCGTGAAGCGTGAAAAAATAGGATATGAAACGACGGCCGTGTGAACGGGCACATTGAATTATATAGGTCGGTGTGACGACCGTTGTTTCAATGGCCGTCACATGGATGTTTAACACGTTCGTCTGAATAAGGCCTTGGTATTTGCCTTCATGACTAACCGACTGTTTGAACTTTTTCTAACAACATTTTTTCTTTTTTAATAGAACTTGCTTTTTTGCCTATATATAAAACATTTATAAAAATGAAAACTTAATTCTATACTTTTGCTCGTTGTAAAAAGTAATAACGAATTTAAGTCCCTGTACACACCTATATGCTGGGATGATGGGATTAATAGGGAGAAAATCCTTTTTGTATATATATTGTTTTCAAGCAGTATATTGTAATTTTAGTAATCATCGGTCCTTTTTATTTATATACATTTTTATACTTTCTGCATGTATTGCTATTTTTTATTCTTCCTGCATGTATTCTAGTTTTTATGTATGTTGAAATGTTTTATTGTTTTGGTAAAAAACTTGTAATGTCTAAAACTCTTAAACGAGCACTCTGTAATGCATTCTGTCTTTGATTGATGGCTATTTAACACATGGGAAAGACATGCCTAACATGCCCCGGAAGAAGCTGAAATAGGGCGAAAACCAGGGTCCGGCTACTGTTTGGCGTGCTGCTTGATATTTTTTATACAGATTTTTATCATACTTATTGTGAGTTGAAGGGCACGTTCAGACCTGGCGGAATTTTTCCGCTGCAAATGTTGGTGCAGATTTAGGGCAATTATGCAACGAATCTGCACCAACATTTGCATATTTGACAGGTAATTTAGACGTGGCAGATATCACAGCGGACTTGCCACAGATTTCAGTTTTTGCATTGCAAAGGCTGAAATCCACAGTGAAATTCCGCTTCTTCTCCACAATGGAATGAGCATGCTGCGGAGGGAAAATTCTGCACCGCAGCCTGATTTCCGCACAGTTAGGGTATGTTCACACGGCCAAATTACGGACATAATTCGGGTGTTTTACGCCTGGAATTACGTCCGAAATTACGGCTTGAATACGTTGACAAACATCTGCCCATTGAAAGCAATGGGCTGACGTTTGTCTGTTCACACGAGGCGTATATTTAAGCGTCGCTGTCAAAAGACGGCGCGTAAATAGACGCCCGCGCCAAAGAAGTGTCCTGTCACTTCTTGGGACATAATTGGAGCCGTTATTCATTGACTCCAATGAAAAGCAGCGCCAATTACGTCCGTAATGGATGCGGCATTCAAGCGCCTGCAGATGCCGTTACGGCTGAAATGACGGGCTGTTTTCTCCTGAAAACAGCCCCGTAATTTCGGCCGTTACGGACGCTGCCATGTGAACATACACTTATTTTCTGCAACGTCTGAACTAACTTTCCTAAAAATTTATAGAAAAAAATGTAAAAAACGGCTGCTGCAGAATTCCACTGCGGACTGTCCGCAGCGGAATTCAACAGCAATTCCGCCACGTGTGAATGTGCTCTAATAAAGTACCTTTTTGCTTTTAAATAGTGTGCGGCAATATTGCAGTTTTCTATTAGCCTGAAATAGGGCCTTTTTTCCACTCTGCGAAACGTGGTAGGAGATAGAACCACTGGGCTCAGAATGCCTTCTGCAGAAAATTGTACACGGAGCTGTTATCCATCTGCTGTATTTACTCCGTCAGGGCAAACATTGTCCAGTTTTCCCGTGTGCACACGAACCCAGCTGTGTCTCATGTCCAGAGAGCATCTGAGCAGTGTTGGATATCATTATCTATTACCTATAACACCCAATCAGGGTCCACATTTAATTTCTAGAGTGCAGTTTACAAACAGATTGCTACAGGCAACAAAGCCACCTTTTTCTAAAATACATTTTTTATACATGTACAAATCATTCCTAACAACGTACAGTAGCTGTAATGCAGTCATCCTGTCAATCTTGTCAGACACTCCTTTGTGGGATTGACTTTGTTTTTGCATTTATTTAACCCCTTGCGTACCTTCGACGTAATAGTACGTCGCTGGCCACTTATTCCAGCGTACCTTCGACGTACTATTACGGCGCAGGAATAAACTGTCACTATGTGAAATCACATAGTGACAGAACAGCGGCGGCAGCTGTCATTGACAGCTAACCGTCTCTGCTACCGGCCTGGGGACCAATTAGCAGTCCCCAATGCCGGCGATTGCTGTGATTGGTCAGTCTCTGAAGACTGACCAATCACAGCCGTCTGTGACGTCGTCTGCAAGAGAAAGCTCCTGTCACTGTCTCTGATCTCCTCACTTCTGTGAGATACGTGAGGAGATCAGAGAAAGTGGTGTAAAAAAAACAAACACTATTTTTATGAACCCCTTCCCGAAAATGGGCGTATAGTAACGCCCTGAGGATGAAGCGGGCACAGGAGCTGTGCTCGCTCCATCTTCATCGGATGTCGGCTGTAATATACAGCCGACATCCCACTGCAACTACAGCGATCACTGTCCTCTCCGATCGCTGTAGTTTAACCCCTTAAATGCCGCTGTCAATAGCGACAGCGGCATTTAAGTGATTGATACAGAGGGAGGGGGCTCCCTCTGCACCCCATTGCCCCCCCCCCCCCCGCGAAAAATCGCGGGGTACTGATGGTTGCAATGGCAACCAGGAAGCCTAGCAACGGCTTCCTGGTTGCCAGGTACGGGAGCCTATTAGGTCCTGCCCAAGGCAGGACGTAATAGGCTCAACTGTCAGTTGTAAAGTGACAGTTACAATACACTGCACTACATCAGTACATACAGAAGTAGTGCAGTGTATTGTGCAGGGGATCAGAAGATCAGATCTTCCAGTCTCCTAGTATGTGTAAAATAAAAAGTGAAAAAAAAGTGAAAAAAAAGTTTTAGATAAATAAATAAATACAAGTTTACCGTAATAAAAACAATAATCGCCTTGTTTCCCTGATCAAGCCCTTTATAATTAGAAAAAAAATGAAAAAAAAGACAAAAACTAGACATAATAGGTATCGCCGCGTTCGTATCGGCCTGACCTAAAAAAATATCATATTATTTATCCCGCACGGTGAACACCGTAAAAAAAATACCATAAAAAACAATGGCAGAATTTCCTTTTTTGGTCACGTTGTTTCCAAAAAAATGGAATAAAAAGTGATCAAAAAGTCGCGCGTAGCCAAACATGGTACCAATAAAAACGACAGTGTGTCACGCAAAAAATGTATGTACTCCGCACAGATTACATATGCCCCACATTATAAACTGAAACACCAGTAAAACACTAAACAAAACTACTACCAAGCAAAATCTGCGCTCCAAAAGCCAAATGGCGCTCCTTCTGGGCCTGGCAGTGTGCCCAAACAGCGGTTTATGACCACATATGGGGTATTACCGTACTCTGGAGAACCGCTTAACAATTTATGGGGCGTATGTCTCCAGTGGTACAAGCTGGGCCCAACGCATTGGGCACTGAAATAGCATATATGGGGAAAATGTCAATTTTCAATCTGCAACATCCACTGTGCACTAATTTCTGCAAAACCTTTGGGGGTCAAAATGCTCACTACACTTCTAGATGAATTCCTTGAGGGGTGTAGTTTCCTAAATGGGGTCACTTCTCTGGAGTTTTCACTGTACTGGTACCTCAGCGCAATGCAACATGGCGTCAAAAACAAATTTTGTAAAATCTCCACTCCAAAAACGAAATTGCACTTTTTCCGTTTAGACCCTTGCCGTATGTCCAAATAGCCGTTTACAACCACATATGGGGTATTTCCGTAATCAGGAGAAATTGTGTAACACATTTTGGGGTGTCTTTTCTCCTGTATTCCTTGTGGAAATTAAAAATTCTGAGCTAAATCTACAGGTTATTGGAAAAAATAAAATGTTTTCATTTTCACGGACCAATTCTAATAAAATCTATAAAACACCTGAGGGCTCAAAATGCTCACTACACCTCTAATTTAATTCTTTCAGGGGTATAGTCTCCAAATTGGGATCACATCTGGGGAATTTCTACTGTACTGGTACTTCAGGGACTCTGCAAATGCGACATGGCCCCCAGAAACCAATTCAGCAAAATCTGAGCTGCAAAATCCAAATGGTGCTCCGTCCCTTCTGAGCCCTGCCGTGGGTCCAAACAGCAGTTTATTACCACATAATGGGGTATTTCCGTAATCAGGAGAAATTGCTTTACAAATGTTGAGGTGATTTTTCTCCTTTATTCCTTATAAAAATTAGAAAATTCTGTGTTTTTTCCAAAAAAAAGTCTCTTTTCATCTTCACAGACTAATTCCAATAAATTCAGCAAAAAACCTGTGGGGTCAAAATGATAACTATACCACTAGAAAAATTCCTTGAGGGGTATAGTTTCCAAAATGGGGTCACTTTTGGGGGGATTCCACTGTTTAGGTCCCTCCAGGGCATTGCAAACATGACACGGCACTGAAAACCATTCCAGTAAAATCAGAGCTCCAAAATCCAAATGGGGGTCCTTCCCTTCTGAGCCCTGCTGTGGGTCCAAACAGCAGTTTATCACCACATATGGGGTATTTCCGTAATCACGAGAAATTGCTTTACAAATGTTGGGGTGCTTTCTCTCCTTTATTTCTTGCAAAAATTAAAAAATTTTAAGTTTTTCCAGAAAAAAAGTAGATTTTCATTTTCACAGACTAACTCCAGAAAATATAGCAAAATACCTGTGGGGTCAAAATGCTAACTATACCCCTAGATAAATTCCCTGAGGGGTGTAGTTTAAAAAATGGGGGTCACTTTTGGGGGTTTCCACTGTTTTGGCACCACAAGACCTCTTCAAACCTGACATGGTGCCTAAAATATATTCTAAAAAAAGGAGGCCCCAAAATCCAAGAGGTGCTCCTTTGCTTCTGAGGCCTGTGTTTCAGTCCATTAGCGCACTAGGGCCACATGTGGGATATTTCTAAAAACTGCAGAATCTGGGCAATAAATATTGAGTTGCGTTTCTCAGGTAAAACCTTCTGTGGTACAGAAGAAAATGTATTACATATGAATTTTGTAAAAAAAAATGAAATTTGAAAATTTCAGCTCTACTTTCCTTCAATTCCTGTAAAACGCCTAAAGGGTTGAAACACTTTCTGAATGCTGTTTTGGATACTTTGAGGGGTGCAGTTTTCAAAATGGGGTGTCTTATGGGGGTTTCTAATATATAGGGCACTCAAAACCACTTCAGAACTGAACTCGTCCCTGAAAAAATCGCTTTTTGAAATTTTCTTAAAAATATGAGAAATTGCTGCTAAAGTTCTAAGCCTTGTAACGTCCTAGAAAAATAAAAGGATGTTCAAAAAACAATGCAAACATAAAGTAGACATATGGGAGATGTTAATTGGTAACTATTTTGTGTGGTATTACTATCTGTTTTACAAGCAGATGCATTAAAAATTGGAAAAATCATAATTTCTTCATATTTTCGCTAAATGTTGGTGTTTTTCACAAATAAGCAATGAATTTATCGACCAAATTTTTGCACTAAACTAAAGTACAATATGTCACGAGAAAACAATCTCAGAATCAATTGGATAGGTAAAAGTATTCCAGAGTTATTACCACATAAAGTGATACATGTCAGATTTGAAAAAATGGGTCTGGTCCTCAAGGCCAAAATGAGCTGGGTACTCAAGGGGTTAAATATGACACTTTTAGGCCGGATTCACACGAGCGGGTGCGTTTTGCGCGCGGAAAAAACGCGGGGTTTTTCCGCTCGCAAAAGTTCCATAACAGCTCCGTGTGTCAGCAGCATATGATGCGTGGCTGCGTGATTTTCGCGCAGCCACCATCATTATGACACTCTGTTTGTATGTTTGTAAACAGAAAAGCACGTGGTGCTTTTCTGTTTTCATTCATAGTTTTGACTACTGTAGCGTGCATCGCGTGCGGCACACGGAAGTGCGTCCGTGTGCCGTGCGTGGTTTTCACGCACCCATTGACTTCAATGGGTGAGTGATGCGTGAAAAACGGGCAAATATAGGACGTCGTGAGTTTTACGCAGCGGACATACGCTGCGTGAAAGTCACGGACAGTCTGAACGGCCCCATTGACTAACATAGGTCCGTGCAAGGCGCGTGAAAATCATGCGCGTTGCACGGACGTATTATACGTTCGTCTGAATAACCCCTCATATATATATGTATACAGGGCCGCCATCAGGGGGGTATTAGGGGTACTGGTGTGAGGGGCCCGGCCAAACCTAATTGAAAGGGGGGCCCGGCAACTGCCGCGACTTGCCTTTGGTAGAAGAAAACGGGCCCCTGCAATGGGGCCCGTTTTTTTCACCACAGAATGTCGTGAGCTGCGGGCCCCCCCTCTCGTCATGGGGGCCATCGAACCGCCCGCGTGCGCGACCGATCGCGCACACAAGGAAACTCCCGCGCGTGCGCACTTGCGAGCGCGCACCCACGAGCGCCCGCACTGGAGACCGCGCAGGCGCGAACCCGCGAGAGCCCGGAAGCGCGCACCCGCGACAGCCCGGGCGCTCCCAGATGCGACAGCCCGGGCGCTCCCAGATGCGACAACATGGACAGACACACATGGACAGAACTTACCTGGAGCCTGGCTGGAGGTGAAGGACTGGACGTCTGGACCGAAGACATCGCCTGGAAGACATCGCCTGAAGAGGACTGGAGTGGGAGCAGTTCTTCTAACACAGTGAGTAAAATGTCTCAAAGTGCTGTTTAAGTATGGCCCTGTTCACACAGAGTATTTTGCAGGCAGAAAAAAAATCTGACTCAAAATTCCTTAAAGAATTTTGAGGCAGATTTTGACCTGCCCACACTATCTTGCCGCGTTTTTTTGCTACGTTTTTTGCCCGCAGCGATTGAGGACAGCAGACAAAAAACGCAGCGAAAAATGCATTTTCTGCCTCCCATTGATTTTGATGGGAGGTCAGAGGCGGAACCGCGGCAAGAAAGGACGTGCTGCTTTTTCTTTTTTTCGCGACTGGCTCCCATTGATTTCAGATGAAATCAATGGGAGGCGGTTTTGGAAGTTTTTTGGTGCTGATTCTGACGCAGTGTCCGAGTCAATATCAAGGATCGCGTCACCAGGACTACGGCCGGGGCAAGTCTAAATTTTTTTATAAATTTAAAAAAGTGCCTTTTTTTTTTTCTCATTTGTGATTTTTGCGGCAGAACCGCAGCATTTCCACAACAGAGGAGCAGCGATTCCACAGAATAAATTGACATGCTGCGGCTAAAAAAGCCACACTGCAGGTCAATTTTTTTTGCAGCGTGTGAATGAGATTTGTTCAAATCTCATCCACTCGGCTGCGACTGTAAGGGTATGTTCACACGGCCTATTTACGGACGTAATTCGGGCGTTTTTGCCCCGAATTACGTCCGAAAATAGCGCCTCAATATCGCTGACAAACATCTGCCCATTGAAAGCAATAGGCAGACGTTTGTCTGTTTACACGAGGCGTATATTTACGCGCCACTGTCAAATGACGGCGCGTAAATGGACGCCCGCGTCAAAGAAGTGACCTGTCACTTCTTTGGCCGTAATTGGAGCCGTTATTCATTGACTCCAATGAATAGCAGCGCTAATTACGCCCGTAATTGACGCGGCGTTCAAGCGCCTGCACATACCGTTACGGCTGAAATTACGGGGATGTTTTCAGGCTGAAACATCCCCGTAATTTCAGCCGTAACGGACGCCCTCGTGTGAACATACCCTAATACGCTGCGGATTTTCCACAATAAAATGTGTTGCATAAAATCTGCAGTGTTCATGCCTAGTGTGTTCCTACCCTAAGGCCGGATTTACACGAGCGTGTGCTTTTTGCGCGCGCAAAAACGTGGAGTTTTGCGCATGCAAAAGGTCCATAACAGCTCCGTGTGTCAGCAGCGTATGATGCGTGGCTGCGTGATTTTCGCGCAGCCGCCATCATTATGACACTCTGTTTGTATGTTTGGAGCACGTGGTGCTTTTCTGTATTCATTCATAGTTTATACTGCTGCGGAAGTGCTTCCGTGTGCTGGGCGTGACTTTCACGCACCCATTGACTTCAATGGGTGCGCGATGCGCGAACAATGCACAGATATCAGACATGTCGTGAGTTTTACGCAGCGGACACACGCTGCATGAATCTCACGGACAGTCTGTACAGCCCCGTAGAGTAACATAGGTCCGTGCGAGGCGCGTGAAAATCACGCACGTTGCACGGACGTATTACACGTTCGTCTGAATAAGCCCTAACAATAAGGCCCAGTTCACAGAGTTTTTGGGCCCTGATATTGACTCTTCGTTAGAATCAGCACCAAAAAACTTCCAAAACCGCCTCCCATTGATTTAATCTGAAATCAATGGGAGCCAGTCGCGGAAAAAAGAAAAAGCAGCACGTCCTTTCTTTCCGCTGTTCCGCCTCTGACCTCTCATCGAAATCAATGGGAGGCAGAAAATGCATTTTTCCCTGCGTTTTTTGTCTGCTGTCCTCAATCGCCGCGGGCAAAAAACGCGGCAAGATAGTGTGGGCAGGTCAAAATCTGCCTCAAAATTCGGTGCGCGGTTCCAGGCGGTCGCGGGTGCGCATGCATGGGAGTTTGCGGGTGCGCGTGATCGGTCGCACGGGCGGCGGTGTTTGACGGCCCCCATGACGACCCCCATGCTACCCAGGGCCGCCATCAGGGGGGGTATTAGGGGTACTGATGTGAGAGGCCCGGCCAAACCTAAGTGAAAGGGGGGCCCGCAGCTCACGACATTCTTTTGGTGAAAAAAACGGGCCCCATTGCAGGGGCCTGTTTTTTTTCTACCAAAGGCAAGTCACGGCAGTTTGCCGGGCCCCCCTTTCAATTAGGTTTGGCCGGGCCTCTCACATCAGTACCCCTAATACCCCCCCTGATGGCGGCCCTGGGTACCATGATATAGTGCTGGACGGAGTACCGTTAACAGGCGGTGCCACGGTAGGGGGGCCCAGAAAATTTAGCTGTAGGGGGCCCTGAAATTCCTGATGGCGGCCATGTATGTATATATATATATATATATATATATATATAATGTATATATATTGTTTATAAATAATACATTTTGTTTTACCTTCCACTTCCAGCAGTGCAGGTTTTGAAATTGCAGTTCCAAGGCTATTCTTAGCTATACAACGGTATTGACCAGCATCTTCTCTTTGTACTTTCTGAATTCTCAAGCTTCCAGAATCTAAAATGGAGATACGTGCATTCTCCTGCAAATATATATAAATAATTTACAATGCAAATATTTTCTGAGTTCAGTCAGCTCTGCTCTTTAAATATCAACTGACATTATAACATTTCTACAACCCAATAATCATAACCAATGATATGTTTTTCCTAGTATAAGGGTACGGCCACACGAGGCGGCCCTGACACAATCACAACGCGGCCAACAACTGCTCTGGCACTATGTAGGAGCGGCTGTCAAATACCTCGTTAAGGGGTATTCCGGTTACATGCGCATGCGCACTGCCACTCCATTTATTCTCTATGGGAGCGCCGAAGATAGCCGAGTGCAGTGTTCGGCTTTTTCCGGCGCTGCCATAGAGAATGAATGACGAATGAGTTGTTGTAATTTGCAAAATCGTGCGGCCATAAAGGGTGTATTAATTCATGGCCGCATGATTTTACAGATAAAGGGATGGTTTACCCGCGTTAACATGCGGCCGCTAACAGGCTGTTTGACAGCCGCACCAAACATGGTGCCGGCGCAGTTGTTAGCCGCGTTGCGCCCGTGTCAGGGCCGCGCCATGTGGTCCTACCCTAAGTTTAAAGGAATTGTGAAAAGTGTGAAAATAATGTGCATTGTTAATACTCAGGTTGCCTATTACATGGTCAATAGGTCAAACTGAAGAAGGTGGTTAAAACAAATACTTAAGTATAGAATCAGATCTAAAAAAGGGTCTATTAGGATCAAGAAGCCAAAGATTTTTAAAGATTATCTATGAAAAATAATGTAGGGGGCGCATACAGAAAAATGTATGTAATGTCTATTTGGGAATATTTGGACCATTGGACATTTTTGTGATGTACTGTAAGTAGTGAACTCTTTAGTGTACATTAAAGAACCATTTTTTAACCCCTTAATACCGAAGGTGTTTAAACCTTAGTGACCAGAGCAATTTTTGCAGTTTTGCTATTCGCAGATGTAACGCAGTATAAGGGTATGTGCACACGATAACGACCATTACGTCTGAAATTACGGAGCTGTTTTCAGGAGAAAACAGCTCCTGCATTTTAGACGTAATTGCTCGTACTCACGTTTTGCGAGGCGTCAATTACGGGTGTAATTTGGAGCTGTTCTTCATTGGATTCAATGAAAAACGGCTCAAATTACGTCCCAAGAAGTGTCCTGCACTTCTTTGCCGAGGCAGTCATTTTATGCGTCGTCTTTTGACAGTGACGCGTAAAATTAAAGGTCGTCGGCACAGTACGTCGGCAAACCCATTGAAAGCAATGGGCAGATGTTTGCCGACTTATTGAAGCAGTCTTTTCAGGCTTAATTCGCCTGAAAATATGTCGTGTGAACCCAGCCTAACTCTGTATGTGTTTTATGTATCCATGTGAATTTTGCACTGTTTTCTTGGGACATGTAGTGCTTCCTTTTTGTGGTATATATGTATAGGTAACATTTTTGTTACTTTTTTTTATAGCCGTGGAAAGACAGACAAAAAAGAAAAATTTAGATTTTTCATAATTTGTAACAGTTGGAAAATAAAAGTAATTGTATCATACAAATGTATTGAAATATTTTTTTCATTTATCCTGATCATAAGGACACCTGACTTGGAGGTGTAGTTTATTTATTTTTTACCAGAAATATAGTATAAAACACAAGTGCCCCTTTTTTCAATTGCGCACTAAAATGTCTTAATTTCGTTTTTTACACCATGGTATTAATGTATGGATAATGGACTTGAAGTCCAATAAATAATAGTAAAAAAACATTGTGTTATACAAACTAGACACTCTAAAGTCTATTTCTATAGCATTTTTTTTTACAAAAGTGTCACTTTTCTTAAGCCATTTTGAAACACCGTATGACATACTGGTAAAATTGACACCTTCCCACATTCTGCTACTTCTCCCGTGTACGGCGATACCAAATATGTGTGTCTAATCTATTATATGAACCCGTTATAGGGCACATCATTGAAGGAGTCCATTTTGGCTTTTGGAGGCCTTTTTACGCCAGAGCTGATTTTAGGGAACCACGCTATATTTGCCGTTGTACTGCAGGTCATTTTGACAAGTATAAATGTCCTGCTAATATTCATCTAGGGGTATAGTGAGTATTTTTAATAGGTGGAAATAAATAAAAAATAGGTTTTTCCAGAAAATACTGTATTGCTGCATTTTTACAGTGAAACATAATCCAATAAGCAACCCTCCCTTTTGGTTCTCCCTACAAAAACAGTGTGAAAGTAAATGAGTTAATAATGTCGGTAATATCACGGTCTTTGCCTTCATAGATTCTAAAGGCAGATGTGTAGCCTGTACCGCTCTCACAGAGCTTGTAGATTTTAACCCCATATTTTGCTCTCTTTGAGGGGATGTACTGGCGGAATGAGAGCCTGCCTTTGTTAGGCTGGGTTCACACTACTTATTTTCAGACGTAAACGAGGCGTTTTATGCCTCGATTTACGTCTGAAAACACGGCTCCAATACGTCAGCAAACATCTGCCCATTCATTTGAATGGGTTTGCCGACGTACTGCGCCGACGACCTGTCATTTACGCGTCGCTGTCAAACGACGACGTGTAAAAAAGACGGCTCGTCAAAAGAAGTGCAGGACACTTCTTGAGCTGTAATTTGAGCCGTTTTTCATTGATTCCAATGAAGAACAGCTCCAAATTACGGCCGTAATTGAAGCCTCGCAAAACGCGAGTACATGCAATTACATCTGAAATTACGGAGCTGTTTTCTCCTGAAAACAGCTCCGTAATTTCAGACGTAAATGCAGTTATCGTGTGCACATACCCTAACTCATCAGCGATTCATCCACCATTAGGTTTTTTTCGGGGTTGTACACCAAACATAAATGACTCCGCCAAAATTTTTATCAGGGGCCTTATTTTATACAGGCGGTCACGGCCTGGATCACTACGGGGGGGGGGGGGGCTGGTGATTGTTGTTAGGGGGGATTCACACGAGCGTGTATTCGGTCCGTGCGGGCCGCGTGGTTTTCACGCGGCACGCATGGACCAATACAAGTCTATGGGGCAGTACAGACAGTCCGTGCTTTTTGCGCAGCGTTTGTCAAAAAGCGCGACAGGTTCAATAACTCTGCGTATTTCGCGCATCACGCACCCATTGAAGTCAATGGGTGCGTGAAAATCACGCGCACCACACGGAAGCACTTCCGTGGGACGAGCGTGATTCGCGCAACAGCAGTGAAAAGGATGAATGAAAACAGAAAAGCACCACGTGCTTTTCTGTTTCCGAACATCCAAACGGAGTGTCTTTGCGATGAGCGAAGCCGGACAAGCGAACCGAACTTCACCGGGTTCGGCCGAACTCCCGGCTTCTTCCTCCAGTCTGACCTCCCGGGATGACAATTAAGTCCAAGTGACAGCTCCAGCCAATCACAGGCCAAGCACAGGCTGCAGCGGTCACATGGACTGGCGCGTCATCCAGGGAGGTGGGGCCCGATGTCAAGAGAGGCGCGTCACCAAGGACGCGTCACCAAGGACGCGTCACCAAGGCAACGACCGGGAAGTTCTCGGTAAGTACGAACTTTTTCTTTTTTTTCTACAGGTTTTTCGATATTGTGTTCGGCATTCACTGTCGAGGGTGCTGAAAGAGTTAGCTCTTTCAGCACCTTGGACAGTGACGGCCGTCGACTAGCCTCATCTCTATGATGGTGGCTGCGCGAAAATCACGCAGCCGCGCATCAGACACGGATGACACACGCAGCTGTCAAATGGTTTTTGCGCGCGCAAAACGCAGCGTGGTTTGCGCGCGCAAAAACGCAACGTTCGTCTGTATCTGCCCTTAAAATGAAGGAAGCGCATTAGCACTTCATATCTGCTTCTGGTCATAACGGCTGGAAAAACAGGTGTGGCATGTGTAGGGCTTGTTGCCCAATATGACCGGATTGAGGGCTTTTTCACTAACCCCATGTTGAGGATGAGCCCCAATTTTTTTTTAAGTTCACCAGTATTTGTGGGGTGCCACTGCTTTGCATAGGACGACGTTGGCTTTACAGCAAAGAATTGGCGAGCATACAGATTGGTTTGGTTAACAACCAGCTCTAATAGTTCATCTGTAATGAATATTTTAAAAAAATCGAGGGCTGTAAAATTTTCCACATTTAGGCCCTGTTCACACTGAGTAAAAAAAACGCGTTGCGGTAAAAAGAAGCGTCATGACCCATCTTGAGGCGGTTTCCGCCTCCAAAACCCCATTTCAATCAGTCAGAAAGAGGAAAAAAACGCCTCGACTAGTGTTTTGATGAGTTTTTGTCAAACCACTGTGCAAAAACCGTCTGGAGCAGTTTTTGCAGGAGGAATTTTCCTCCTGCAAATAACTCTGTGTGAACACAGCCTTAGGGTATGTTCACACGCAGTGAGCAAAACGTCTGAAAAATACGGAGCTGATTTCAGAGAAAACAGCCTCTGATTTTCAGGCGTTTTTGAAGCTGAAAATTAAATTTGGAGCGTCTTTTGAGGCTTCTTTTCAGGCGTTTTTTGAGGCATTTTTTGAGGCGTTTTTCATAGTGTTCAATGGAAAATCCGCTCCAAAAAACGCCTCAAGAAGTGACATGCTACTTCTTTTTACGGAGCGTTTTTTTACGCTCCAGTTTTTGACAGCGACGCGTAAAATAAAGGCTTGTGGGAACAGAACATCGTAAAACCCACTGCAGGCAATGGGCAGATGTTTGTAGGCCTAATGGAGCCGTTTTTTCAGGTGTAATTCGAGGCGTAAAATGCCCGAAATACGCCTGAAAACACTGCGTGTGAACATACCCTAATATTTATCCCTGGTGTGGCAATAAATTCTGGGATATTAGGGGAAAATGACTCTGAGGGTACCCACTCAATATATTCTTGGGGAATAGAGTGGGCCATGTTTTGTGGTACTTCTGCGGCATGCCCTGTACTTGTGGACTCTGCAGCGACACTTGCATTTTCAGAAAGCGTATCACTGTCATCGCTATCACTGGTAGACAACATTTTTACCTTGGACGCGGTTTCTGTATCGCTTTCATCAGAGTCATAAATTAACATGGCGTATGCCTCTTGCACCGTGAACCTTCTATGGGCCATTGTAATTACACATACGTACGACAAAGACTGTAACCAGACGCAAACGCTGACAAATTGTATTATTTTTTCTTAACTTTTTTTTTTTCACAGACAAAAATGCACGGACGTCACAAAAGCACGCTTCGCATAAAACTGATGTCGAACAAACACGTAGATTATAAAACTTTTTTTTTTACATATACAGTAATATGTACAGTAAATACCAGTAAATACCAGTATTTGTGGGGTGCCACTGCTTTGCATAGGACGACGTTGGCTTTACAGCAAAGAATTGGCGAGCATACAGATTGGTTTGGTTAACAACCAGCTCTAATAGTTCATCTGTAATGAATATTTTAAAAAAATCGAGGGCTGTAAAATTTTCCACATTTAGGCCCTGTTCACACTGAGTAAAAAAAACGCGTTGCGGTAAAAAGAAGCGTCATGACCCATCTTGAGGCGGTTTCCGCCTCCAAAACCCCATTTCAATCAGTCAGAAAGAGGAAAAAAACGCCTCGACTAGTGTTTTGACGAGTTTTTGTCAAACCACTGTGCAAAAACCGTCTGGAGCAGTTTTTGCAGGAGGAATTTTCCTCCTGCAAATAACTCTGTGTGAACACAGCCTTAGGGTATGTTCACACGCAGTGAGCAAAACGTCTGAAAAATACGGAGCTGATTTCAGAGAAAACAGCCTCTGATTTTCAGGCGTTTTTGAAGCTGAAAATTAAATTTGGAGCTTCTTTTGAGGCTTCTTTTCAGGCGTTTTTTGAGGCATTTTTTGAGGCGTTTTTCATAGTGTTCAATGGAAAATCCGCTCCAAAAAACGCCTCAAGAAGTGACATGCTACTTCTTTTTACGGAGCGTTTTTTTACGCTCCAGTTTTTGACAGCGACGCGTAAAATAAAGGCTTGTGGGAACAGAACATCGTAAAACCCACTGCAGGCAATGGGCAGATGTTTGTAGGCCTAATGGAGCCGTTTTTTCAGGTGTAATTCGAGGCGTAAAATGCCCGAAATACGCCTGAAAACACTGCGTGTGAACATACCCTAATATTTATCCCTGGTGTGGCAATAAATTCTGGGATATTAGGGGAAAATGACTCTGAGGGTACCCACTCAATATATTCTTGGGGAATAGAGTGGGCCATGTTTTGTGGTACTTCTGCGGCATGCCCTGTACTTGTGGACTCTGCAGCGACACTTGCATTTTCAGAAAGCGTATCACTGTCATCGCTATCACTGGTAGACAACATTTTTACCTTGGACGCGGTTTCTGTATCGCTTTCATCAGAGTCATAAATTAACATGGCGTATGCCTCTTGCACCGTGAACCTTCTATGGGCCATTGTAATTACACATACGTACGACAAAGACTGTAACCAGACGCAAACGCTGACAAATTGTATTATTTTTTCTTAACTTTTTTTTTTTCACAGACAAAAATGCACGGACGTCACAAAAGCACGCTTCGCATAAAACTGATGTCGAACAAACACGTAGACTATAAAACTTTTTTTTTTACATATACAGTGAGGCCTCATTTACACGAGCGTATTATACGCGCGTGCGACGCGCGTGCTTTTCACGCGTGTCGTACGCACCTATAATAGTCTATGGGGCTGTTTAGACGATGCGTGAATTTTGCGCTGCGTGAGTGCGTTGCGTAAAACTCACGACATGTTCTATATTCTTGCGTTTTTCACACAACACGCACCCATTGACTTCAATGGGTGCGTGAAAACAACGCATGCCACACGAACGGTCCTGCGTTGCATGCGCGAAAATCACGCAAGAGCTGTCAAAAGGATGAATGTAAACAGAAAAGCACCACGTGCTTTTCTGGTTACAAACATCCAAACGGAGTGTCAAATTAGAGATGAGCGCACCGAACTTCACCGGGTTCGGCCGAACTCGTTTTGACCGAACCCGGCAAAAAATGTTCGGGTACGCGACGTCAGGAGACAGTCACTGCCCACGGTGCTCAAAGACTTAAACTGTTTCAGCACCATGGACAGTGACTTTCGATCACAATATACATATACGTGTAAAAAAAAACAGAAGTTCGGACTTACCGATAAGTCCCTGCTCCTTCCTCCAGTCCGACCTCCCGGGATGACAATTCAGGCCAAGTGACAGCTGCAGCCAATCACAGGCCAAGCACAGGCTGCAGCCAATCACAGGCTGCAGCGGTCTCATGGCCTGCCGCGTCATCCTGGGAGGTGGGGCCGGATGACAAGAGAGGGACGCGTCACCAAGGCAACGGCCGGGAGACCGGACTGGAGGAAGCAGGCAGTTCATGGTAAGTTTGAACGTCTTTTTTTATTCACAGGTTGCTGTATATTGTGATCGGCATTCACTGATGAGGGTGCTGAAAGAGTTATTGCCGATCAGTTAGCTCTTTCAGCACCTTGGACAGTGACGGGCGTCGACTACCTCATCTCTATGATGGCGGCTGCGTGAAAATCACGCAGCCGCGCATCATACACGGATGACACACGGAGCTGTCAAATGCCTTTTGCGCGTGCAAAACGCAGCGTTTTTTGCGCGCGCAAAACGCACACGCTCGTGTAAATCCGGCCTGAAGGAAATAAGTATTTGATCCCTTGCTGATTTTGTAAATTTGCCCACTGTCAAAGTCATGAACAGTCTAGAATTTTTAGGCTAGGTCAATTTTACCAGTGAGAGATAGATTATATAAAAAAAAAAAAAGAAAATCACATAGTCAAAATTATATATATGTATTTGCATTGTGCACAGAGAAATAAGTATTTGATCCCCTACCAACCATTAAGAGTTCAGCCTCCTCCAGACCAGTTTCACGCTCCAAATCAACTTGGTGCCTGCATTAAAGACAGCTGTCTTAAATGGTCACCTATATAAAAGACTCCTGTCCACAGACTCAATTAATCAGTCTGACTCTAACCTCTACAACATGGGCAAGACCAAAGAGCTTTCTAAGGATGTCAGGGACAAGATCATGGACCTGCACAAGGCTGGAATGGGCTTCAAAACCATAAGTAAGACGCTGGGTGAGAAGGAGACAACTGTTGGTGCAATAGTAAGAAAATGGAAGACATACAAAATGACTGTCAATCGACATCGATCTGGGGCTCCATGCAAAATCTCACCTCGTGGGGTATCCTTGATCCTGAGGAAGGTGAGAGCTCAGCCGAAAACTACACGGGGGGAACTTGTTAATGATCTCAAGGCAGCTGGGACCACAGTCACCAAGAAAACCATTGATAACATATTATGCCGTAATAGATTAAAATCCTGCAGTGCCGGCAAGGTCCCCCTGCTCAAGAAGGCACATGTACAGGCCCGTCTGAAGTTTGTGAATGAACATCTGGATGATTCTGAGAGTGATTGGGAGAAGGTGCTGTGGTCAGATGAGACTGAAATTGAGCTCTTTGGCATTAACTCAACTCGCCGTGTTTGGAGGAAGAGAAATGCTGCCTATGACCCAAAGAACACCGTCCCCCCTGTCAAGCATTGAGGTGGAAACATTATGTTTTGGGGGTGTTTCTCTGCTAAGGGCACAGGACTACTTCTCCGCATCAATGGGAGAATGGATGGAGCCATGTACCGTCAAATTCTGAGTGACAACCTCCTTCCCTCCACCAGGAAATTAAAAATGTCTCGTGGCTGGGTCTTCCAGCACGACAATGACCCGAAACATACAGCCAAGGCAACAAAGGAGTGGCTCAAAAAGAAGCACATTAAGGTCATGGAGTGGCCTAGCCAGTCTCCAGACCTTAATCCCATCGAAAACTTATGGAGGGAGCTGAAGATCCGAGTTGCCAAGCGACAACCTCGAAATCTTAATGATTTACAGATGATCTGCAAAGAGGAGTGGGCCAAAATTCCATCTAACATGTGTGCAAACCTCATCATCAGCTACAAAAAACGTCTGACTGCTGTGCTTGCCAACAAGGGTTTTGCCACCAAGTATTAAGTCTTGTTTGCCAAAGGGATCAAATACTTATTTCTCTGTGCACAATGCAAATAAATATATATAATTTTGACTATGTGATTTTCTGTTTTTTTTTAATATAATCTATCTCTCACTGGTAAAATTAACCTAGCCTAAAAATTCTAGACTGTTCATGACTTTGACAGTGGGCAAACTTACAAAATCAGCAAGGGATCAAATACTTATTTCCTTCACTGTATTTTTTTAAACTTTTTTTTTTTTGCACAAAAAAAATACTGAGGAAGGTGAGAGCTCAGCCGAAAACTACACGGGGGGAACTTGTTAATGATCTCAAGGCAGCTGGGACCACAGTCACCAAGAAAACCATTGATAACATATTATGCCGTAATAGATTAAAATCCTGCAGTGCCGGCAAGGTCCCCCTGCTCAAGAAGGCACATGTACAGGCCCGTCTGAAGTTTGCGAATGAACATCTGGATGATTCTGAGAGTGATTGGGAGAAGGTGCTGTGGTCAGATGAGACTGAAATTGAGCTCTTTGGCATTAACTCAACTCGCCGTGTTTGGAGGAAGAGAAATGCTGCCTATGACCCAAAGAACACTGTCCCCCCTGTCAAGCATTGAGGTGGAAACATTATGTTTTGGGGGTGTTTCTCTGCTAAGGGCACAGGACTACTTCTCCGCATCAATGGGAGAATGGATGGAGCCATGTACCGTCAAATTCTGAGTGACAACCTCCTTCCCTCCACCAGGAAATTAAAAATGTCTCGTGGCTGGGTCTTCCAGCACGACAATGACCCGAAACATACAGCCAAGGCAACAAAGGAGTGGCTCAAAAAGAAGCACATTAAGGTCATGGAGTGGCCTAGCCAGTCTCCAGACCTTAATCCCATCGAAAACTTATGGAGGGAGCTGAAGATCCGAGTTGCCAAGCGACAACCTCGAAATCTTAATGATTTACAGATGATCTGCAAAGAGGAGTGGGCCAAAATTCCATCTAACATGTGTGCAAACCTCATCATCAGCTACAAAAAACGTCTGACTGCTGTGCTTGCCAACAAGGGTTTTGCCACCAAGTATTAAGTCTTGTTTGCCAAAGGGATCAAATACTTATTTCTCTGTGCACAATGCAAATAAATATATATAATTTTGACTATGTGATTTTCTGTTTTTTTTTTAATATAATCTATCTCTCACTGGTAAAATTAACCTAGCCTAAAAATTCTAGACTGTTCATGACTTTGACAGTGGGCAAACTTACAAAATCAGCAAGGGATCAAATACTTATTTCCTTCACTGTATTTTTTTAAACTTTTTTTTTTTTGCACAAAAAAAATACTGAGGAAGGTGAGAGCTCAGCCGAAAACTACACGGGGGGAACTTGTTAATGATCTCAAGGCAGCTGGGACCACAGTCACCAAGAAAAACATTGATAACATATTATGCCGTAATAGATTAAAATCCTGCAGTGCCGGCAAGGTCCCCCTGCTAAAGAAGGCACATGTACAGGCCCGTCTGAAGTTTGTGAATGAACATCTGGATGATTCTGAGAGTGATTGGGAGAAGGTGCTGTGGTCAGATGAGACTGAAATTGAGCTCTTTGGCATTAACTCAACTCGCCGTGTTTGGAGGAAGAGAAATGCTGCCTATGACCCAAAGAACACCGTCCCCCCTGTCAAGCATTGAGGTGGAAACATTATGTTTTGGGGGTGTTTCTCTGCTAAGGGCACAGGACTACTTCTCCGCATCAATGGGAGAATGGATGGAGCCATGTACCGTCAAATTCTGAGTGACAACTTCCTTCCCTCCACCAGGAAATTAAAAATGTCTCGTGGCTGGGTCTTCCAGCACGACAATGACCCGAAACATACAGCCAAGGCAACAAAGGAGTGGCTCAAAAAGAAGCACATTAAGGTCATGGAGTGGCCTAGCCAGTCTCCAGACCTTAATCCCATCGAAAACTTATGGAGGGAGCTGAAGATCCGAGTTGCCAAGCGACAACCTCGAAATCTTAATGATTTACAGATGATCTGCAAAGAGGAGTGGGCCAAAATTCCATCTAACATGTGTGCAAACCTCATCATCAGCTACAAAAAACGTCTGACTGCTGTGCTTGCCAACAAGGGTTTTGCCACCAAGTATTAAGTCTTGTTTGCCAAAGGGATCAAATACTTATTTCTCTGTGCACAATGCAAATAAATATATATAATTTTGACTATGTGATTTTCTGTTTTTTTTTTAATATAATCTATCTCTCACTGGTAAAATTAACCTAGCCTAAAAATTCTAGACTGTTCATGACTTTGACAGTGGGCAAACTTACAAAATCAGCAAGGGATCAAATACTTATTTCCTTCACTGTATTTTTTTAAACTTTTTTTTTTTTGCACAAAAAAAAATACACAGACGTCACACACGTACGCTACACAAAAACCCTAGGCTAAACCTAGACTAAACCTAGGCTAACCCTAGACTAACTCTAGAATAGAACCTAGAATAACCCTAGACTAACCCTAAGGGCACGTTCACACGTGGCGGAATTGCTGTGGAATTCCGCTGCGGACAGTCCGCAGTGGAATTCTCCAGCGGCCGTTTTTTACATTTTTTCCTATACATTTTTAGGAAAGTTAGTGCAGACGTTGCGGAAAACTCAGCTGCGGACCATAGGCTGCGGTGCAGAATTTTCCCTCCGCAGCATGCACTGTCTGTGGCGGAGAAGAGGCGGAATTTCACTGCGGATTTCAGCCTTTGCAATGCAAAAACTGAAATCTGTGGCAAGTTCGCTGTGTTTTCTGCATCGTCTGAACTACCTGTCAAATATGCAATTCTTGGTGCAGATTCGTTGTGTAAATGCCCCAAATCTGCACCAACATTTGCAGCGGAAAAACTCCGCCACGTGTGAACGTGCCATAAGGATAACCCTAGCCTAGGTATACAATTGAAGTTTATATAAAGTGTATATATTACATTTTTTGTAATTTTGTGTCTTTGGTGTCACAGTAAAATTCTCTCTCTGTCTCTTCTCATACAGAGTAACAAGTGTGAGGCTGGGTTCACACGACCTATTTTCAGGCGTAAACAAGGCGTATTTACGCCTGAAAATAGGGCTACAATACGTCGGCAAACATCTGCCCATTTATTTGAATGGGTTTGCCGACGTACTGTGCAGACGACCTGTAATTTACGCGTCGTCGTTTGACAGCTGTCAAACGATGATGCGTAAATTGACTGCCTCGGCAAATAAGTGCAGGGCACTTCATTGCAACGTAATTTGAGCCGTTCTTCATTGAACTCAATGAAGAGCAGCTCAAGATTTACGAGCGTCACAGACGCCTCGCATAATACGAGGAGGAGCATTTACGTGTGAAACGAGGCAGCTGTTTTCTCTTGAAAACAGTCTGTCTTTTCACACGTAAATGCCTGCTATCGTGTGAACATACCCTGAGGAGAGACAGAGAGACAGGTAGGAGAAACACTTAGTTTTTCATTTTGTGATCACTGTGAATGGTTCTCACAGTGATCACATGAACGGAGACCACTGTTATTGGTCTCCGATCATCACTCTGAAGCCAAGGCTGTTGCTCACACACTGCTAGTGGTCTACGATCATTGCCCTGAAGTCTGAGGCTGTTACCAGCAGCCCGGTTTTCAGCAGCACCCTGCACGATGCGGAGAAAGTTCTTCTGAAGTGCCGACGTGAAAAGCCGACACTTCAGAAGAACTACCCTGAACAGCCGACATAAAAACACTATACGCCGGTTGTTAAGGGGTTAAAATCTACTTCTATGCTGAGATGACTGCTTTATGTTAGAAGACCAAAGACTAATTCTGCACTTATAAGGGCCCTTTTATACCGGTCAATTATCGGGCAAACAAGCGTTCACAGAACACTCATTCCCAATAATTGCCCTGTGTAAACATCGGCTGATTCTGTCGTTTTAAATGCCCAAAATATTATCGTTGTCGTTGTGTAACCAGGGAGATGTGTTGTCGACTCGACATGATCGAAATGTATAGGGACAAGCGATCGGAGTAACAATCGCTCGTCCCCATACTAGCTCCTAGTGGGACAGTGTAAAAGGACCTTAACCCCTTCCCGAAATTTGTCGTATGGATACGTCATGGAAAACCATTTTACAACAAATGGTGGACACCAGCTCAGAAGCTGAGTCTGCTCCACCATCCCCGGGTGTTGTCTGCATGTTCCAGCTCACACCCTGGGGTAATAGTGGGGTAATAGCGGGGACCAAAGTTTACTCCGATCCCCACCATTAACTCCTTAAGTGCAGCGTTCAAAAGCGATCGCTGCAAGATCTAATACATTGCACTATATAGGTTGTGCAATGTATTAGAAAAATAATCTGACAGTTGGACCTTCAAGTCCCCTAGTAGGACTAAAGAAAAGTGTAAAAAAAAAAGTGAAAAAATAAGTTGTAAAAAATATAATAAGTTTCAAGTAATAAAATAAAACACAATTGCCCTTTTTCCCTAATCAAGTCCTTTATTATTGAAAAAATAAATAAACCATACATATTTGGTATCGCCGCTTCCGTAACGGGCTGAACTATAAAAATATTATGTTATTTATTCCACGCAGTGAACGGCATAAAAAAAACAAACTTAAAAAACAATGCCAGAATTTCTTTTTTTTTGGTCACTTTGCCCCACACAAATTGGAATAAAAAGTAATAAAAAAGTCGCATGTATCCAAAAATGGTACCTATAAAAACTATAGCTCATCTCGCAAAAAACAAGCCCACATACAGCTCGGTCGATGAAAAAAATTAAACAGTTATGGTTCTCACAACATGGCGACAGAAAAAATACATTATTTTTAAAAAATAAATTTTATTGTGCAAAAAGATGTAAAATATAAAAAAGTGTAATAAATTTGGCATCACCAGAATCGTACTGGCCCGCAGAATAAGCTTAACATGTCATTTACAATGTATGGTAGATGGTGTAAAAAAAATCCTGTAAAAAACGATGCCAGAATTGCTGTTTTTTGGTCACTTTGCCTCCCAAAGAAATAGGATAAAAAGTGACGAAAAAGTCGCATGTACCCCAAAATGGTACCAATAATAACTACAGCGCGTCCTGCAAAAAAAATAGCCCTCATGCCACTACGTCTATTAAAAAATAAGTTCGTTAAGGCTCCAATAAGTCAGGAAAGAAAAATATGCAGCTGTGCAGGCCCGAGGGGAGCATTTCTTCTGTTTCAAGAGGCGAATTATCAAGGCCCTAAAATTAAGGAACCAGGAATGGTAGGGCCCAAACATATCTGCTGGAAGCGAGGGTGCCCGTATTATACCAGGACAACACTTCCCAGCAAAATTCCCCAAACTGCAAAGGTGCGGAGTGTGGACCATAAAGGGGATAAGGAAAGACATTTATCAGTCTGACACCGGCCTGTGCAGAAAGGATTGTTTCACAGCGTAGCAAATATCTATGGATTATTTTACCCTATTATTATACCACCTCACTATGCCCCTGATGTACTCTTCCCAGCTTACATATGCCCTCACATTATAAACCAAAATACCATCATTTATTATTTCTTACTACACATCCCATGCACCACACACACCACTCCCCTCAAGACTAGTGGAAGTGGCTATTATTATTTAAAGCACCTGCTCACTCTCCTTCATCAGCGTTTCTAACCTGGCTGTGTCCATTTGTAAGTATGGCCTTTTTTGGTGTTTTTAAACTAAAATACCAGTAAAACACCAAACAAAACGACTACGAAGCAAATCCACGCTCCAAAAGCCAAAAGGTGCTCCCTCCCTTCAGAACCCTACAGCGTGCCCAAACAGCTGTTTACTTCCACATATATGACATTGCCATACCTAGTAGAACCCTTTTAACAATTTTTGGGTTGTGTGTCTCGAGTGGCACAAGCTGGGCACAACATATTTGCCACTGAAATGGCATATCTAGGGAAAAAAGTAAATTTTTACTTTGCACCATCTGCAGTGCAATCATTTATGGAAATGACTGTGGAGTGAAAATGCACACTACACCCCTTAACCCCTTAACGACCGGCGTATAGTGTTTTTATGTCGGCTGTTCAGGGTAGTTCTTCTGAAGCAACGCGTTTCCACGTCGGCACTTCAGAAGAACTTTCCCCAGTAACACCCTCGGGCTTCAGGGCAACGATCGGAGACCACTAGCAGTGTTCTCCGATCATATTTAACCCCTCAGATGCAGTGCTGAATAGCGGGCGCCGCATCTGAGTGATTTTAGAGGGAGGGGGCTCCCTCTCTCATCCCACTGGCATCCCCGCCTGCATCACGGTGTGCCGATGGTTTCTATGGCAGCCTGGGGGCTTAAGGCATGACCTAACAGGTGCCTGTCAGTTTTACACTGACCGGCAATAATACACTGCAATACCGAAGTATTGCAGTGTATTATAATAGCAATCAAAAGTCTGCACAGTAAAGTCCCCCAGTGGGACTAAAAAATAACAAAAAAAGCCCACTTTTTCCCCTTACAAAATACTTTATAAAAAAAAAGTAAAAAGTTACTCATATTTGGTATCGCCACGTCCGTAACGAACCTAACTGCGCACGGTGAACGCCGTAAAAAATATAATAAAAAACAACGCCAGAATTACTGTTTTCTGTTCATCCTGCCTTCAAAAGAATTTAATAAAAAGTGATCAAACCGTCGCATCTACTCCAAAATTGTACCAATACAAACTACAAGTCGTCCCGCAAAAAAAAAGCACTCATACAGCTGCATCGGTCAAAAAAGGAAAAAGTTATGGCTCTTAAAAGATGGCGACACAAAAGCAAATAATTTTGAAAAAAAAGTAGTAAAAGTAGGAAAACATAAACAAATCAGTATAAATTTGTATCGCCACAATTGTAATAAAGTTATTATGTTATTTATACCACGCGGTAAACGGCGTAAAATTAAGATGCAAAACAAATGGCAAAATTTAAGTTTTTTTCCAGTACCCCGCTAAAAAAAGTTCTTAAAAAGTTAATCAATAAATTATATGTACCCCAAAATGGTGCTATTATAAAATACAACTTGTCCCGCGAAAAAAAGTCCTTATACAGCTATGTCGACACAAAAATAAAAAAGTTATAGCTCTTTGAATGCGACGATGCAAAAACTTAAAACCTGACGTGTTGCCTAAAATATATTCTCATAAAAAGGAGGCCCCAAAATTCATTAGGTGCTCCTTTGCTTCTGAGGCCTGTGCTTCAGTCCAATACCACACTAGGGCCACATGTGGGATATTTCTAAAAACTGCAGAATCTGGGCAATAAATACTGAGTTGTGTTTCTCTTCTAAAGTCTTCTGTGTTACAAAAAAATTGATAAAAATTAATTTCTGCAAAAAAAATTACATTTGTAAATTTCACCTCTACATTGCTTCAATTCCTGTGAAATGTCTAAAAAGTTAAGAAACTTTCTAAATCCTGTTTTGAATACTTTGAGGGGTGACGTTTTTCAAATTGTGTGTCTTATTGGGGGGTTTATAATACATAAGGCCCGCATAGCCACTTCACAACTGAACTGGTCCCTGAAAAAAATGCCTTTTGAAATTTTCTTGAAAATGTGAGAAATTGCTGCTAAAGTTCTAAGCCTTGTAACGTCCTAGAAAAATCAAAGGAAGTTCAAAGAATGACGCCAATCTAAAGTAGACATATGGGGGATGTTAATTAGCAACAATTTTGTGTGGTATAATTGCCTGTCTTACAAGCAGATACATTCAAATTTAGAAAAATTTAAATTTTTGCAATTTTAGGCAAAATTTTGGTGTTTTTCACAATTAAATACTGAATGTATCGAGCAAATTTTGCCATAACATAGAGTCTAATGTGTCACGAGAAAACATTCTCAGAATCGCTTGGATCGGTAAGAGCATTCCAAAGTTGTTACCACATAAAGTAAAACACATCAGATTAGAAAAATTAGACTGTCAGGAAGGTCAAAAGTGGCCAGAGAGGGAAGGGGTTAAGATATTGAGATAACTTCAGCACAACAATAAGATATTATGGTTTCCAATTTGTAATATACATATTTTGATACATTTCTTCTGGTATGTCTGCTTCAAACTGAGATAATCTACTAATACATTAAATAATATAGACTATTACACAAGAGACATAAACTTTTAATTTTTAAAGCAAGAATAAAAAAGAGGCAACAGGTATGTATGAAAGATATCCATTATTATAATTAAGAACAATAAAGTAAACATTTTGTTACTAGTCATAGAAAAAAGACAAAGGTAGTACAATGAGAGTATATAGAAAATAAGCTAAGGAACGTGAATATTTCAAGGAGGAAAATTGTGACATGTTTCTTGTCATATGGTGTTAATCTTGTCCTTGTAAAATATCATTGATCAGTGATCAGTAAAGTCTTTGTTAGATATACAGCATTTGCATAATTTTTTAATATTTGTACTTATACATTCTTTGCACTCTTGAATCTACATCCCCTATTGTCTACAACTCTTACCATATACCAATACTTTTATAGGGTATGTTCAGAATGAGTGTGCATGATGCCTACAAGTTACACTTACACAATCATGTATGTTTTCAACTTAGTGTTTAAGTCTATGGCCATAGTCAGATGAATGTTTTATGTCTGTATGGGAGCAATATAATTTGAACAGGATCAGATACCATCAGAGATAACTTTCCTGAGTGAGGAGTGTGCCTCTGTGTACTGTAAGTTGAAAGCTTATGCAAACATTAAAAATGGTGGACATTGTAACTTTAAATTGTTTATGCTGCCTTCTGCACTCCAGATGATTTCCCAGTTCAATTATTGGCTATTTTGGCACCATCTATAAGATTGCATGTCTCTGCCAACAGCGAACCAGGGGCAAGGACAAACACCCAGTTGATAAAAAAAAACAGCATATTTTAGATCCATATGGTCCTTGAACTGCTTTAGATCTGCACAGATTATTTCCAAATAGAAATGAGCGGAAAGTGTGTTTCTCTTGTAAATACAGTTTTGTACTTTTCCTACTGCCCGAGTACAGCTCGGAATAATCAGTAGGAAGGTTGAAGAGAAACTTCCCATAATATTAATGCATTCATTAAACAGCCATATACCGTCCTCATACACATTGAATTATTAGGGAAAGTAGTGACTTTTTTTTTTCACTAAGCGCCAAGAAATAATTTCTATAACTGAAGAAGTGTATTAACTTCTGTTCTAGCCACATTCATGTAGCGCTACTACTGCTACATATGGATATGATCTTTTCCCAGCAATGCTAAAGAGAATACCTAGGAGTCCATGGTGTTGACTACAGTGTCCACTATTTCTCATCTACTTAGTGTCTTATATTTATATCATAGATAGAGCTGAATATAAAATGAAAGTTTATAAATCCTATGAAAGCTCTAACAGAGATTGTTACCAAACTGTCCCAAACTCCTGAATGCTTAATCTGCCTATTTATACCGGGCTATAACCCTTGCATATGTTGGTAACAGAAAAAATGGTCCAGCGCTGGACCATTTTTTCTGTTACCTCTGTTCCTGTATCGTGTGCCGACACGAAAAAGATCCAGGCGCTGACAGCGACACTCAAATCTTTGTGTCAGGTGAGCTGGAGGATTTCTCCCTTTGTTTCCTACCTTGCATATGTTATTATTAGTAGACAGTTATATAATATGTATTAATTGAACGCGTTAAATGTAACATCTATGAATTAATGCCTCATTGTGTGTTTCAGAGACTGCTATCATGTTCGGCATGTACTGACTGATCGAAATCAGAGTGGATAAAAGAAAACTGTGTAGATCCTTCGGCCACAAACTGCTGCTTGGTTCGGGCATCCTGTGTGGAGAAATGAATTGTTACCTATTTACAAGATGAGCTGTCATATTGGTTGTCACCTTTACATTAGCTTCTCAGTATCTGACATCAACTTTCATTCTGTCACTATGTTCAATCAATTACAAAGTGACAGTTTTACCACCAAGTTGTTGAAAAGCTAATACAAAGGTGACAACCAATGTAGCTGCATTTCCTGTTATCTCTAGAAAATAACAATATCTCTGTGAATTAAAGAGATGTGTCCCACATTTACTGTCTCCTTTACATTCTAAGTAAAGGAGACATTTGGAGTGATTTGCACAAAATGTATTTTGGCAGTCAGAAAATAAAATGCATGCCTGATATAAATAGGTGTTGATTTGCTCCATTTTCACCTATTTTTTAAAAAAATAATTGTTTCCTGAACCATGTCTCCTTGGAGACCATGCCTTTCACTCTCTAATTTTGGTGAGCGATGAGAAAAGTGGCAAATTGTACTGTAAATTTGTTATGTCACCATTTGCATCGACTGCTATAAACTGCATAATAAATGTGGGCCATAGTAACTAAACTTTGGCTATTACGCTAACCTTTGATTTATTTACAAAAAACGCTGCTAACACGCCATCTACCGAAAAAAAGACAGAGCCATACTGGGTAAGTGTTTTAAAAGAAGTTAAGTAATAAGGATATTCTTATTATGTTCGTCTTGTTAGTATTTAAAGGCTATGTACACCTTTTAAAACGTGTTTCTTAAAAAAAATAAAAACATATATCAGTTTGTTTGGTGTATCTTTCTAATTACATTTTATCTAGCGCTGAGACCTGAATCCATCAGGTCAGTAGCACTGATAGGTTCTGTGTCAGCAGGTCCTGCGTGTCTCTGTGGTTATATAGCCGGTCTATACACTATTAACTTTTATATTTTTACATATCACATTTTTGGGATATTTATCTATTCATTTCTTACACTGTATTATTTGATCACTTTTTTGAGGCTTAGATACTTTTATGTTCTATTGACCCATGGGTGCAACCCAATAGTTACCTTTGTGTCTTTAGACCCATTTTGGATGAATGAGACTGTGTATTCAATACTAGGTTTAATCCATATATATATATATGTTCTACTACACCTACAATATACTTTTTGTGCTTTTTCTCTATAAATATTTGCATATGCTATATTTTTTGTGCTCTATATGGGCGACGCTCTCCTTTGCTATGTCAGGTTTTGAATCTCCCCTTCGCTGTTGTGCATGCATCCTGCTGCATTCGACAGTGTGGCTGATGTGCCTCACCCTCTGCACAGGCTCCGAGCTGTGTTTCATGCTCATCGCCTGCACAGTGTGGCTGACAGCGCCTCTGCCCTTTGCACATGCGCTCGGCTCCAGCGCAGGTGCACATAAGATATTGACAGATTTTTATTGACCTTGTGTCTGAGGGGTCCCGTCTTTCTGCGCAAACTCCGGATCATGTTCCATCTTGCACCTGCGCAACAGGGTTTACTTCCTCTCTGCATTTGGCGCATATGCCAGCTGGCGTGCGCGCCACTGAGGATTTTCAGATTCTTATTGACCTCATGTCCGGCATATTTTGTAGGGCAGGAAATTCTACCGGGCATGCGATGCCCTTGGGCGCATGTTCATTTTCTTTATTTGTAAACCACTAAGCGTAGAGGGTTCTCGCCTTTCTGTGCAGACCCTGGATTATGTCTCTTCCTGGGGCCAGAACAGCAGAGATGTCTTCCTCTCTGTGTTTGGTGCGTACGCTGGGTTGTCTGCGCGTCATTGAAACTTTTCTCATACATACTCCACACCCTGCAGGTGTACTTCATTGTTTGATTTCTCAACACTATGCAATTGCAGCATAATGCCTGGGACGCCGCCACATGTGCTAGTAAGTTGTAATTATAATTATATTGTATCATCCACACTTGCTATACTGCATATATAAATAGGACACCATACCAGTCCTATCTATACCCCATAGGAAAAAATTTCTGGCGATGCGCGTGGGACTGGTCTCTGGTTTTTAGTGTTCACCCCCCTGACGGACATATACAAAATTAACATTTCTGTGATACTTATGACTATGTGCCTTATTGTATTGCCTGTCACATTCTTGATATGGTTCTGTCCAATTTGAGAAATTGTTATTATACGCTCTGATCAGAGCTCTGATCTATGATGCGAGATGAGCATCTCCCTCTCTGAGAGGGCAGTGGTGCCCCTGAAACCAGCCGCCGTCACCTCCTCCTGCACTATAATTGTACCTGCATCTATAGGACGCAGATACAATTACACACATAAGCGCTGAATGGTGGGCACCATTTAGTGTCCAGCCATTCAGCGCCTTTCAATGATCTAAGCGACGCAATGACATCATTGCAGCGCCTTTCAAAAATGCAAGCGGCACGATGACATCATGGAGCCGCTTTAGTCATTGAAAGGCGCTGATTGGCTGGGCAGGATGCCTTGCCCTGCTGTTCAGTGCCTTTTTATGACGCAAGTGGCGTGAGGAAGTCACCGCGCCGCTTGCGTCGTTCAGCCTCAGCAGAAGTGCTCAGAAAAGAGCAGGCCTACATTGCAAGAGGACGGCGCGGAAACAGGATCAGGTGAATATGTAACGTTTTTTTCTGTTAAAATTGTGAGGGGTTATATGTGGAGCATTATCTACATGGGTAGGTATATGTGGGGCACTATCTACAGGGGTCTATATGTGGGGCACTATCTACAGGGGGGCTATATGTGGGGCACTATCTACAGGAGTAGGTATATGTGTGGCACAATCTACAGGGGGCTATATGTGGGGCACTATATACAAGGAAGCTATATTTGGGGCACTATCTAGAGAAGGGCTATATGTGGGGCACCATCTTCAGGGGGCTATATGTGGGGCACTATCTATAGGGGACTATATGTGGGGCACTATCTACAGGGGGCTATATGGGGGCACTATCTACAGGGGGCTATATGTGGGACAATATCTACAGGGGTAGGTATATGTGGGGCACTATCTACAGGGGGCTATATGTGGGGCACTATCTACAGGGAAGCTATATGTGGGGCACTATCTACAGGGGGCTATATGTGGGGCACCATCTACAGGGGGTTATAAGTGGGGCACCATCTACAGGGGGCTATATGTGGGGCACTATCTACAGAGGGCTGTATGTGTGGCACTATCTACAGGGGGGTCTATGTAGGGCACTATCTACAGGGGTCTCTTGTGGGGGCACTATCTATAGGGGGCTCTATGGGGGGCACCTTCTACAGGGGGCTCTATCTACAGGGGGCTCTATGGGACAGTATCTAAAGGAGGCTCTATAGGGGCAGTATGTATGTATGTATGTGGGGCAATGTATACAGGTGGCTCTATGTGGGTCACTGTCTACAGGGGGCTCTATCTACAGGGGGCTCTATGGGGCAGTATCTAAAGGAGGCTCTATAGGGGGCAGTATGTATGTAGGGCAATGTCTACAGGTGGCTCTATTTGGGGCACTGTCTACAGGGGGCTCTATGGGGGGGCACTATCTACAAGGGGCTCTGTCTGTGTGTGGGACACTGTATGGTGCTATTATAATCAGGGACACAGTGTATGCTGCTATTATAATCAGGTACACAGTGTATGGTGCTATTATAATTTGAGGTGCATTGTATGGCACTATTCTATTTAGGGGCATATTGTGTGGCACCATGAGAATTTTATCTTAATTTATAGGTGCAGAAATGTTTGAAAAGTGAGAAGCTGAAGACATCTGAGCGGAAAAATGCAGAAATGGACTGTGGCCGGGAGAAGTCGTCCTAGAGTTCTGGACCGGATGGAAAAGAAAACAGAAAAAGAACACTGTATAATCTGCAGCGAGATGATGAGTGGTATTATTTTGTTTTTTTGTGAAACAAAATATATCCTTACCATTGTTTGAGCCATGCTGGGAGCTGTAGTTTTTCTCCGTACAAACCTATACGGCAGGGGTTGCACTAAATTGAACTGTATATGTGCTGATGCTGTATTTATGTACTGAGCTTTGTTCTGGTGCTGTATTTATGTACTGAGCTTGGTTCTGGTCCTGTATTTATGTACTGAGCTTGGTTCTGGTGTTGTATTTATGTACCGAGCTTTGTTCTGGTGTTGTATTTATGTACTGACCTTGGTTCTGGTACTGTATATATGTATTGGGCTTTGTTCTGGTGCTGTATATATGTACTGAGCTTAGTTCTGGTATTGTATTCATGATGGTAATGTTCATGGCCGCGGACCGTCGTTCTGACTCAACCCCAATTCCAAATTAGCCCTAATCGCTCTGGACTATAAAAGTGGCTCTGACCTTTCACTGCTTGCCTGAGCATTGTTTGTATTCCTATGTTAGTCTTGCAAATGGTCCCTTAGTCGTATCCTGTTCCCTGTGTTACTGTGCCGTGCTACCTGTATCCTGTGTCCCATCCTGTATTTGTTCCTGTGCCATCTCTAGTGTTGGAGTCGTGTTGTGTCGTCTACTTTGCCTGCTAACTTACACGACGTCTGGTGTCATCCGTCACGTTTGGCATCTCCTGCCGCCAAGGTCCGATCTGTGCCTAAGCCATTGCTACTGTCTGGACTATTACAGGTACCCTTGTGCTTGCACTGTATATTGACTTGGTACACTGCTGTTGGGCCAGCTGCTACTCTGCTACGGTTGTGCGGCCCAGTGGGTCCACATACCCACAGATTGTGACACTGATCTTGGTTCTGGTGCTGTATTTATGTGTTGAGCTTGGTTCTGGTGCTGCATTTACGTATTGAGCTTGGTTCTGGAGTTGTGTATATGTACTGAGCTTTGTTCTGGTACTGTATTTATGTACTGAGCTTTGTTCTGGTACTGTATATATGTATTGATCTTTGTTTTGGTGCTGTATATATGTATTGAGCTTGGTTCTGGTGATGTATAATATGTACTCAGCTTGGTTCTGGTGTTATATTTATGTACTGAGCTTGATTCTGGTGTTGTATTTATGTACTGATCTTTGTTCTGGTCTTGCATATATGTATTGAGCTTGGTGCTGGTACTGTGTATATGTATGAGATTAGTTCTGGATCTGTAATTATATAGGATATATTTCGAATAACAAAATTGAAAGCAGATGGAATTGTTTTCAATTAATTGTATATTTAATGAGAACCTGTCAGGTAGTTTTAACCCCTTGAACCGCCACCATGCAGTAATACATGACCTGACAATATTTCAGATCCAGCAAAAACTATAAAAATCAACTTTTAAAATGGTGCACAATATATGCTAATTACTCATTAAAGGTTCATGGGGCGGTGCCACTATCCTGAAGTGTCACATAGTCCTACATCCAAAGCCACCTTTCCATGCTTGATTGACATCCCCCTGGCTGTTATACATCACTACTAAACTCCTTCAACTTTCTCAGATGCGCCATTGCCTTGTACTACTTGGGCACCCACCGTGCAGCGAGGTGTACTCTGCCCGGATTCATCGCTTCACCGTGCATGTCAGGGGAGTACAAGGCAATGGCGCATCCGCAAGAGTTGGAGAAGGCTCCTAGTGATGTAGAACAGCCAGGGGGATGTCAATCAAGATCTGAGGGGCGCCATTTAAATTTTCGCCTCAGGCAGCAGAAAAGCTAGAACCGGCCCTGGCTCTGATGTTCTTATCCTATTTTAAGAATTTCTATATGTATTGAAGTGGTGCCTTTACATGTGCTTCTTACATTGTCCGGCAGATCTGATTCAGCTTGCGAGTTCTGCATACTTTACTGTGTATCCTATTGTGGATCACTGTTTGTTATCTTAGTATACAACGCTTTAAACTTGTTTGCCTTTTTGGTGTCAATAATTTTTTTTCCAATTATCGATATCTCTTGGATGTGCATGCCTTAGTTTTTGCCCTACTTTCTATGATATTAACAAGTAATACGCAGTAAGCATTGGTAATCCTGCAGTACAGTCACGGAACAAAGAGAGGTTTTCTGCACTTGCCTGGGAAGAAGCTACTGTGGCGAGACCCTGAGTCGGACTACATACTTTTTATCGCTAGGCCATTTTACTCATGATTTTTTTGTGAGTATAATAAACGCATATTGTTGTCATCTATGTATCTTGCAGTTTTGCACTATGTTCATGACTTTTACCCTTTCTTAGCTGAAGGGTGATTTTGACCCACTCCTGGATTTGTCTTACAAATACTAAAGCTAAATTCTGACCAAAATACTGGCGTGTAAAAGTGGCCTAAAGGTCCAAAGATTTCTCCTTTTTACTTTACTGCTTTGAAACATACCTTGTTTGACTATGGCTTTTTATTAGCAGACAACGTGGTAGTAGTCGGGCATATTTATTTATTAATCAAGATTTTGGACAATCTTGTTAGTCTTTTTTACTCAGTTATCTATCAAAATGTGGAGTTATTTCTTTACTTTGATTTTTTTTATATATATAGGCAATTTTACACTTTAAAGTTTAGATTCACCTCACTCCTACATCAATTAACTAGCATATTTTTCTTTTATGAGTGACCTCATAAATGACCAGGTGAGTGGGGGGGGGGGATTCATATTCCCGACAGCTTCCTAGTCCGTTTTGTAGAAACCTGTATAGAAAAAACACAGGCTACCACAAACAGAAACTTCAGCAGACGTACGCTGAGCATTGACATGCAGTTTGATTTCCCCAAAGACGGACCTACCCTTTAATAAAAGACATGTTTTTTTAAATATCTTCCCAACTTATCATGAAAATATATTTATCATTTTACATTCCGTTTTTTACCTTAACAGCATTTTCTCCTTTAATCCATGAAATAGAGGGTTTTGGATTTCCCAGGTTATTGCAAGGGAGGACTGCTTTTACTCCTTCAATAAGCTTAACATTCATCGGTGGGCGTGTAATTTTTGGTTCTAGAAACATAAATGAAAACATTAAAAATAATAAAAATATACACCTTTAAAACTGAACAAAAAAAACAAAAAAAAAACATTTTATTAATAAAAGATTAATACATGCCTAAGAAAATATATTGTGGGACATCAACAACACAGAGGGAAAGTGTATAATCCATTATAATATATGAGTATACAGAATGAATATACAATCAAAATAATTGTTGAGAGTATTAATCATACGTCAAGGAATAATTTGCAATAAACTAAAGAAAATATAAAAGTACATCTTATAGCAATCCAAGAATAAATTAATAGATAAATACAGACCAGAACACCCACTGCCCCGACCTGTGTTTTGCTGTTGCTCCGTCTAGGAGTTTTAATCAATTTATTAATTAATAAAGATCATGTTTTACTTCTTACTTGATATTGTACTTCTTAGTTTGTAGCTGTTTATTGGTATGTACAATAAGTTCAGGTTGGAAGCTATCGTATAGATGTATAAATGAAACCAGTTAAATAATGATATAATGTTCTTTTATTTGTTCTAAGTAAATCATTTTTAATTAAAGTCCTGTTATGAGTGGCACTAAACGTATACAACTATGGCTATACAGTGGCACACATATGCCATTGACTCCATTGTAAAAAAAAAAACACAAACAACATACACTGGGCATTTTTTGTGAGCTCCACCTGTACTTAAAAGTGTAGTCGACTATGCTTTTCAATACCGTTAAAAAGCGAAATATATATTGATGTATACCACCAATATATGCCAGAAGGACACTCTTTTTGTGACACAGGACGCCGGGAAGGCATTTTTCAAAGAAGTGATAGGGTACGGCCACACTGAGCGGCCCTGACACGGTCGCAAGGTGGCTAACAACCGCGCCGGCACCATGTTCGGTGCGACTGTCAAAAAGCCTGTTAGTGGCCGCATGTTAACGCGGGTAAACCGTCCCTTTATCTGCAAAATCGTGTGGCCATGAATTAATACACCCTTTATAGCCACACGATTTTGCAAATTACAACAACTTACCTCCTAATCATTCTCTATGGCAGCGACCGGAAAAAGCCGAACACTGCACTCGGCTATCTGAATGGAGCGCATGTAACCAGAATACCCCTTAACGAGATATTTGACAGCCGCTCCTACATAGTGCCAGCACGGTTGTTGGCCGTGTTGCGACCGTGTCAGGGCCACTCCATAATAAGCTACACAGGCCTTTCTCCGGCTGCAGCAATCTCCGGTTTAGTAACATAATTGACTCCTTGTGTGCTTATTTTAACGTTATAATTTGGGCTATTACTATGAGGGCCTGATCCCAGTAATAACTTTACTAATACTGTCTAAGGCCTCCCACACACGAGCGTGTTTGGTCCGTGATATACGGACCGTATGTCGGCAGTATTTCCCGGACCGAACACACTGCAGGGAGCCGGGCTCCTAGCATCATAGTTATCTAAGACGCTAGGTTTCACTGCCTCGTTGCGGGACAACTGTCCCATAATCATGTTTTCAGTCTGGGACAGTAGTTCCGCGGGGAGGCAGGGACACCTAGCGTCATAGATAACTATGATGTTAGGAGCCCGGCTCCCTGCAGTGTGTTCGGTCTGGGAAATGCGGCTGACATGCGGTCCATATGTCATGGACCGAACACGCTCGTGTGAATCCGGCCTAAGTTTTAGACAATGTAAAGTTAGACAAGAGAATGCGCCAAATTTATCAAAGTGGAACATGCTTTATGATAAATTTGGCGCATCTAGTAAGACATGTCAGGCCCTTTTCTCTTCTTTGTACAACCTCTTGGTTGTTTTAGTTTACACCATTTTTTTTTCGTCAAAATGTTGCCATGCATGGTGTCTCATTTCAAGCCACAACCTTTCTGTCAGACCATTCCCTCTTTCCAGCTAAGTCACACCCCATTGTCATACCAGTCGAAAACTGTGTTTAAAGCAGTTAATAAATGTAAATGTGGCGCACAGCATGTACGCCAGAATTCTGCCTCAATTTGAGCCACAATTCTGGCGTATTTTGGATAGTTTATCTGCTCCATTGTATACAATAGTGGGTTAAGTAAATCTGAACAGAACAGCAACATTAAAGTTATTATTTAAAACAATAATTTATCCATCATCGTCCTCCTACATTTCGTTTGCCTTTAGCTGTACACACAAATTTTAAAAAAACAAAAGCAGTCTCTGAAGGCGGAAAATGAAAAAAAATAGTATATACATTTATGGACAATAAAAAAAGCTGTTGCAAAATTTCTCTGTGCTTCAACAACAATTAAAAGGGTTGTATCAACCGCTTTTATGTTGAAGCTGCCATGGAAATCAGCTGATCCCGGCACCCCCAGAAAAAAGCTTATTTTGCCAGGCGAAGCCTTCTCTGGCCAGCCAATGTAATATCACACAACGGCCATTGAGTATGCCAGAACATATTCTCCGTTCTGGCCCATACAGGGGGGTCCTAAATGGGGTACCCCCTTTGTGACGTCCATATACCTTTTGTAGGGTTTATGGACAGGGGTTGTCTTCATGATACAACCCCTTTAACAGGAAAAATCTGTCTTCAGTATGTTAAAGAGGAATTTTATTTAATGTTTTAAAACCAGTATTTTTCCTTATGTGAAAATGAAAAATGATTGATTATGTTCTCTACCTGTGGATCGTCATTATTGTTCTAGTTGGCCCAGTGAAATATTTTTGAGATTTAAGCGAATGTCCCGAAATTCGTTTCGGGTCAGATTCTTTTGAACCAGCCGTCAGATTAGATTTGGTCTGAATAAATTTGTTGGGAATCGAAAGTGCCCCGATTGCCCTGAAAAGTCGTGTATAACACTCTGAGGTCTTCTCGGACTATATTCAACCCCTTTTAAGCTCTATAACACCCGAACAGCATTAGAAATGTCAAAGTGACAGTGTCGGTTATAACAAACAGCCTATTTAAAAACACACTGCGCTTTATTTTTTTTTTTAGAGCTTTTTAACCCCTTCCCGCAAAATCACGTACAGTTACCTCATGGGAGATGGACTGTTCCCGCATCTTGACGTAACTGTACGTCATGGAGATGAAGCTGGCTCAGGAGCTGAGCCAGCGACATCACCGCTGGGTGACAGCTGTATGTTACAGCTGGCACCCTGAGGTATCGGCCAGGACCGGAGCTAGCCTCCGATCCGACCGATTAACCCCTCACATGCTGCGTTGAATAGCGATCGCAGCATGTGAGGAGTTTATAGCCACCGGCGCCCCAGCAACATGATCGCTGGGTTGCCGGTGGCTGCAAAGCCGATCGGAGGGCTAATGCTTACCTCCCGGTCCGCCAGCAACGGAATCCTCCTATGCCCCGTCGTCGGCGGGGCCCAGGAGGCTTCCGGTACCATTGGCAAGATGGCGCCGGCTCAGCTTCCGGCTCAGAAGCTGAGCCGGCGTCATCAGCAGTGGGTGTCCGCTGTATGTTACAGCGGACACCCCGATCTATCGCCAGGAACCGGAGCTAGCTCCGATTCCTGGCATTAACCCCTTCGATGCAGCGATCCATTGTGATCGCTGCATCCTAGAGGTTTGTAGCAAATCGGCAGCCTTGCCACGCGATGGCAAGGCTGGCGACTGCTACCATGGCAACAGGAGCCCTAACAATGGACTCCTGTCTGCCATTACGTAAGCTGATTAGGCCCCGCCCAGAGGCGGAGCCTGATCGGCTTGCTGTCAGTGAACAACTGACAGTTCTAATACATTGCACTACATAGGTAGTGCAATGTATTAGAACATCAAACAAACTGTTGGACCTTCAAGTCCCCTAGTGGGACTAAAGAAAAGTGTCAAAAAAAGTGTCAAAAAAGTAAAAATAAAAGTTGTAAAAAATACAATAAAAGTTTCAAATAATAACACAAAACACAATCGCCCTTTTTCCTTTATCAAGTCATTTATTATTGAAAAAAATAATAAAGCCATACATATTTGGTATCGCTGCGACCGTAACGACCTGAACTATAAAAATATTATGTTATTTATTCCGCACAGTGAACGCCGTAAAAAAAATAATTAAAAAATACTGACATAATTGCTATTTTTTGGTCACTTTGTCTTCCAAAAATTGAAATAAAAAGTGATCAAAAAGTCGCATGTACCTAAAAATGGTACCTATAAAAACTATAACTCGTCTCGCTAAAAACAAGCCCTCATACAGCTCCGCCGACGAAAAATTTAAAACCGTTATGGCTCTCACAACTTGGCGACAGAAAAAATCCATTCTCTTTACAAAAGTTATTTTATTGTGCAAAAAGTTGTAAAACATAAAAAGTGCTATAAATTAGGTATCACCGGAATCGGACTGACCCGCAGAATAAAGGTAACATTTAATTTATAACACGTGGCGAACGCTGTATAAAAAGAACTAAAAAAATATGCCAGAATTGCTGTTTTTTGGTCACCTGGCCTCCCAAAAAAAAAAGGATAACAAGTGATCAAAAAGTCGCGTGTACCCCAAAATGGTACCAATAAAAACTACAGCTCGTCCCGCAAAAAAAAACAGCCCTCATACCACTACGTCTATGAAAAAATAAAATTAGTCAAGGCACCAATAAGCCAGGAAATAAAAATATGCAGTTGTGCAGCCCGAGGGGAACATTTCTTCTGTTTCAAGTGGCGAATTATCAAGGCCCCTAAAATTAGGGATCCAGGAAGGGGAGGGCCCAAACATATCTGCTGGAAGTGAGGGCGCTCGTATTATACCAGGACAACACTTCCCAGCAAAATTCCCCAAACTTCAAAGGTGCCGAGTGCGGACCAAAAGGGGAATAAGTAAAGACCATTTATTAGTGCGACACTGGCCTGTGCAGAAAGGATTGTGTCACAGCGTAACACACATCTATGGATTATTTTATTGGTTTTTTTTTACCCCACTATACCACCTGACTATGCCCCTTATATACTCCGCCCGCCTTACATGTACCCCCACATTATAAACGGAAACACCAGTAAGACTCCAAACAAAACTACTACAAGCAAAATCCACGCTCCAAAAGCCAAATGGCTCTACCTCCCTTCTGAACCCTACTGTGTGCCCAAACAGCAGTTTACTTCCACATATATGGCATCGCCATACCCGGGAGAACCCTTTTAATAATTTTTGGGGTGTGTCTCCCCAGTGGCACAAGCTGGATATTGGCATATCTATTGAAAAACCAT
Organism: Rhinoderma darwinii; assembly: GCF_050947455.1. Taxonomy (NCBI): domain Eukaryota; kingdom Metazoa; phylum Chordata; class Amphibia; order Anura; family Rhinodermatidae; genus Rhinoderma; species Rhinoderma darwinii. Next base: position 331,742,199 of record NC_134687.1, on the reverse strand, counting down.
TTTCACTCTGCAACATCACATGCACACCAATTTCTGCCAATCACCTGTGGGGTTAATATGCTCACTACACCCCTAGGTGAATACCTTGAGGGGTGTAGTTTCCAAAATGGGGGGGATCCACTGTTTTGGTCCCACAGGGACTTTGCAAATGCGACATAGCGCCCAGAAACCAATCCAGCAAAATCTGTACTCCAAAAGCCAAATGGCGCTCCTTCCCTTCTGTGCCCTACTCTGTGCCTAAACAGCAGTTTATGACCACATATGTGGTATGGTCATACACAGGAGAAGTTGCTTTACAAGTGTTGTGGTGCTCTTTTACATTTATTTGTTGAGAATATGAAACATTTTCAGCTAAAACTACGTCTTATTGAAGAAAAAGGATTTTTTTTATTTTCACTGCCCAATTCTAATAAAATCTATGAAACACCTGTGGGGTCAAAATGCTCACTACACCCCTAGATGAACTCCTCAAGGGGTGTAGTTTTGTGAATGGAATCACTTTTGGGGAGTTTCCACTGTACTGACACCTTAGGAGCTTTGCAAAAGTGACATGGTGTCAAGAAACCAATCCAGCAAAATCTGTGCTCCAAAAGCCAAATGGCACTCCTTCTCTTCTGATCCTTGCCGTGTGCCCAAACAGCAGTTTATGACCACAAATGGGGTATTGCCGTACTCCAGAGAAGTTGCTTTACAAATGTTGGGGTTCCTTTATTCCTTTATTTGTTGAGAAAATGAAAAATGTTGAGCTAAAGCTACGTCTTATTGGAAAAAAAGGATTTTTTTTATCTTCACTGCCCAATTCTAATAAAATCTATGAAACCCCTGTGGGTTCAAAATGCTCACTACACCCCTAGATGAATTCTTCAAGGGGTGTAGTTTCCTAAATGGAGTCACTTTTTTGGTGTTTTCACTGTTTTGGTCCCTTAGGGGCTTTGCAAATGCGACGTGGTCTCCGCAAACCATTCCTGCTAAATTTGAGCTCCAAAAGCCAAATGGCGCTCTTTCCCTTCTAAGCTCCGCCGTGTGTCCAAAAAGCCGTTTATGACCACATGCGGGGTATTGTTTTACTCGGGAGAAATTGCTTTACAAAAGTAGTGGTGCATTTTCTCCTTTTAGTCCTTGTGGAAATTAGAAAAAATTAGCTAAACCTACATTTTCTTTGAAAGAATGTAGATTTTCATTTTCACGGCCTACTTCCAATAATTTCTGCAAAAAACCTGCGGGGTCAAAATGCTCACTATACCCCTAGATAATTTCCTCAAGGGGTATAGTTTCCGAAATGGGGTCACTTTTGGGGGATTTCCACTGTTTTGGTGCCGCAAGAGCCTTTCAGATCCGACATGGAGCCTAAAATATTTTCTAATAAAAAGGAGGCCCCAAAATCCTCTAGGTGTTCCTTTGCTTCTGAGGCCGGTGCTTCAGTCCATTACCGCACTAGGGCCACATGTGGGGTATTTCTAAAAACTGCAGAATCTGGGCAATAGATATTGAGTTGCGTTTCTCTGGTAAAACTTTCTGTATTACAAAAAAAATAGATGAAAAATGAATTTCTGCAAAAAAAAAAAAGAAATTTGAACATTTCACATCTAGTTTGCTTTAATTCCTGTGAAACATCTAAAGGGTTAAGAAACTTTCTAAATGCTGTTTTGAATACTTTGAGGGGTGAAGTTTTTAAAATGGGGTGACTTATCGAGGGTTTCTAATATATAAGGCCCTAAAATCCACTTCACATCTGAACTGCCCCCTGTAAAAATAGCCTTTTGAAATTTTCTTGAAAATGTGAGAAATTGCTGCTAAAGTTCTAAGCCTTGTGATGTCATAGAAAAATAAAAGGATGTTCAAAAAACGATGCCAATCTAAAGTAGACATATGGGGGATGTTAATTAGCAACAATTTTGTGTGGTATTACCATCTGTCTTACAAGCTGATACATATAAATTTAGAAAAATGCAAATTTTTGCAATTTTTCGCTACATTTTGGTGTTTTTCACAATTAAATACTTAATGTATCGAGCAAATTTTGCCAGTAACATAAAGTCCAATGTGTCACGAGAAAACAATCTCAGAATCGCTTGGATAGGTAAAAGCATTCCGGAGTTATTACCACATAAAGTGAAACATGTCAGATTTGAAAAAATCGGCTGTGTCCTGAAGGCCAAAACAGGCTGTGTCCTTAAGGGGTTAAAATTAAAAAGAGGTAAAAAAATGTTGTTGTTTTTCGTGGCAGATGCTCGCTGGTGTTTATACACACAAGATAGTATCAGAAGAAGCAACAGTATTTTAAAAGCAGTTCAGAAATTATCATTTTTTGGGGGCAGATGCCAGCCAGTATTTCTATACACACAATGTTATCAGAAGAAGCCAAGGCTTCTTCAAAAGCAGTGCAATAATTATCCCTTTTTTGCCTGCCGGTGTTTATACACATGGTGATATAGAAAGAAGCAATGGCTTTATAACAAGAGGTCCAAAATGATCACTTTTTGTTGAGTACAAAGTTAACAGGTTTGGTGTTATTTTAAAGAAAATATATACACCCTCCTCCTCTGGTGTCATGGCCTTTTCTCCTGACTATAAAACACACTCACTGACACTACTCCACTATCTATCTGTATTCTGTGTGTTTTACACACCTCCCACTCTCTGTATGACGTCCTCTCTTTCCTCTTTGTATCTCCACAAAGTAGCAGCATTTCCTGGTTGGGCTGTTTATAGTGGATATGACTTCCATCCTCTTAGTCATTAGTAACTCACACCTTATACCATTGGCTGTGCTAGAGGGAAGGATGCCTGTTAGGCATTATGGGGAAGCCCGCCAGGCCGCTGCCTGGGGTTATAAGATCCTTCTTCTCTGCCTTCTTGTCTTTTTTTTATCTGTAAAATAGCAGCCACCATTTTAACCGATTTATGAAGAGTGAATCCTAAAAGTTTTGCATTTGCTAAAATCCAACACTTTTGGGAAATCAACAAATTTGATTCCTGTAGAATCGATCTCATATTTTTATAAATGAGAAAATCTGTCTGTATAAAAGCAACATGTTAGAGTAGGATTCCAAAAATCAACATGCTGCTCTAATATGGGCAACTGGCCTCTTTTCCAAGTTACATAAATACCGGAATAGCACTGGTTTCTACTCGAATTAGGATAGGGAAAAAAACCTTATCAATCATCATTAATTATTATCCCTTTTAAATTGGTTGTTTACTCCCTCTGTCTAATATCCTTTACCCAGATTTTACAAAAAGGTGTTGGAATAAACAGCAATCTATCAACTGTTTCTTTTTTCTTGTGCTCATTTCAACCAAATTTACCAGAGAACCTCATAAAATAAAATAAAACACACAAATGGCAATTATTAGTTTGTATTTTATTTCCATTGCACAATTTAAAAAAAATAATAATTATGTGATTATTCATATTAAAAAAAATCTTCAAATATTCCAGTTTTCACACTAACCACTGGAGCACACATAATAAGCTGACATTTTATGCCGGTCACTTTTAAGCTTTGCTGTGTAGACTGGGGTCATATCAGAAAAATCATATCATTATCATTAGTGGGACAGTGATATGATAGATATGATAGATATATACTGTAGATACAACATTTAAAATGTAATAACACGTTAGTACAACACATTATTTCTCTTCTACATATCTCTAATTAATGAAACTGGTGATTCAATTGGTGATTAGTTTCCTCTAATTCTGCCAAGTCCTCTTTTGTTAAATTAAACTTCACTAGAAATGGGACACAGAGAATCCATTCTTTTTGCTTGATGTACACATTTCAGAGTTGGATCAGTTTCAGATGTTTAGAAAGCATTCACAGACTGACAGACCTGATAATTGGGTTTTAAGGAGTGAACAACTGTTGGCAAAGACGGAACTCATTTTTCTTATCACTGACACTTACTCATTTTTACTTGCAAAGCTCCACAGCTATTTGCTGAATCTCCAACACCATTGTCAGCCAGGCAACAGTAAATACCATCATCACCTTCCGCCACACTGAGAATGGTCAAGAGTTGTCCATTTTCTCGAATGCTGTAACGTGTGTCAAATAACCTGTAGGTATAGTGTAAATTCTGCTGGTTAATATCTGGATAAGTTGTATTCATATTAGCTGCCTTTATTATTATATTGTTTAATCCATATAGATAAATGTTTTTATTATTGTGAGCCATAGCATGGTAGTATTACATAATAACATTAATTTATCTATTACTCTCACTATCACACTATATATCTTACACTATACCTATGTATATATATATATATATATATAGATAGATAGATAGATAGATAGATAGATAGATAGATAGATATATATAGATATATATAGATATATATAGATATATATATATATATATATCTATATATATATATATATATATATATATATATAGATATATATATATATATATATATAAATATATATATATATCTATATTGATAGATATATTTACTGTACATAAATTCCGTTTGTTACAGTTAAAAGAATGGAAGAATTCACAGACAGCTGTAACAAAATAGCAAGTGTATGGTTAGTAAATATATATTTAAAACTTACAATGGCAAAAAGTTATTTTTAGTGCCTGTGTTCTGTGCCTGTGTGCCTGTGTTCTGTAATAAATACAATTACTAAGAATCTGGATACAATTTCTGTGTATGGAGAAAGGAGTTAATATTTTTTTTATCCTTCCTTGCTTGCACCAGATTTCACTTTCATTTGTTTTGTTGAGTCTGTGCTATCATTGCAACTTTCACTAATACACAAGTGATGCTTGATCTGTGTGTATTATGTTCAGAAGCAGTCAAATAGGATAGGATGACTTCATATTTATACACATCCCTCAGTTCCTAGTGATATGGCGCTTTTACTTAACTGTTTTGACAAGTAGAAGGTGAGCAAACGGAAAATGTTCTGCTCAGCTGTTCTGTGCAAGCACAATTTAGATAAACTCATTGGAAACACATGTACGTGATGATAAGTGCCAAAAATGTGTTTGATAAACTTATGTGAATATTTTTTTTCTATTCTAGGAAAAGCTTAAAGGGAACCTGTCACCAGCATTTCACCTATTAAACCAGCAATACCTGGTGGAAGTGGGTGAAAAATCATTTTTATGTAACCTATAATTATCTTCTAAGTCGGCTCTGTACATTTAGTATTCTGTGTTTTAGTGTTTCCGCACCGTATGCTAATGAGCATAAAAAAGTCAAATCTTCATTTGAAAAGAGTCATATTTTCATTCCTCAAGCCTTTCCGAGTTAACCCCGCCTCCTTACTTTTGATTGACAGGGCCTCGTCTCCCCCCAGCATGCACAAAATCCTGCACTTGCGCATCGTTGTCCTGTTCTGGTGCGTGCGCACAAAGGGACACTGGATTATTACCATAAAAGGCGCAAAATGTTAGCAGACCGTTATTTGCGGTCGGAGGAGGAGTTTAGGAGAGGGGATAACGGCAATTAACTTTTGACAGCAGCGGCCAGCGAGGGATGAGTAAAGTTCAATAGGTGAAATGCTGGTGACAGGTTCCCTTTAAGCAAAATGCACATCAAACAATTTGTATCTACATATGTGTCATCATCATCATCATCATTATAATTTTTATCATTACCTTTATTATCTTATCATAGTTTTATATAACTACCCTTCACTATATAATTTTTTTTATCTAACATCAAGTGAGTCACTTATTTTATTTATTTTATGCCTCATTTGCTTTGCTTATGAGACTATCCCGAGATAAGATTATTGTTGTATGGTTATAGTCCTTCCAGGGCTGCTTATTAAGCCAGCCGTTTTGGAGGTGGGTGATAGGGTAGTATTTTGCTGCACTATAACTAGTACATCCATTACCCAGTTTTTGTTTGCTTTGCAAGGTAATGATGTAGCCCACTTTTTCTTTGTTTCCTTGCAAGGATGAACGTTGAAAGCATAAAAAAAAACTCCTGATCCAGGTGGTAGCCACAATAAAAGTTGTGACCAGAAGGGAAGATTAAAGTTTTGAGTCAATTTATTGAGCCAGTTTATGTTGATACACCGCTTGTACCTCACTCCTAAATGTCTGTACAGCATGGGTTGTAGAGAGGATGATACCTGTCCTTGGTGTAATATGGATCAGGCTGATCTCATCCATTTGATGTGGCGATGCCCAAAACTGCATCGATACTGGTCCTCTGTAATTGAAACCATTGAATCTATTTTAGGTATGGCTTTGGGGAATTTCGAAGGCTTAATGATTTTGGGAGACCCCTCACAAGTACCGGGGCTGAAGCAGCGGAATGACTGTGATCTTGTGATTAAGTTGTTATTCTTGGCACGATTACAGATTTTAAGAAAGTGGTTTGTAAAAAATCCTCCGGTAGTGATCAAATGGCAAAAGGCAGTATTTAGAGTGCGAGTCTATGAAAGATGTTACTACCTCTCAAAAGGGAGGTATGAATATTTTTTGCAATAGATGGAGAAGTTGAATTGACCGACTGAATACCAGGGACAAAGCTATTCCCCAAAGGCCCCATGTTTGATATTTATTTACCTTATTTTTATTTTATTTTTTCTTATCAGGAATGGAAAGGGATGGGTGGTGGGGGGGGGGGGGGGTTGGATACTCTATTTTGTTTTTTGTTTATGATTGAATTATGTTATTGGAAAAAAAAATTGTAGAATGGAATAATCAAATAAAAAATATTATAAAAAAAAAAAAAAAAAGTTTTGAGTCAATGAAGGCTGCCCACAGGTCTGGCAGATGAGTTGCCTATAGGCCCCTGTTACATTACATACAGGCAATGGAACCATGAAGTTGCTGGGGCTGTCTATGAAATTGCTTTCAACTCTACTTTGAGGGTATGTGCACACGATGAGAGGTTTTTACGTCTGAAAAGACAGACTGTTTTCAGGAGAAAACAGCTGCGTCGTTTCAGACGTAAATGCTGCTCCTCGTATTATGCGAGGCGTCTTTGACGCCTGTAATCTTGAGCTGCTCTTCATTGACTTCAATGAAGAACGGCTCAAATTACGTTGCAAAGAAGTGCCCTGCACTTCTTTGCCGAGGCAGTCAATTTACGCGTCGTCATTTGACAGCTGTCAAACGACGACGCGTAAATGACAGGTCGTCTGCACAGTACGTCGGCAAACCCATTCAAATGAATGGGCAGATGTTTGCCGACGTATTGTAGCCCTATTTTCAGACGTAAAACGAGGCATAATACTCCTCGTTTACGTCTGAAAATAGGTCGTGTGAACCCAGCCTTACACTCAGACAGTTCAACGGCTGAGCATCTCACAGTATCTTACATCATAATTCAGTTGCTGTAATTTCATAGCTCCAGCCCAGGGACTCCAGAGCACTCAAAATTCACCGCTTTTGATGACAGAATGCATACATTCAAGCTAAAATGAAAGTGGTTTTCGCAACAACATTTATGGCATATTGATAGAACAAATTGTGAGACTCGATGAACTTCTATGGATGCTCTGTCACAGAAACGTTACTGTTAAAGGGCTGATGCAATTGCGGGGTTCACCTACTCGTGTCACCCACTATTACTACCTCCTTTATAATCAGGGTCACTAGGGTTATGCCTAGTTCCCCTACCTTTCCTTTATGTTAACGTCGCTCTAATTGCTTTTGCTGCTACTTAAAGGAATAAGACCGTACAGTAAATAAAGATAATATTTATTACCAACAATAATCACACTTACATATAAAATACACAGAACACAGTAACTGATCACAGTATATTATCAGTATACCCCAATACATATAACAATATATACTGAGTATACTCACACTATACGTAGTACAGTATAAACACGGTATCACAATCCTACTTTATACCACCACCCACTTACCTAAACATACATATGAATACAGTTACAATACAATACACGCTCACTATTTCTGTTCCACTCCCTCCTAATATAACTGTCCCTGTACACTAAGGGTTAATCAGGTAAAAGTGTTAACAACGTGTACCAGGGGATATGCAGGTAAGCAAGGGTTGACTCAGGGGCAGCAAGGGTTACTCAGGGACAGCAAGGGTTACAGCAAGGGTTACTGCAAGGGTTACTCAGGAACTGCAAGGGTTACTCAGGGACAGCAAGGGTTACTCAGGGACTGCAAGGGTTAATCAGGGACAGCAAGGGTTACTCAGGGACTGCAAGGGTTACTCAGGGACAGCAAGGGTTACTGCAAGGGTTACTCAGGGATAGCAAGGGTTACTGCAAGGGGTTATTCAGGGACAGCACGGTGCAACAAGGGTTAACAGGGTATGGGAATGTGCAGGTGAGGATTGCAAGCTGGGGAGAAAGGGTTACTGGGGAGGTATAGGTATTAGCTCGGTGTATAGGGGAAAATATACATAACGCTCGTTGTCCAGGGAAGCATTGGTGGAGTGGAGGACATTGGTGGAGCGGTGAGCCAGGGAAGAGGAGACCACGAGGGGAGAGGAGACCACGAGGGGAGAGGAGACCAGGAGGGAAGAGGAGACCAGTAGAGGAGATGTCTGAAAACAGAGAGCGAACGTACTGGCGCAGGGCTATTTAAATCCCGCCGGCATGCTCGCTCCTGAGCCAGGTGCAGGCACAATTGTGCCGCTCGCACCCGGCTCACATGTGTCCCCGCTGGCACGCTCGCTCCTGAGCCAGGTGCAGGCACAATAGTGTAGCTCGCGCCCGGCTCACATGTGTCGGCGTGGTGATATGACGTTACCGGCTGGCTCATGAGCGCACGGCGGCGGGAGGCAAGTCCAATCAGTGGGGGATGTCCTGTGGTGCACAAGTGCACCACAGGATGCATCCCCAATTACCTCTCCGGCCCCGCTGCCGAGTGTGGAGACAGAAGATCAGAGGTAGTATCTCCTGTCTCACTCTCTGATCATCAAGTCAGGACAGTGACTAATTGTCACGGGCCTGTCATGTTTTTCTACAGACCTGGCTTATGGGACATTAAGACATGCCAATATATATATATATATATATATATATATATATATATATATATATATATATATATATATACATATATATATATATATATATACACATTTATATATATACACACATGCCCCCTCCATCTCCATTAAAGGGGGGGACACACTTTCCTTTACAGTTACATAACCAAATTTTAAATTTCTCCCTAGCCTGAATGTGCAGCACTGTGTTAAATTTTGTTGCTTTATAAATCATGAACAGCAATATTAATAATAACAACAATAAATAGAAGGTGATGTAGGACAGAAGGCATCCTCGGACAAAAATGGATGCATACTGATTTAAATGTGCCCCCTTCGAAGCTCCTCTTTCCTTTACGGGCCGCAAAATACCTGCAAAGACATAGTGATTTCCCAGTGATATCAGCAATAGAGTCCCCCCACCCATGATTAGCTGGTATGAAGGTAACCTAAAAATTAATATGGGGTTGTAAAAAGAACAACCTCTAACTACATCTCAGTGAAGGTAGAGTTCATAAACTAAGAAAAATGACATTGCTGTATTTTTATTTTTACAAAAACAGAATCATGAGTTCATTTCAATTGAAACAATTGTGTTTCCTTGGAACTAGTCAATACCCTTTCCTCATTTCCATTCCCGGGATTGTTAAATGGAGCCAGCATTTGGCATTACATCATCAGAAATGTCTACTTAAAGGACTGCAAAGCATTGCAAAACGTTTTGAAATCACTAAAGAAAACATTTAAAGCTTCACATTTTCAGGATCATCCAAAATATGATCCATGACAGATCAGTGGTAATTTGCTATAACAATATAATGCAGAGTGCAAGAGTTGAAAGAGTCGTTGCCAAATGTTCATCCATTACATAAATAATCCAGCGGCTGTTTAGAGTAATCCATGAGCGGAACGTCTATTGTTGGGACACTTATAAATAGAAGAGTTGGCAGATTCATACGCTTTTGTAAAGGTGGACTGGATTAAGAATCAGTTACCCGATTTGACACTTAAAGCATACAGTTAAGACCTTACATCATCGCAAAGTTGTGTGCTTAATGTTAGTGAAACCTATTAAATTGTATTCTTCACCTAATAAAATTCTAGATTCATTCTTAAAATATGCATTATGTTATAAAATTGTAAATACGTATAATGATCCATTTAAGTACCTTGTTATAAGCCTGAAGGAGGTAAATGGGGCAAAGTATTTAAAGTGAAGATTAAGTTTTACATTCAAAAATGTTATTTTTGGATTACATTGATTATAGAGTACCTGGACCTTTAAAAGGTGCATTTGTTTTTTCTTTGCAATATTTTGTTATTTTATTTATGTTGTTTTGACTTGTATCTTTTCAAGATGGCTCCTTAGAATTTGTTTTAAATTAGAGTATGGCAGTTGTTCCTTTTCATTGATACATATGTTAAAAACTCCCCTTCTTGAGACTTCCGGTTCCGGCGCGCACATGAGTAGACGCGAGTAAGGAGAGCTCCGTTAACCCGACTCAAAAACCGGGGTCCCGAGGCTTTGATACCTGACCTGAGGCTGCTGGCCGACAACCCTACGTACAGGCTTCTCTCCGGCGTATGGAGAGATACCTGGTGAAAACCGGGACCCCAGGATTAAAATCACAGGCCCTGCAGACTGACGACATGCTGCCGCTGGGGAAAATGGCGCCTGAGCCGGCCAGGAACACGAGGAGTACGAGCTCGCGCTCGGCATCACAACCTCCTCTGGTGCAGCCAGAAGTGGAAGAAGGTGAGCCTGAGTCTATGTTTCACAATATGGACATTTCATGTCGAGTCTTGGCCAGGGAAGTAGCGAAACTTATAGCCCCAGATATCACAGCTTCTTTGGAGGTGACGGTGTCGAAATTATTGCACCAAATTCAGTCGGATGTTTCAGCTCAGGCGGAACGAATTAACGATTTGGAACAACGGTTTATTGGAGGATGAGCGAGCGGGAACACAGGAGGAGGTGAAGAAGGTGATAGCTTGCAATCTACAGCTGGTTGATAAAGTCGATGACCTGGAGAATCGCTCGAGGAGGAGCAATTTACGTATTATTGGGCTCCCAGAGTCTATACCAGCAGGCCAGCTGCTAAAGTTGTGTGCGGTGGAGTTGCCTCAGGCGCTGGGATTGCATGCCCCGCTGAGAGCGGAGAGAGCTCATAGAGTGGGACCGATGCAAAATGTGACCCAAGATGGCACCCCAGCACGGCCGCGACCAGTCATTGTGAAGTACTTGGACTATGTGGATAAAACGAATGTGTTACAGGCCTACCGAAGGTCATCGGCACAAGTGAGAGTGCGAGGCAACAGAATCTTAATGTTTGGAGATTACTCGGCTGAGGTTACACGTAAGCGGCGGGCTTTTAGCACGGTGTGCTCTCTACTGGTCCAGAAACGCATTCGGTTCTCTTTGATGTTTCCCGCCATTCTCAGGATCTTCGAGCCCGGTGGTGGGGTGGAATCGTTTTCTTCTCCAGGGGAGGCGGCTAAATATGTGGAAAGCTTGTCCAAAGACAACAATGGTGATAGCCAGACACACAGGGACGGTCTGCCTCGCAGGGGACGTTCCAGAAACAGGAGTATCAGGAGGGGTCTCACCTCTTCTTCTCCGGATTGAAGGGAGATGCCCAGGCGGTGATGGAAGGAGACTCATGTTATTTTAAGTTTCGCATTGTCTGAGACATAATTGTTATACCTATCGGTGCATCGGAGGTTGAGGTTTACTGATGTTAATGATAGGGGAGGGTGCAGCTGAAGTGAGGCTTGAGGAAATTTTTGCAAGGAGTCGGGTGGGATTGTAAGGTGTTGTTGATACTTTCCGGGTATACAGGGGGTTCATGGTATACCAAGGGGTTTCTAGTGGTGGAATGTACGGAAAGTCTGAAACTAGTAATGATCTGTTGTTGGGGCTTCAATTCTGTTTTATGTTTAGGGAGGGGGAAGGAGGGGGGGAAACGGTCTCGGTGGATGAGGTTTACTTTGCCATTACTGTGAGATGCCTAAAGTAATAACATGGAATGTGAAGGGACTGCAGTCCCCACATAAACGCATGGTGGTTCTTCGCCACCTGAAAAAGCTGAAAGCGGATATAGCGATTTTGCAGGAAACCCATCTATTGGAACGTGATTTCCAGAGAATGCGCAAATTATGGGTGGGCACAGTAATGGGTTCTCCAGCAGTTAATGGCAAGGCGGGCGTCTTACTCCTCATACACAAAAGAATTGAATGTTCTGTGATTACTTCTGAGCGGGATGAGGGGGGCAGATATTTGCAGGTGATCTTAGAGGGCGCCATGGGGAGAGTGAGTTTGTACTGTATATATGCACCGAATGACAACAATCGGGTCTTTTTTCAATTTCTGTAAGGAAAACTTTTAGCAGATAAAGAACCTCAGATTCTACTGGGAGGGGACCTTAACTCAGTCTTATGCACAACAGATGACAGGCGAAGGGGAGATGGTAGGGTATTGGTTGAAAGAACACACAACAAAGTCTTGGCCCCATTACTGTCTTCCACGGGCATGGTAGATGTATGGAGAACACAATTTCCATTAGGTAGAGAATTCACTCATTTTTCTCATGCGCATACCGCATGGTCGCGTATTGACTACTTTATGGCTTCTCCAGTGCCCCTCCCTAGGATCCTTAGTGCTCGAATAGAGGACTTGGTGATTTCAGACCATTCACCGGTTTCTCTGATCTTGGCAGATACATTTAAAAGGGGGTCGGATATATTGTGGAAATTTCCGTCGTTTTTGGCAACTGATGAATCCTTTCAATCATGCTTGAAGGGGTGGTTATGGGAATATAGTCAGGAAAATCAAGCTCATAGAGAGAACAGCCACTTGTTTTGGGACACAGCCAAGGCAGTGCTGAGGGGAAGGATCATTTCTTATGTGGCGTCGCTTAAACGAAAAACCAACAAGCATTATAACGAGTCTAGTAGGAATCTTCGCATGAAATACACAGCGTACTTGGCAAACTCTACACTAGCGCTTAGGGGGGACTGGCTCACGGCTAAGGCAGAGTTTGAAATGTGGCTGGATAAAAAAGAAAGGTTCCAGAGAGAGCAAACAACTGCGCATTTTTTTAGATATGGGAACAAATCAGGCTCCCTGCTGGCCAAAATGGCGAAAGGACAATTTCGCCCGACTCACATAGGGGGGTTGAGAGATGGGAACGGGGAAGTACAGAAAGATCCAAAGATCGTCAATGATATACTGGGAGATTATTACACTGCGCTATATGCACAGGACACTTCGGAGAGGACAGAGGGGAGGGAGTTTCTGGACTCCGTAACGTTACCATCTCTCTCGGACTCTGATAGAGAAGCATAAAATGCATTGATCACGGAACAAGAGATCATATCGACCATTAAATCATTGACGAATAACAAAGCGCCAGGGCCAGATGGATTTTCTAGTGATTTTTACAAACTTATGAGGGAGGAAGTCACGCCCATTTTATTGCCGGTGTATAATCATATGCTGTTAAATAAGGAATTCCTGAAATCGGGCAATGTAGCTTATATCAAAGTATTGTACAAGGAAGGGAAAGACCTGGCTAACCCGGGGTCTTATCGCCCAATCTCTTTGATAAATCAGGATGTTAAAATATTGTCGAAGATACTGGCCGACAGGTTGGCCATGTTTCTCCCGACTTTGATTGGGCCACACCAGGTGGGTTTTGTTAAGGGGAGATCGGCGGTCAAAAACATACGCACGGTTTTGGCGGTACAAGACGCAATGAGGACTTCTAATATGGAGGGACATGATTCGCCAGCACTTTTAACGCTAGATGCTGAAAAGGCCTTCGATAATGTCCACTGGGATTGGCTGAGGTTAGTTCTAGATAGATTTGGGATACAAGGATTGTTTAGGAATTACCTGGAAGCGTTATATTCAGAACCTCTAGCTAGGGTGTTCACTACAGGTTTTCTGTCAGCACCGATACATTTACAGAAGGGAACAAGGCAGGGATGCCCCCTGTCTCCATTGCTGTTTGACTTGGCTTTGGAACCGCTAGCGAGACATCTTTTGTCCTCCAGGGATTTTGAAGGGATAATGGTTGGCAGTCAGGAGATCAAACTGACATGCTTTGCTGACGATCTTCTGTTGTTTCTAAAATCGCCTGGGGATCATTTGGGGGGGGGGGGTGCTGGAGAAGCTAAGATACTTTGGGTCATTCTCAGGCTATAAAGTCAATGCGCAAAAGAGTCAATTACTTTACTTGAAGGAATCAGGGGCAAGACCACCCTTGCAGGGTACGGTGGAAATAGCCAGATCTTATATCACATACCTGGGGATTAAAATAGGCAAATTTCCCTCTTCCCTCTATAAGCTAAATTATTCACCCTTGTTTGAAAAAATTCATAAGGAACTAAATCGATGGGCGTCACTGCCATTGTCATTGTTTGGGAGAGCTGCTCTTTTAAAAATGATAAGCTTTGCTCGTCTGCTATATCCAATGCAAACCATACCCATATTGATCAAGCATCTAGATAACCAGAAATTACAGACAGCATTTCTACAATTCTTGTGGCAAAAGAAGAGACCTAGGATTGCATATAAAAAATTGGCACTGCCCAAAGTGGATGGAGGCATTCAGCTACCACTTATACGATATTACAATTTAGCGGCCATCTGCAGGCATATAGGGGATTGGATACATAACACTAATTTGTACTCCAATGTTCAGCTGGAGCAGGATTTGGCGGGATCGGTTCCGCTGCAGGCCCTGTTACATCTGCCATATGCTCAACTGCCTACTAATGTTAAGTCAAGTCTGTTGCTGAAAGATACAATCGGCGCCTGGAAGGCGGTGCGGAAGCTTTTTGGTCTTTCTAAATTCTGGCCGTTGTGGGATAACCCCATGTTCCCACAGGGGAGTCAGTATAAATTGTTTTCGCAGTGGAGAGATGAAGGGATCAATGTCCTGTGCCAACTCATGAATGTTGAGGAGGGAAGATGGCTTACGTGGCAGGAGGTCTCTAGCAAATATAATCTGAGGGGAAATCAGTATCTGCAATATGCTCAAGTAACAGAGCTATGTAAAACCAAAGTCTGCAATATTGATGTAGTGGAGATGCGAGGAGCATTTGATGGGTTGGTGCCGCAGGGTGGTACGGGAAGAAGTCTTGCAAGTTTATATGGTAAACTTCGGAATGCTCATCTTGATTCCTTTAGTACTTCCTGCTTTAGAACGTGGGAGGTGGAGCTGGAGGATCCAGAAATCTCCAGCAAAATTCGAGATGGATGGGAGAGGGTGAGGAAGGTCATGGTAAATGAACAGTGGCGTGAGATGCACTTCCGGCTTATGCACAGAGCGACATACGCCTTTAATTTATTTATCCTATAGGGACGCTCCAGCACACTATCTGCGTAGTTGTCCTAAATGCGACTTCCACAAAGCTAATTTACTTCACGGGATGTGGTTGTGCCCACAAATTCGGACGTTTTGGGATCTTGCTCTACAATTTATTAAAGACACCTGGGGGGAAGAGGTGCACGCAAACCCACAGGCAGTGTTGTTTCACTATATCCCCTTGGATCCAGGGGGGGGGGGGACCACCTATAGTGGCCCGGAAAGGAATACATATGGCATTATTGGCTATCAAGAAGTGCATCTTGCGCCACTGGCTACAGGCATCGGTCCCGGAAATTGCGGAGGTCGTGACTACTCTCAAGACTTTATTGGGATATGATAAAACGGACCTAGAAAGACACAAAGAAAGGTCTACAGAACAATTTTTTAAAACTTGGCGTACATTCATTGAACAACATTATCCCACAGCAGAGATAGGGGTGTTCATGCGCACATTTCGACACACATCATGGTATAGTTCACAGAGTATCCAGGGCACGCTAGGCATGCTGATAGCTAGTTAAGAAAATGTTCACCGAGATGGAGGAGAGTTGGGGGGAGGGAAGGGAATTGTTGGCTTTGTTTTGCCTTATTAATTGCTTTGTAACTTAATGATGACAAGTAAAATGGAAAATAATTTTGAAGCTGGAACACATTGTTATTTGATATACGTATTATTGTATGTGTGACACACACTGCATACTTGTAACTGTTCTGGCTTTGAATAATAAAAAATATATTTGAAAAAAAAAAAACTCCCCTTCTTCCTGCTAAGGCTTTGTTCACATCTGCGTCGGAGTTACGTTCATGGGTTCCGTCAGACCTTTCCGTCAGGGAAACCCATGAATGGAAATCAAATGGAAACCACAGCTTTCCATTTACATTACCATTGATTTCTGTTGCTAATGATTTGCGTTTGTCTTTGTTCCATAAGGTTTTTTTTTACGGAATCAATAGCGTAGTGGACTACGCTATTGATTGCGCAAAAAACGGAAACCTTACAGAACGAAGACAAATGCAAACCATTAGCAATGGAAGCGTTATTATTGAAATCAATGGTAATGTAAATGGAAAGCTATGGTTTCCGTTCATGAGTTTCCCTGACGGAAAGGTCTGACGGAACCCATGAACGGAACCCTGACGCAGATGCGAACAAAGCCTAAGCAATACTATCTTATTACAGCAAACACATTGTGGCACATACTACACACTCTCTACCTTTTCTGCATTGTGGGATCATTATCTCCTACACTGAGGCCGCCACTTCCTACTACCCTTACCACTCTAGATTTAAATGTCTCTTCAGTCCTCCCTTTATACCTGCTGCTGATCAATTTTGTTATCTACCGTATTTTTCGGACTATAAGACGCAGTTTTTAGCAAGAATAAATCTTGCTAAAAATTCCCTGCGTCTTATAAAACGCAGTCAAGGGACCCGGCATCGCCGGGTGCCATGACCGCTTCATTACTTAACCCCTTCCCGACCCATGACATGCCGGCACATCATGGAGGGTGGGGTGTGATGTATGGAGCGGGCTCACGCACTGAGCCCGCTCCATACACTGCAGGTGTCAGCTTCTGACACGCTGCTATAACGGCGGCCAGGAACAGCAATTTCGCTGTTCCTGGCAGTTTAAAGGGCTTGTGCCATAAAACACATGTATTCCCTATCCACAGGATAGGGGATACATGTGTGATCGATAAGGAGAACGGGGACCGAAAGTTACCAGGAGCGCTACATGAGAAGATGTGACTTTCGCGTTTTGTGTCCAGCAGCTTCTTAGAGATCAATGGGATTCTTCTGCGCATACGCGAGCGGCTCTCCATTGATCTCTATGGAGCAACAGAACAGATAAGCCAGACATAGAACCCGGATGTCCAGGCTTCTCATGTAGCACTTTGGGGGACTTTCGCTCCCCTGTTCGACTTATTACTGGGGGTCCTGGCGGTCGGACCCCCAGCGATCTCACATGTAGCCCCTATTCTGTGGATAGGGGATACATGTGTTTTATGGCAAACACCTTTAACTAGTTAAATGCCGTGGTCAATAGCGACCGTGGCATTTATAGGGGTTTTTCTATGAAGGACATTTATGACATATCCACAGGATATATCATAAATGTCAGATAGATGCATGTCCCACCTCTGGGACCCACACCTATCTCTAGAACGGGGCCCCCTAAACCCCGTTCTAGCTTTCTGTGCTCTCCCGGCCACTTGAATACACGTGGAGTTACTGAAACAACGTAATTCGCTGAGCTACACTGTTTCCGTAACTCCCATGGAACTGAACAGTAGTTACGGAAACAGCATAGCTCGCATGCTATGCTGCTTCCGTAACTGTCATTCACTTCTATGGGAGTTAGGGAAACAGCGTAGTTACGCTGTTTCAGTAACTCCACATGTAACCAAGTGGCCGCTGGTTCAAGTCCCCTAGGGGAACTAATAAAATGTGTAAAAAAATAAATAGAAATGTTAGATACATTTTTAGGAGTGTGAAAAAACAAAAACCTTTTCCCATTTTTCCCCAAGCACAATGTAAAAAATAAAATAATTTTGTCCCGCAACAAAATAAGCCCTCAAACCGCTCAATCGATAAAGAAAATTATAAAAAAAGTTTTGACTCTCAGAATGTGGTGAAACAGAATAAATAATTTTTGTTAACAAATTATTTTTTTCCTATTCTCTGTGGTCTAAAACCTGGGTGCGTCTTATTGTCAGGTGCGTTTTATAGTCCGAAATACGGTAAGTCATTGTAGCCTGCTGTGTGACATCTGACAGAGAATGCAGCTGTAGGATCAATCACTAAAGAGAAAAGTGTGTGTGCTGGGGAGCCTAAGGGTAGCTTCTGCAAATAGAGCCTGACTACAGAGAAGAATTTGTAGTCAGGATCCACTAGTTATAAACAAAATGCTGTACACCATTACAAATACACCCAAGAGTGAAACAGGACTAATGAGGCAAAACAGGTAAGGCAAGTGGTACGTTTTTATTTATTATAGTTAATGACTGCAACTGGTCTAAAGGCATACCTCCCAACCATCCTGAATTCAGCGGGACAGTCCGATTTGCGGGCAGTGTCCCGATGTCC
The DNA here is from genome assembly GCF_050947455.1 of Rhinoderma darwinii. NCBI lineage: Eukaryota > Metazoa > Chordata > Amphibia > Anura > Rhinodermatidae > Rhinoderma > Rhinoderma darwinii. Next base: position 331,723,778 of record NC_134687.1, on the reverse strand, counting down.
CGGGAGGCCGGTGGTATGTCCCGGATTCAACTGGATCTGCATCCTCAGGACGCAGATACAGGTAGATCCAATGCTAAAGCAGGGAACCGTCAGATCCCTGCTTCAGCATCCACTGTGTGAAGCAGCCGCGAGCGTCTCGGACAGACAGGCGCAATGCAGTGATGTCATCCCACCTGTCTGCGCCAAGCCTCTCGTAGCACAGATAAAATGTATAAACATAATCATGAGCTTTTGTACATATAAGGCTTTTACTTACCTAATAGGAATTCTATTACGTGTCCATGTTATTTCTGACTGTGGATATGAATCAACTGAACACATGAAAGTGGCGACATCTTCTACTAATGCGTCAAGTGTTTCAGGGGGAGTTGTGATGAAAGGAGCTAAATAGAGAAACACATAACAATTAATATCACATACATAAATATAGTACATATCTTAGAAGAAAAAAACCCTAAGAGTTAGCAAATCAAAATTGGGCTTCCATCAACTATAATACATGAATACTGTCACTAATAAGCCGTCAGCAGCTAGAACGTTAACCTCTATTGAGGTCACTTTCAATAAGTGCAGTCACAGAAAGACCATCAATATAAAACGTTACCTATGATTAAAAAAATAAATGCATGAAAATGACTTATGTAGCCCGGTCACACAGGAGAAACACTCAGTAGGGCAGGTAGGGAACTAAATTGAAGGGATGGTATATCTGGTAGAAAAAAAAAACTCACCCTATAGGTACCCCTATCCTAGAAACCCTGCCTGCAGCGGAACTGCCGCACTGATAAGGGCAATTTCATTAACTGGAACCTCCTAATTACACCCTATTAGGTCCTTATTAGAGGGGCTAGAGCAATGATAGTAAATCTACTGTAGCTATATAATATCATGAAATCAGGAATAGATGCAAAGAAAAAAAGGAAAAGATCAAATATATGCCAAACAATAATTGTCCCTTAAACTTGTCTTGATTCGTACAATGCTCTATAAACAATGCGATTGTCGCCCCAATAAGGGAGATCCTAATTCGGAACCTTGATATTAAAAAGAAGGGGGGGATGTACATAGGTTAATACAGAGTAAAGAAACAGCACGTATAGTATTTCACACATGATAAAGATTTTTTTTACTTATGTCACACATAATGCAAGTCACCTCAATATCTCACAAGATAAGTTGCAGCATGTGTGTCACCACAAACGACCCACAGAACAATCCACTTAGATATAATTGATAGTGTTATGACATAGATATATCAGCAACAAAATATCTAAAGTCTAGCAGCTGTTAATGTGGTATAGATGTTGTGGACGTTAAACAACGTAATAAATTTTGTCCCAAAAACAAAGTCCCTGGCCTTTTAACCTCTCCTAGACACCGCCCATCAGCTACCGTGATCGGACAACCAACTAAAATTAAAATCAATGAGATAAATGGCAGCCGAAAGGGAACCATGCTGCTGCTGTTCCAAAAATATGTGGCGCCAACCACAGGCAGCACAGGTACGGAGATGTCCAGACACCACGTCAAACTGGAGGTGACGCAACACTAAGTCCGAACTGACTCGCTAAGCTGTGGGGCTGCCCTCGATCAACACAGCAGCATATCCTTTTTGCCATGATTAAGAGCAACACGCTTGCTCGAAACGCGTAGGCCAAGGTCATCCAGCCCGCTTTATATATACACCTTGAGACTGCGTCTCGGTGCAACTTTTAACCATTTTTTCAATAAAATTGGGAACAATTTTCCTTTTTAATCAAACACAGCACTGCATTTTTTCTTTCTTTTTCCCAACACAACAGCCGTCTTAATGGGAAACGGAGCCCACACATGCCTCAACAGCCAACCCTAGAGCAGTGGCAACAATGAAACCCACATAGAGCAATCAATCACTATATAATGGCGCAATAGACGGTTATGTCGCGTTGCTATGCAGTAGCTAAACATATAGCCATGTTCACCATCATAAACTAGAATATCAAAAAAGGGGGGCCAGAATTTACATTGTGTCCATCCTGATTTTGAACACAGGAGCGACAAATATATAATAATATAATAAATTATCAGGTGTGACATTTTGGGGACCACTTAGCTCACAGGATCGCCATCTCCAGGGTGAGATGGTTGGCACACTTATAAAGTTCACTCCAACTCATTGAATAAAAGTTTAAACCAGCCGCAGCTAGCTTTATTGTCTTCACCACAGCAAGCAGTGTTCCAACAAAAAAACATACAAAATAAACCCTAGGCTGTCCAGCCTCCAACTAACACATTCAGTGTCCCTCACTACGAGACACTGAGCCTTGTGCCCAGCACCTCAAAACATAGGCAGTTTGTACCTTACACGTTGGTGACTCTCACAGGCTAGCATGCCTGTCTTCCCCAGACTGAGAGCCCTGTGTGAACAGCACACACCTCAATTAAAGAGCCAACTCAGGTGAAGCCTACCTAGGCTCATCAGACAGCCCAAGACATGGACTCTCTATATGGAGTGGAAGCCCGCCCTTCTCCTTCACACTCCAGCAAACCAGGCCCTATTCCGGGCTTTACACCCAAGCAACAGCAAAGAAAACCCTCGCTGCTGTACATGTTCCCTGGTTGTTTAAAACCTGACAGTTTCTGCACTGTCCAGTAGCTGCACTGCTACACAGGCTTAAGTGACAATTCAAGTAAGAAAGACAAGGGAATATGGCAAGATGGTTAAGTAAATCTAGTAATTAATAGGGCCATATATGCATAATGCAAATAGACATACAGCCCACTTCATTATTCCTGATATTGGCGGGTTAGATAAAGCATGTCAAATTAATCTGCTCATTTAATTAATTGGGTTGTACTTTATTCAGTCTGTGTAGCCACTGTACTTCCTTTTGTAGAAGGATTATGTCGAGATCCCCCCTATGTATGGAAGCCTTTACTACCTCCAAGACGAAATATTTGGGAACTTGGGCATCACCCCCATGTAGATCCATAACATGTCATGATACTGGCTTATCTCTTTTGTTATTTATGTTCCCAATACGTTCGAGGATCCTTCTCCTGAATTCTCTTTTGGTTTTACCAACATATCTCATTCCACAGTCGCACAGACAGATATAGGCAATTCCTGAGGTTTTGCAATTGGAGAAAACCCTGGCCACACAGACTCTTTCACTATTTGGCTCCTTATACTTAGAGCCCATCTGGACAAGCTTTGTAATGGCCAAATCGAAATGTGCCCTTACCACTGTTGCTTAGCTACGTAAGTTCTTTCGTCGGTGGGTCAAAGTCACTATGTACAAGCCTATCACCAGTACTCCTCCATCTCCTGCCCTGGAGAAAAGCTTGATGATCCCCATCCGTGGGATAACCTTTGAACCTAAACCTTCTAGATAAATTCTTAGATTCCTTTTGAAAACTGTCCTCCGTTGAACCGTTCCTGCGAAATCATAGAAATGATCCCTTAGTGGTGACTCTCTTCAGGGCAGTCGGATGAAAACTCTCCCAGCTAAAAAAATTGTTACTTGCTGTAGGTTTCTAGTTTGTATGCTATTATTCTTACCTCTAGACATTCTCACATCAAGGAAAGCAATAGAGGATTGGTCAATTTCATAGGTGAAACGTAATCCACAGTTGTTGTAGTTGTTGTTGTCCCCTTTTCTACCTGACCAGATCACCAAAATGTTGTCTATATATCTCGTCCACAGAACCACCGACTTAGTCCACTCAATATTTAGTCCAAGAACACAAACTTGTCCTTCCACCAGCCCAGGAGCAAATTTGCATAAGTAGGGCCCCTGAGCTGATGTAAGAACTTGTTATCAAAAAGGAAGTAGTTATAATTGAGGACATATTCAATTAGTCACAAAACCGATAGGTTATATTTGTTTACAAAGCTACTACTTGTTTAGATAGTATCAGGCTGCTTCCAGGCTTTTTTCATGAGGGATTGTTCTATATAAGACACCCACATCTATTTAGGCCAACTACATGGTGAGGGAAATATCAAGGTTTTTGGAGGTTCAGTAGTAGGATCTACCTTATTGGGCTGACAATGCCATTGTTGATAGAGCACTATACGAATCAGAACAAGTTTAGAGGAAGATTTTTGTTTGGCATATATTCCATTTTTTCTTTTTTTTTTCTTTGTATCTATTCCTGATTTTTTGATATTATATAGCTACAGTAGATTTACTACTATCATTGCTCTATCCCATCTAATAAGGACCTAATAGGGTGTAATTAGGAGGTTCCAGATAGTGGAATTGCCCATATCAGGGCGGCAGTTCCGCTGCAGGCAGGGTTTCTAAGATAGGGATGCCTATAGAGTGAGATTTTCCATTCTAACAGATATACCATCCGCCATGAATAAGGACGCAGGATGCGTCTGAAACGCATAGGCTCCCTATACCTTTTGAAACCTCTCCTTGCACTTCAGGACATTATCCTTTTGATCCTGTTTTAATATGACTGAATTAAACTTGGAATAAGTTTCCATTTTATCTACATCAGCGCTGGATCCAATTTCTTTTTCACTACTTTTTCATCGTGTGCTGACGCGAGGACCCGTGCGCGGTTATCAGTATAAGTCTACACATAAGGTGAGCTGGAGGCCTCTTCTCCCTTTTTTCCAAATATACCATCCCTTCAATTTAATTCCCTAGCTGTCCTACTGAGTGTTAATCCTGTGTGACCGGGCTACATAAGATGTTTTTATACGTTTATTTTTTCAATCAAAGGTAACATTTTATATTAGATGGTCTTCCTGTGACCCTACAATACATGAAGTCAGAATAAATCATACTGTGCAAAAGGAATTTCAATGTTATTATCGACTTACTTATATTACCAGTATTATTTTATTAACATTGGGCTTATTATTCTATCAATAACTTAGATTTGTTCCCTGTTTTGCCCTGCTCACTGTAAATAAAATTAAACAAGATAGTCTATAATACCATACCTAAAATAGTAAAAGTAAATATAGAGAATGATCAAAGGAAAGCGGCTGCCATCTATGAAAGTGTCAATGTTATAAAATTTTGAAAGACATGCCATTTACAACACTCTCAAAATATTTTTAGCAACAGTATTTGCCTGTTAAAATATCTATGCCTAAATTGGAAAGAAAATGTGAATGCTAGTAAGCAGGGCTGTGGAGTTGGTAAGCCAAACTTCCAACTCCAACAATATTTTTGTTATACCGCGTGAATTAAAGCTGAAAATCTAAACTTGAATCACATTTTCTTTACTTTGTTTCAAATCCATTGTGTTGGTGTACAGCGGCTAAATTATCAATTTGTGTCACTGTCCAAATACTTCTGGACCTGACTGTATGTGAGCTTGTTGTACATTCCAGTCCACATTCCCTCTTTTACAGCTATAACAGCTCACCCCACTCTGTGCGTTTAGATATCCCTTCTCAATAATTAGTACAGGTGTCCACATACTTTTGGCCTTATTGTGTATCTCTAAAGAACATGCAAAGGACAGCAGGGCTCTCCACTTGACACCACATTAAGGCTCATTTCAGAGGGCTGCAGTGTGGCCACATTTTAACGGCACTATAACTGACACAATAATCAGATGTCCAGCAGACCTATTGAAACATAATTAATTACCCCAGGGTTAACAAGGTGAAAATCCACAACTCTTCAAGAGTAACATCAAAAACAAATAAATGATCTCCAAGGCATTTGGAATAATGTTCTATGGATAGATGACTCAAGTAGTAAGCTATGAAAAACATTGGTCTCATTATGTCCTGTTTGAAAAAAGCAGCAGACCATAGTATGAATGTCATACCAACAGTTAAACATGGGGGTGGTAGTGTGATGGTGCGCGGATGCTCTACACGTATCTGACGTATCAGGGAATATGGCCATCATAGAGGGGGTTCCCCAAAGTGGGGTTAGCTTGGGTCCATCTATGTGCCAGACTAGAGAGATGCTCTGTCTCCTACTCTGGCCATCCATTTGAATGGTCGCCATTTATTGCTACATTTTACAGTACATGTAGTGGCTGCTGCAATGGGAATATAAGCCTAGAGGCAGCTTCTCAGCTTTAACAGCTGATCACTGGGAGAGAAAGAAGCTGGGTGTGCGCGATCAGATAGATTTTTTTTAAAAAAAGGAGCCACTGTCACAAATTTCATAAACAGCCATTATCATTTCAACTAACTCCTGACATGTCAGAAATTAGGGGTGGCTATGATGTTTTACTGTGCAATGCGTCCCTTTGACTCCCGTTGGCTCTCCTAGGAGATGGGTCATAGATAATCACAACTTCTGACATGTTTCTGTGTTAAATCTAAAGTATAATTGGGTTTTGCAGCAAGGCAATGATCCAAAAAATATAGGCAGGACAACATCTAAATGGTAGCGTAGAAACAAAATACAGCTGTAGGCTCGATGCACACGACCGTAAACAATCTCCGTAATTGCGGACCATAATACGGTCCGCAATTACGGACCCGTCCGGTTCTCTTGGCCGCAGACACCTTTCCGTATCGCTACGGATAGGTGTCAATGCCGTAAAACCGTGCCGGGAATTATGGCGCATGTCCTACTTTTCATTTTTTACGGATATCTAAGTCTGTAGATGAGAATTTAAGTGTTTGTTCCTTATTTAAATTTTTTTAAAGTTATGGCTATTTATTTTTCAAATGTTACCTGGGGCGGCCATATTGGAGACACACACTTCCTTTCTGTATTGTCTTCATATACAGTACCTCAGTGAGTGTGTGCTGTATAGCAGTTATAATGACTGAGATTCAATTAACAGAGTAATGTCATAGATTATTACAGTCACTAGGAAGTGACAGGGGAGATGCATACAGAGCCTTATCTTTATATAGTGTATAGAGTTACCGCTTAGGTCTCCAGCAGTAAAATGGAGATGATTGCTGACCCATTCCCAGCCTATACAGCAAACCTATTGTGTCTGCTCTAGCGTCCAGCATGATATCATGGAAAAAAAAAATATGTACATAGTAAGACAAAAAAAAACAAATAACAACACCAAAATGTTTTAAAAAGTATGTTTAGAATGATAATTTGATTTAATTAATATGTAATTTTCTGCCCATACATTTCCTGTACGAGGGTGGTTGCATTTTCACATGGGTGATATGGTAACATAAACCTGTATAGCATCATTTCTACATACTTTGAAATGTCTAACATGTCTGACTAGCTGTCTAACAACTATACATTATTGCCCATGTATAAATGGAAAAAAACTTGTTTCACTCCTAATACAACACTGTGAATGAGACTGTCACTAGACATATCTCCAACATGTGAAGTCCATGAAGTCCCTGGTTGAGGGGTCGAAGACATCTCATCTTCCCTCTCCAACACTGTCATTAATGAACATTTTGCTAAACTTTTATGATGACACATTTATCAACAAAATATACATTATATGAAATATAGTGGAATCAGTCATTGTGGACCTACAATGTGGATCTGTACTTGAGAAAGAGATGTATATATATATATATATATATATATATATATATATACACTGTGTTCCAAATTATTGTGCACATTGGATTTAAGTGTCATAAACATTTAATTATTCGTTTTTCAATTAAACTCATGTATGGTATTGTGTCTTAGGGCTTTTGGATCATTGTAATCAATCTCAGACACCTGTGATAATGAGTTTGCCAGGTGTGCCCAATGGACAAGGTATGAAAACATTGGATATTTCAAGAAAACGTAAGCGTGATCATCGTACTGTGAAAAGATTTGTGGCTGATTCAGAACACAGACGGGTTCGTTCAGATAAAAGCATAATGAGGAAGGTTTCTGCCTGACAAATTAATAGGATTAGGAGAGCAGCTGCTAAAATGCCATTGCAAAGCAGCAAACAGGTATTTGAAGCCACTGGTGCCTCTGAAGTCCAGCGAACCTCAAGGTGTAGGATCCTCCAGAGGTTTGCAAGTGTGCATAAAGCTATTATTCGGCCACCCCTAAACAATGCTCACAAGCAGAAACGTTTGCAGTGGGCTCAGAAAAACATGAAGACTAATTTTCAAACCGTGTTGTTTACTGATGAGTGCCGTGCAACCCTGGGTGGTCCAAATGGATGGAGTAGTGGATGGCTGGTGAATGGACACCATGTCCCAACAGGGCTGCGACGTCAGCAAGGAGATGGCAGAGTCATGCTTTGGGCTGGAATCATGGGGAGAGAGCTGGTAGGCCCCTTTAGGGTCCCTGACAGTGTGAAAATAACCTCTGCAAAAGTACTAGAGTTTATGACTGACCACTTTCTTCCGTCGTACAAAAAGAAGAACCGTGCCTTCCGTAGCAAAATTATCTTCATGCATGACAATGCACCATCGCATGCTGCAAAGAATACCTCTGTGTCATTGGCTGCTATGGGCATAAAAGGAGATAAACTCATGGTGTTGCCCCCATGTTCCCCTGACCTCAACCTTATTGAGAACCTTTGGAGCATCCTCAAGCAAAATATCTATGAGGGTGGGAGGCAGTTCACATCAAAACGGAAGCTCTGGGTGGCTATTCTGACATCCTGCAAAGATATTCAAGCAGAAACTGTCCAAATACTCACAAATTCAATGGCTGCAAGAATTGAGAAGGTGATATCAAAGAAGGGGTCCTATGTTAACATGTAACCTGGCCTGTTAAGTTTTTTTTTTATTGAAAGAGCTTTTGTTTTCTGTAAATATGACCTCCTGATGCTGCAAATTCAACAAATTACAATTTTAGCTCTCTTTACAACCTTTAAAATGTTTTGATCTCTGTTGTGCATAATAATTTGAAACATTGCATTTTGAGTTTTTTACTTCTAAAAAAAAATCTGTTATCATTAGGAGATTTGTTCAATAAAATTTGCATTATAGTCCAACGGTTGATGGCTTGAAGATTATACTGACTGTCATTTGCATTGACTTTTTAGGAAAATCAGCGAAAAATAACATTTGCATAATAATTTGGAACGCGGTGTGTGTGTATATATATATATATATATATATATATATATATATACAGTAAAGGAAATAAGTATTTGATCCGTTGCTGATTTTGTAAGTTTGCCCACTGTCAAATACATGAACAGTCTAGAATTTTTAGGATAGGTTAATTTTACCAGTGAGAGATAGATTATATTAAAAAAAAAACTGAAAATCACATTGTCAAAATTATATATATTTATTTGCATTGTGCACAGAGAAATAAGTATTTGATCCCTTTGGCAAATAAGACTTAATACTTGGTGGCAAAACCCTTGTTGGCAAGCACAGCAGTCAGATGTTTTTTGTAGTTGATGATGAGGTTTGCACACATGTTTGATGGAATTTTGGCCCACTCCTCTTTGCAGATCATCTGTAAATAATTAAGTTTTCGAGGCTGTCGCTTGGCAACTCGGATCTTCAGCTCCCTCCATAAGTTTTCGATGGGATTAAGGTCTGGAGACTGGCTAGGCCACTCCATGACCTTAATGTGCTTCTTTTTGAGCCACTCCTTTGTTGCCTTGGCTGTATGTTTCGGGTCATTGTAGTGCTGGAAGACCCAGCCACGAGCCATTTTTAATGTCCTGGTGGAGGGAAGGAGGTTGTCACTCAGGATTTGACGGTACATGGCTCCATCCATTCTCCCATTGATGCGGTGAACTAGTCCTGTGCTCTTAGCAGAGAAACACCCCCAAAACATAATGTTTCCACCTTCATGCTTGACAGTGGGGACGGTGTTCTTTGGGTCATAGGCAGCATTTCTCTTCCTCCAAACACGGCGAGTTGAGTTAATGCCAAAGAGCTCAATTTTAGTCTCATCTGACCACAGCACCTTCTCCTAATCACTCTCAGAATCATCCAGATGTTAATTTGCAAACTTCAGACGGGCCTGTACATGTGCCTTCTTGAGCAGGGGGACCTTGCGGGCACTGCAGGATTTTAATCCATTACGGCGTAATGTGTTACCAATGGTTTTCTTGGTGACTGTGGTCCCAGCTGTCTTGAGATCATTAACAAGTTCCCCCCGTGTAGTTTTCGGCTGAGCTCTCACCTTCCTCAGGATCAAGGATACCCCACTAGGTGAGATTTTGCATGGAACCCCAGATCGATGTCGATTGACAGTCATTTTGTATGTCATCCATTTTCTTACTATTGCACCAACAGTTGTCTCCTTCTCACCCAACGTCTTACTTATGGTTTTGTAGCCCATTCCAGCCTTGTGCAGGCCTATGATCTTGTCCCTGATATCCTTAGAAAGCTCTTTGGTCTTGCCCATGTTGTAGAGGTTAGAGTCAGACTGATTAATTGAATCTGTGGACAGGAGTCTTTTATACAGGTGACCATGTAAGACAGCTGTCTTTAATGCAGGCACCAAGTTGATTTGGAGCTTGTAACTGGTCTGGAGGAGGCTGAACTCTTAATGGTTGGTAGGGGATCAAATACTTATTCCTCTGTGCACAATGCAAATAAATATATATAATTTTGACAATGTGATTTTCTTTTTTTTTTTATATAATCTATCTCTCACTGGTAAAATTAACCTAGCCTAAAAATTCTAGACTGTTCATGACTTTGACAGTGGGCAAACTTACAAAATCAGCAAGGGATCAAATACTTATTTCCTTCACTGTATATATATATATATATATATATATATATATATATATATATACATACATACACACATGCATCTGATGGTTCAGGATTTGCTGTCACATGAAACCTTGGTGCTGAATTATTAGAGTTCTGCAGTATATATTTAAATGAAGAAGTTCTCAGTGTCTATGCATGGAAGCAAGATAATGCCTGAGTATAACTTTTAACAGCTTGGCAGAATAGGACAACTGAGGGATTTATATTTGCTAGTGCTTACTCTAATTTTTAGATGAAAATGTCTTTAACTGCTTTGCAGGTGACATTCAGACTGAACATTGTACGCAAATTTGCGAATGTCATCTCGTTCCAGAACTATTCTCTACTATAGTTATTATTCTGTACTCTGATAATAATTATTACTGCAGTAGACTGTGGATACCTGACAACCTAAAAGTTAGGGTGCATCCACACGTGGTATTAGCAGAAAAAGTGGTCTCACTGCAAAATTTTAAAGTATGTATTCCTATGTGTGGAAGTAAAATCCATAACACATACATTGTTAAAATTTCTGTCCCAAATTTTTCCACTGCAGAAATAGCTTCCGCAGCATTCTCTGGATGTGTTGCGGATTTTGAATGCAGAATTCCATCATAGACTTCAATGCCATGTGAAATTCCGCACTGAAATATGCAACACAAATATGCAGCAAATTCGCTACAAAATTTGCAAAGAGCGGTTCCACTGCAGAATTACTGTTGTGTCATAATTTCACGCCAAGTGTAACTGCACCCTAAGGCCCCATGCACACGACCGTATTTTTTCCCTCCCGTAAATACTGGCGTAAATACGGGTCCTTTGTCACCCGTATTCCACCCGTATTTACGGACCCGTTTTCTCCGCCATATTGCACTGCACTAATCGCCAGCCCCTTCTCTCTATCCAGAACTGATAGAGAGAAGAGGCTGCTGATCAGTGCTGGATAGAGAGAAGGGGCAGCCCCTTCTCTCTATCCAGCACTGATCGCCAGCCTCTTCTCTCTATCCAGCTCTGATCGCCAGCCTCTTCTCTCTATCAGTGCTGGATAGAGAGATGGGGCAGCCCTTTCGGGCAGAGTTTCCGCAGCCGAACGCAGCGATAGAAAGAAAAATAAGTTCATATATACCCCGGCCGTTGTCTGGGTGACGCGTCCCTCTTTTGACATCCAGTCCAACCTCCCTGGATGACGCGTCAGTCCATGTAACTCCTGCAGCCTGTGATTGGCTGCAGCGGTCACATGGGATGAAACGTTATCCCAGGAGGCTGGACTAGAGGAAGAAGCAGGGAGTTCTGGGTAAGTATTAACTTTTTTTTGTTGCAGGTTTTTGAAGGAAACATTAGAAATCTATATTGTGAGCGCTGCGCATGATACTCACTGTCCAGCGGCAGTCACTGTCCAGTGTGCTGAAAGAGTTACTGCCAATCAGTGCAGCCCCTTCTCTCTATCCAGCACTGAGCGTTTAACTCTTTCAGCACCCTGGACAGTGACTATCCCCTGAAGTCGCCTAGCAACGCTTCCGTAATTACGGGTGCACACACGTAGCCACCCGTAATTACGGGAGCCCTATAGACTTCTATGAAATAGGACATGTTCTATATTTTTCAACGGCCCTGGCACCTTCCCATAAGCAACGGGAAGGTACCCGTGGCCATGACCTGCCTAGGTAGAGTCGTGTGTTAACCTTAAACCATACTATCCCCCACCCCCATTTAGTAACGACACATGACACCGAGGTTGGATGTGAAATGGCCACAGCAGCCGTTTATTAATTTCACAGTTTTATAAAAACAATTTAAATCCGAAACATTCGGATAACTAGTTAGGAATCCACCAGAGAATTCCTCCTAATAATTCACATGACCCAACATGGGTCAGAATCATAAATAACCATTAAACGTTAACATTAACCCGAGCAGAGGAAGTCCTTGAAGCCCCTTCAGATGTTCCTTTCAAGAACACACCGAATTAGCCATCTGCAAACCACTAATTACCTCCAGCCGTAAACCAGCTCGGAAGCACCGTTCACCTCTGCAGATGGCTCCACCCACTAGAAGTCCACTTCAAGGGGATAACACCCGTTGAAGCCCTCAAGTGATATACCGACCACTAGAAGTCCACTTCAAAGGGATAACACCCGATGAAGCCTTCAAGTGACATACCTTCTACCAGAAGACCACTTCAAAGGGATAACACCCGATGAAGTCTTCAACCATGTACCTTTTTTGGGGGACGCATACCCCCGATGCGACCCCCCCACCATTTTGTACTGACTGGCCTCAAGGACTCCCCCCGCCAGCTGCCATGACAACAGAACCTACTCCGGAAAAAAGAAAAACATGTTAAATAAACACACAAAATAAAACACAACGCTCATATACGGACGTACAGAAGACCTAAGGAGTAACAAAACAAGGGTGGGAGGGTGGGAGCTTTGCTTCTTGTGTACTACTCCTCCCGCTGCTTCCGGCTCAATGCCGAGAAACAGCGGGAAGCGCAGTAACGGCCCCCCCGTCCCCCCTAGCTCCTCCCCGTCCCTCCTTCAGCTTCTTCACCTTTCCCTCACCTCTTAACATTAACCCTTTCCCTACCAGGACGGTCATGTCGGCTTCCCTCAAGCCTGCAGCTGCGTCCAGCCTCTTCTATAGAAGTCTATGTGCCCGTAATTACGGGCGTTTTTACTGTCGTGTGCATGGGGCCTAAGGCTATATTCTCGTTCTGGCAATTTTGATGGCATGAATAGTGTGCAGCACTATTAGGGTATATTCACACAGGGTGGAAACCCTACATAAAAGCACACATCGTATCTGCCCTGGTCTACGCAGGGAATCCGATCCGAATACCCACACTAAATTGTGGTGCAGTTTTTCAGCTGGAATGTCCACTGTGGAAAACTGCCTATAAAATAAAAAGCCCATACTTACACATAGCCATGGCCAGACGTCCCTCTGATGTCCTGCAACCCGACCTCCTGGGATGACATTTCATCCCGTATGACCGTTGTAGCCTGTGATTGGCTGCAGCAGTCACATGGGATAAAACGTCATCCCTGGAGGCCGGGTTGGACGCTGGAGCAAAGAGTTTTAGGTAAGAATCACAGCTTTTCCGTTGAAAAAGCGCAACATCTGCTATTGTTGTGGGTTTTACCTCCCCATTGAATTCATTGGGAAAACCCCACAACAGAAAAGCAAGCAAATCCGCAGCATAAATTGACATGCTGTGAATAATAAAAACGCACCGCAGGTCAATTTATTAATGTTTTTTTGTTGGTTTTTTTACGTAGCGTGTTGATAAGGTTTGTTCAAATCTCATTCACTCTGCTGCTACTGTATTACGCAGCAGATTTTCCGCAATGGAATATTCCACAGTATTTTCGCTACGTGTGAACCTGGCCTTCTAGTTGTTAAATTCAATGTGGTTCCTCAGTGTCAGTTTGGATCCCTTAAAATAGATCTGTTACAGCATATTGGCTTCTGTTATAAATCAAAGCCATGTAAACAGAGCCCTAGGAGGGAATTTCTACGCCAGTTTTCTGGGAGGGGAGAAGAAAAGAGGAGCTTTCTGCTCCGCACCCTAGCGGAGCAGAAAGCTAAGACTGGCGTATGAAACGCCAGTCTTAGTAAATTTGCCCCATCTGCTCATTTTCCTCTCACCGTCAAGTGTATTTAAATGAAAACAAATATTTCCGCATTTTAGTTATCAGATCCCCATGACTTTCCCCACAAACCTCTTAATAAATTTGTTGCATTTTCTGCTGTCCATAAAGTCACTGAATAAAAATCTTCGTCAGCTAGGAGGTTGGGTAGATTTCCGCAATGTTTTACGGCAATAAATTAACGCTACAATATTTGCGACTTTTGGGCCATTTGCCACATTTCTATGCACCCCCTCAATGTCTTCCCTATAGTCATTGTTCCTATGGTCAGCATTTGAGGAACAGATATAGAATCTCCTATGGTGTGAGATTTGCATAGTGTAAATGAGATCAATCTGGTCACTTTGATATCATATCTAATTCACTTTTCCAGAACGCATTAATGTTAGGCTACTATAAAAGTTCCATGTATGGGCAATGATCTGTGCTTCTAAAAGCATTGTACTTGAAGCTTAAATATTTGTACATGATAACACAAAAAAATCTGAGCCTGGAGCAGTTTATGGTTGAGTCATATCTTTCCATAAGCATCTGAAATACATAAATAGCTACATATTTACTTGTGATGAGGGAGATTTGGTTTTAATTTTTGGGTCAAGGAAAGAGCCCAGAACAAATAGTTAAAGCTGAATACATTTTAACACCCTAACAAATACCTACAGCAGATGAAATCCATTTCTTATTTATTGTAATGTCTGTAATCTTGTTATATAACTGGTATTATTTCCTGCTGTAATGCAATCAAAAGTAAATCAGACTAATCCAATATTTCCAACAATTTTGGAACTTCATTTTTAGAGTCCAGCTCTATAGTTAAAATTTATCTGAAGAAAATATAATCTGTAATATATTTTTTTATGTGTTTTTTACAGGTTCAGATGAACTATTTTGGATTCGAGGACTATTTCAATGACGGCTTTTTTTTTTTATTCTCAATAAAATGTTAAATGATGGTTGTGTTTTTTTTTAAAATTTCAATAAAATATTTTTTCTATGTACTTGTATTTTTTTAAACTTTATTACTACCACCTTAGTAATGGCCGATTGACAGCATCGATTACTAAGGCAGGGCTTAATGTTAGCCGATTAAAAGGCTAACACTAACCCCCCCATTATTACCCCGGTACCCACCGACACCAGGGGTACTGGGAAGAGCCGGGTACGATCCAGTACCCGACCATCTGTAGTGATGGTCGGACACTGGGGTGGCCACAGGCTGGTACTTTTAGGCTAAGAAAGGCCAGAAACAATGGGACTGCCCACCCTGGTAATGCTAGGCTGCTGCTGCTATGTTGTATCTGGCTGGTTATGAAAAATCTGGGTACTCCACATCGTTTTTTTCCCCCAAAAAAATTCTTGTAAATTATGTGGGGCCCCCCCATTTTTCATAAACAGCCAGATACAACATAGCAGCAGCAGTCTGGTGTTTTTGCACTTTCACAACCCAATAATACCAGCCTGCGGTGGCTCCAGTACCCGACCATCAATACAGTTGGTCGGGTACTGGATTGTACCCAGCTCTTCCTGGCACCCCTGGTGGCGGTGGGTACCAGGGTAATAATGGGGGTTAGTGTTAGCCTCTGCACCGGCTAACGCTAAGCCCCGCCTTATTAATGGGCACTGTCAATCAGCCAGCGGCTATTACTAAGGTAGTAGTAATAAAGTTTCCCAAAAAATACACAGAATTTTTTTTGATCTAAATAAAAAATAAATCACACAAAACTCGTTAACCATTTTATTGAGAACAAGAAAAGCCGTCATCGAAGTAGTCCTCGAATCTGACGTAGTACAACTACCGAACCTGTAAAAAAACACAAATAAAAAAACAAAAACATTAGTAACACATGTGGTAGGTTTAGATACAGGGCCCTGTTTGATACTGTCTATTGGACCTTGTATCTAAGCCTATTATAAGGTAGGCTTAGATACAAGGTCCAACAGACAGTATCACACATGGGCCCTGTATCTAAGCCTACCACATAGTAGGTTTAGATACATGGCCATGTATGATACTGTCTGATGGGCCCTGCATCTAAGCCTACTACTTTGAATACAGGGCCTATCAGACATGATCACACATGGGCCATGTATCTAAGCTTACCATGTGGTCATGGTAAGATGCTTAGATACAGGGCCCAGCAGACAGTCATCTTATACTGTATAAGATGACTGTCTGCTAGACCCTGTATCTAAGCCTACCCTATGGTAGGCTTAGATACAGGGTCTAACAGACAGTATTACACATGGGGCCTGTATCTAAGCTTACCACTAATGTTTTTCATTTTCGTTTGTTTTGTTTGTATACTGTATAAGATTACTGTCTGCTGGACCCTGTATCGAAGCCTACCTTGTGCTAGGCATTAGATAAAGGGTCCATCAGACAGTATCACACATGGGACATGTATCTAAGCCTACCATGTGGTTAGATACAGAGGCTAGGTGTAAAAGGCCCTTTATTCAGCCACATACCCTAGCAGGGGAGATCAGAATAAGCTCCTCCTCTGTTTAACCTTTTAAGTGACATGGTCAATACTGATTGCAATATTTAACTGGGAGATAAAAAGGGTCTCTTATTTGACGTCATAGAAACCCATGCGAATATGAATGGACAGTGTTGATTCTTAGCGAGGACACTAGTTCTGCACATTTACAATGCATATTATTTAGGCATAGGTTACTGTGCCTAGCATTAGCCTAGATATATGATGACATTTTTTAATAAGAGTAAGTAGAAATCAATACATTTTTATTAAAAGAAAAACACATATAAAAGAACAAAACAATTATTAGCTTACATTTGGTAATTTGGCATTTTTACCTTCTTCCCCACAATATAAATAGTATACAAAAGAATATGTACCTCAAAATGCCATAAGGTGTCATATACCTATGTAAATCAGGTGTTGGAATGACAATAGGTTAAAAGAAAACAAAAATTGGTTTGCTCCAAAGAGCCAATGTCCGTAAATGCTTCCTATAGTCATGACATTTTTGTTAACAGATCCCACAGATTTTGGAAGATTGGCTCTGCAATGTCATGTCTGTGAGGACAGCCCAACTGGCCCTAGATGTCTCCTATTTAGGGAAACAGGCATTGTAAACATTTAACGCCCCTTCATTTTTTTGCATCTGAAATGTTCAGAGATATGTGTCACATTATGACCAGAAGGACATACTTTACTACTATGATGTCATTTCTCATCAAGTGTCACAGCTGCATTGCACCATCCAAGGTGATATTGAGAACCTGCTAGGCACCACTTACCACAGATGGTTTCCAATTTGCATTCATTAACAGTGTGTTGCTGTACTGGACATTCCTGTTGTGTCCATGTACCCACTATAGCATGACTGCAATGAAATATAATAGATTTAAAGGAATTATAGGAACAATATTTGTATTTATAGAATGCCCTTCTGAAGCATAGTATGTCATTTAATTATAGTGAAAAAATAGTTTATTATTACTATTATAATAATATTATATTTAGTATTATTTTATAATTAATGATGCACTGAAATCCAGCAAACGAATCAAGTTGGCTAATTTTATCTCTGTGCATAATGTGTCCCTTGTAGAGGCAAAAAACAGTTGCTGTCACCTGTTAATACAATCTCCAAGGGCTGCAACATACATCAAAGATGTTTAGTCTCTACCGGCTGATTGTTATTAACAGGTTCCAAGTGTTAAGCTCGGAATAGCTTTTTTGATGGCCCAACATTATTGTCAGCTGCATTTTAGCATTTCTATTATGGGCGCAGGATCCTCCATCTCCTATGCGAGGTTTAAAGTCCAGGTCTTAGTTCACCATAAAACCCTATGTTCAGGTCCAGGTCTTACAGCCATAATACGGACACCACAATGTCACTGCACTGCTGTCCTCTTAATGCAGCCTCACATGCTTGTTAGTTCAAATGCACACGATGCGTATTACGTTTGGATTTGCTGCGCATATTTTCTGCAGCATAATACAGTAACAGCAAAGTAAATGAGATTCCAAGTAATCTTATCTATACGTTGCAAAAATTTTACGCATGTAAAAAAAAGTCTCCAAAATCCGCAACATAAAGCCGCATTTATTTCCGCATCAAAATGTAAAAAACGCACCTAAAAACTTTTTAAAAAACACACCATTAAAAGGGTTTCCCCATGAGAGAGATTTATGACATATCCACAGAATATGTCATAAATGTCAGATAGATGGGGGTCCCACCTCTGGGACCCTCAACTATCTCCAGAACTGTGCACCCTAAACCCTGTTCAATCGCTGTGTGTTGCAGCTGAATGAGGTAAATTCTGAGCATGAAAAAGGTTATATAGTCATGAGTTACGTAAACATCGTAGCTCGCATGCTACGCTGCTTCTGTAACTGCCATTCACTACTATTTGAGTTACGGAAAAGGCGTAGCTCAGCGAGTTACGCTGTTTACGTAACTCACGACCATATAACCTTTTTCATGGTTAGAATTCACCTCATTCAGCCGCAACACAGAGCCCCGTTTTAGAGATACGTGCGGGGGGACCCCCATCTATCTGCCATTTTTTTTACATATATATATATATATATAGATCTATATATATGTATAGATATATATATATCTATATATATATATATATATATATATATATATATAGATATATATATATATATATATATATAGATATATATATATATATATATATATATATAAAATAAATCTATATTACAGAATTACTTAAACTGGAACTTTTGCTTTAAGCTTTATAAAAGTCTTATCTGAAGCAGCCTGAAAATATTAAAGAAATAGCTCCTTGACCTGAACTCACAGTCACTCATTATTAACAATGTATCACTTTGTATGCCTACTCCATCATTTAGAATTAGATATACCATGGTATACTGGCACAGCAGTTAGGTGAGCTGGCGAACACTTGGGTCATGGGTTCAAATCTTAGTAGACCACCATAAGCAAGGCCTTTCTCTGTCAATTCTTTCTATACTCTACTTATTTTCTTCACTCTTGAATAATGCTTGTAGGTACATTTGTTTTATAACACATCTCCCCTTCTGGTGCCGGCCTGTAATACCAACATCCTTACCAACATCCAACACTCTGCAGATGCTCTTTTTGCCTCACTCCAACCCAAAACTGTGATTCAAGAATTGGAAATCAATTCTTGGAGACACAGGTTCCAGGCCCCCAAAATTTCGGAAGCCACGAAGCAGAGGCATTGACTTCTCTCATTGAGGAGATTGTACTTTTCGCCATGATGCTTTATTAAAGGAAAATATGTTCTACCAAGATTTTGATACATTAGATGCCTTGTTTTTCCTTTGTCATTATTATCACACCATTGATAAATGTTCTACATTGCTCCAACTTTGTAGAATCTATATAATAATATCTGGTATTGATTGTGTCATGTTCACACAGGTGTTAAAAAGGACACAGTATATATAGAGATAGTAATGTACATGAGTGAGACTCAAAAACCATGGCTGCAGGGGAGCTGTATTTATTTAATTCGAAATGTCCATATAGTAGCCTAAATGGATGAAATATGTGTGAAAGGAACACTGTTTGCCTATATTTACACACTGATATATGGACATAGGCAAGTAATAAATAGAAAACCCCTACTGTCGCAACTCCAAGATCCATGCTCAGTCACTTAAAATTAACATAATAGGGTGAATTTATCAAAACTAGTCCAGGGGAAAATTGGAGCTGTTGTCTTTAGTAACCAATCACATTGCCTCTTTTATTTTCCAAAGGGCCACTAAAAAATGAGAGCTGGGATCTGATTAGTTATATGGGAAGCTACTCCACTTTCCCTTATACTAGTATTGATGAATCGTCATCATTTCTTCCAATGTGTTTAACAGAGTCTTAATAAATAAAAGGAAGACATATTGGGCCCTTTATTACAACTGGTGTAGATAGACAGTGGAGCAGCTCCTCTTATTTGCTGCAATAGGTGTTATACATGTGGCCCAATGTTTGATTTACTCAAACCTAGTTTGCTGAGGCTTTTATTAAATGTGTGTTATGAGCCTGGATATATATATACTGTACCCCAACAGACAACATGATTAGATAAGTGGTGTAACAGTTGCAACTGCAGAACAATAAATGCACGTATACATATATCAGTTCTCGTATCAATTTCAGACAAATGGAACAAGTACAGAAACATGGCACAGGAAGGATGCTATATTTATCAATGAATTGTGTCATTTTCCTCTCAAATTCTGACTGCTCAGTATGCAAACCATATGCCACACATACCGGGAAAACGATTGGGTCATACAAATAACACTATTAATATTTTATTTATAATATTCAACGCAGCATCATAGCTAAGCTTCCTTCACGCAGGAAAAAAAAAATATTCAGTTTGCTGCCGAATAGTTTAGTATAGAAAAGTAAATATAACGTAGCATCCAGGACATTTAAGACACCATCCATACAAGTAGTGATGTAACAGATTTGAGTTTGTGATTTGGCATAACTCAACTCATAGTGATGTGTTATATGGTTTTTCACAAGACTGCAGATATACCTATTGCATTATCTTAAAGACGATGTACACCTTTTAAATCGTTTGTTTGTTTTCTACTAAAAATGTCTATCAGCGGGGGGCGGAGCTTGCCGCTGACTGGGATGGCGGTGTAGTGAACTTTCTCCTGCTTCACAGGTAGCGATACTGCGGCACACAGCGACATCTGACATTCTGCTGAGGTCCACTTTTCTCTGAAGGTTCCCTGAACTGCCCACTATAGATGTGGACCATGACCAGACGACGCCAGTTGAAAACGGAGCCAAAAAAGCTCCCTGATTATTTTCCCACGACGGTCCGCTCCCAACATGGCGCTGGCTCACTGCCTGAGATGAACGCTCGGCAGCTTCAGACGCAACCTTCGGCTGTATCAGGTCAGTCTGTGGACGAGGATGGTGACTCACAGGGCAGGATGGAAGAGGTGTCTGGCCCCGTAAAATGGGGAGTGACCCGATCTGCCTCATCCTCACCTAACAGTAAGGGCCCAGCTTTTAAAAAAGCACTTTTCCCACAAATGGTGCCACCCCATGAGGCTCAACTCACGACCTCTGATTTATCTGGGTTGACTGATGTACCTTATGACGCACCTCTGACCACGGCTATCATGAAAGGAATGATGCATACCCTGCAAAATTCCATCTCTGGGGTACTGGATAGAGTGCTATCGCAACTCCACACATCCGTTGATGACTTAGGATTCAGATCATATAGAATGCAGTCCGAGGGATCATGCCAAAGCACACAATGACCTTATGGATGCTCATGCTGAACGGAATGGATCAAGAGGACAGATCAAGGAGAAATAATCTTAAAATCCGAGGTATTCCTGAAGACATCCTCCCTCTGAATTACCTAACTTTCTGCAAGTTATGTTTAAATCTCTGATTCCTATGTTCACTCCCTTGGATTTGACTTTGGATAGAACACACAGGATTCCTAAATCCCGTTCTGCACCAGATAATGCCCCCAAGGATGTTTTATCAAGGGTACACTTTTACCAAGCCAAGGACCGTATCCTTCAGGAATCCAGAAAATTGGGGAAACCTATCTGCTTCTACTTTGATGTTACGAAAACAATTTCAACCGATCACTTTGGCACTCAGAGAGCAAAATCTGAAATATAAGTGGGGTTTCCCGGTCAAGATCTTAGTTTCCAGGTATGGTTCTACACATGTGATTTCTACTCCATCTGATGGGGTTACTCTGCTTCGCCAGTGGAAGATTCCTATCAAGAATACAGAGTCTGCACCCGCCAGTAAGCCACCTAGACGTCTTCATCTGGAATGGGAATTGGTACAAGGACAATCCATCACCTGATCTTCATGCCGGTTGTTTGGTCATGTAATTATGCTACTTGTTTCTAACATTTTCTTTCTTTCTTCTTCATGGTGGTTAGTACGGCGCAGAGTAGGCGCCATGTTTCCTACATTTTTGTTTTCTTGTTTATGTTAATGTATTTGGTCAATTTGTTTTGTCCACTTCAAGTTTCACAAGATAATACCTTCATATTAGAGTTTAGTGATCAATGCCAAGCTAGTCGTATCACATTTCTTTATGTTTCCTCATGCCTTTTACATTATCATCTTTAACCCCTTCCCGCCGCAGCCCTTTTTCAGATTTTCATTTTCGTTTTTTCCTCCCCACCTTCCAAAAGCCATAACGTCTTTATTTTTCCATCAATATAATCTTATGAGGGCTTGATTTTTGCGGGACGAGTTGTAGTTTTTCATAGCACCATTTATTTAGCCATATAATGTACTAGGAAACGGGAAAAAATTATTTGTGGGGTAGAAAATGAAAAAAAAAAACTATTCCTCCATGGGTTTTTGTGCGTAGTTTTTACGAAATTCACTGTGCAATTAAAACAACATCTTAACTTTATTCCGTGGGTCAATACAATTATGACGATACCAAATATATATTGTTTTATCTATATTTTACTACTTTTACAAGTAAAAACCTAAGTGTAAAAAATAAAATTTATTTTGTGTCGCCAAATTCCGAGAGCCATAACTTTTTTATTTTTCCGTTGGTTAAATAATGATATATTGTAATAGTTCAGGCTTTTACGGACGCGGCGATACCAATGATGTTTATTTATTTATTTTTTTACTATGCTCTAGGGGGAAAATGGGAAACGGGGGGTTTTTGGAACTTTTAATTTAGTTTTTTTTTTTACATAAAATAAAACTTTATTTAGCAAATTTTTACTTTCTTTTATTAGTCCCCCTAGGGGACTTCAACCAGCGATCGTTAGATCACTTGCACGATATACTGCAATACTAATGTATTGCAGTATATCGTGATTCTGACAGGCATCTATTAAGCCCTGCCGAAAGCAGGGCTTAATAGGTGCACAGGCAGCCATAGCAACAATCGCTCCCCTGCGATTGTATTGCGGGGGGCGTGATGAGCTGTTAGAGGGGGTCGCCCCCCTCTTTCTAACAACTTAAATGCTGTGGTCGCTATTGACAGCAGCATTTAACGAGTTAAATGAGCGGGATCGAGCGTGATGCCGCTAGTTACTCTGAAGTGTCGGCTGTAACAAAGAGCCGACACCGGCATCGTATGGAGCGGGTTCACTCCGTGAGCCCGTTCCATACTTCCCCTACCCGACTTTGGCATATGGATATGTCAAATGTTGGGAAGGGGTTAAATGTAAAGGGGCTAAATAGCCCTTTTAAACGGCAGCAGATGTGGAAAGAGGCTCTAGCCCTTCGTAGCGACATTTTCTTCGCCCAGGAGACTAATTTCTCCTCACTTAATCCCCCAAATGTACACATTTTAAATTCCCTCACATATCAGGCATCTAACTCCAGCAAATCTAAGGGTGTATTAATTGCAATTAAAGACACGGTTGTCTTTCATAAACATGAAGTCTTTTCGGACCCTCAAGGTGGATTCCTGATACTTGTCGGTGATATTAATAATATTACTTTTACATTAGTTAACATATATCTTCCTAACTCTCACCAACTTAGGGCTTTTCACAAAATACTTTGTAAGGTTAATAAGGTGGCGAAGGGTCTATTGATCATAGGAGGGATTTTAATGAATTTATGCATCCAGCTATTGACTCCTCCAATGTCCATAGACCCTGCTCCAATTTATATCACACAGTACATTTGGAAGAGTTATATGATGTTTGGCGCTGTCATCATGGTAATGAACGTGACTTTACGTATTTCTCTGCACCACATAGGGTATACTCTCGGATAGATATGTTTTTAGTGAGCAGGATCAGCCTCCGTTGTATCTCTACATCTTCTATTGGAGACATATCGTGGTCTGATCATGCCCCTATCTCAATGGTTGTTTTGGATCACGTACCTTCGCCTCCCTTCTCCTCCTGGAGATTAAATGATCTTGTTCTAGATCATCCTCTTACTAAAGATTTGATGGATACCCACCATCAAACATATTTTGACATTAATACCCCCTCTTCTGATAATTGCTTTTCTTTGTGGAATGCTCACAAGGCATATATGCAGGGGATGGGGATTCAGGCCGCCTCCAGACTGAAAAAACATAGGCAGAAAACCACCAACGATATTCTCGCCCAATTGCATAATCTGGAATCCCTCAATAAAACTAACGCGACTCCAGACACGTTGCAAAAAATTAAAGTCCTTAGGGACCACTTTCAAACTGATCTAATGTCTCGTCACATGGCTTTATTTAAAAAACTGCAATTTGTTTTTCATCTTCATGGTAATATACCAGGGGCACTCTTAGTCAAAATGATTAAAAAACAGAGCGCTAAGCAAAGAACAGCATTTCTCATAGACAAACACGGAAATAAGGTTGCTCATCCCCAAGAAATCAGTGAACAGTTTCGAAGTTCCTATCACAATTTATATAATCTTAGAGAGCATAAAGACACTTACCAGCCATCAACGTTGGACATAAATAACTTTCTGTGCGGCCTGAATCTCACTTCCCTATCAGAAGAAGATAGCTCAAATTTACAATCACCTTTTACTGTACTGGAAGTATCACAGGCTATTAAACGGTTAAAACAAGGAAAAGCCCAAGGCCCAAACGGGTTTACCAACCTGTATTATAAAGGGTATGCTAATATCCTAGCTCCTAAATTGGTTGATGTGTTTAATAGAGCCGCAGCTGCGGGCTCATTCCCAAAGGAAATGCTATCTGCAACGGTAGTTACCCTTCCGAAGCCAGGGAAAAATCCTGATTCTTCTGCTAACTTTCGACCAATCTCTCTATTGAACACAGACATTAAAATTTATGCTAAGGTATTATCTGGTAGGTTGGTTAACTTACTCCCTAAACTTATACATGAGGACCAGGTGGGATTTATTGCTGTGAGGCAGGCGGCGGATGGCACTAGAAGACTCATAAATTTGAATCATTGGGCCAGGACCCGTCGAGTGCCTTCCGTGCTTCTTGCTTTGGATGCGGAGAAGGCATTCAACCGGGTCCACTGGGGATATTTGGAGGCAGTTCTGTACAAATTTGGATTTTGCGGATGGATAAAATCTGCAATTTTGGCACTGTACTCCAGTCCCTCTGCTAGAGTTTTGGCCTCTGGGTTTTTATCTACCTCGTTTCCTATCTCTAATGGCACTCGTCAGGGGTGCCCGTTGTCACCCCTGATTTTTGCGATGGTGATGGAGCCCCCAGCTATGTCTATTAGACGGAACCCTTCCATTACAGGTATACAGGTCGGTAAAGTCCAGCATAAGATAGGTTTATACGCAGAAGACGTAATACTCTCTCTTTCAACCCCATTATCTTCCCTTAAGGAACTGCAAAACACAGACTTATTTGGAAAGGTGGCCTATTATAAAATCAATGCTGGTAAATAACACTTATTGGATGTGGGACTTCCTGTAAGGGTTAGGAATATAGTTCGAAGTTCCTTCCCTTTCCAATGGAATACACTTAAGATCTCTTATTTGGGCATTAATCTCACTAATTCTACTAATCTCCTCTTTAAACATAATTTTACTCCTCTTTTACATAGTATTCCTCAATTGTTATCTACATACTCTAATGTTTGTACTTCTTGGGCAGGGGGGGGGGGATAGCGATAATTAAAATGATTGCCCATTATTCTTTATACGTTCCGTGCAGTAATAATCCCTCACCTCAGTCCTTTTTTGAGAAATCTACAGAGAATCCTCAATAACTTTATATGGGCGCACAAAAAACCTAGAGTGAGGATGCATACATTATTTAGACAATGGAGACAACACGGTATGGGGATGCCAGATGTCCAAAATATATTACTGGGCAGTTTCACTAGATCATTTAAAGTCTTGGTGTGTCCCATCTCCCTCGAAGAGGTGGATACATATTGAACAGGCACTAGTAGACCGTCCACTTATCTCATTGTTAGGGGTTTGTCCGAACGATTCTCCCAAAACGTATGCCTCTGCGTCCCCGACTTTCTCAGCTTCTCTGAAGGTTTGGAAAACATACTCCTCCCAACTTCCTTCACTAGCTCTTATTCAGCTTAAGAAATTGCCCTTACGATATTTGCTTACATCATTACCAGATGTCTCTTTAGACAATTGGATAACTTCAGGAATTTCTCACATCCACATGTTATTTAGCGACCATAAATTATTGGCCTTTTCAGATTTAGTAAAAGCTTATTCTATCCTTAATAGAGATTTTTATAAGTATTTATGTATTCGCCATTTATTTACTTCCTTGGATGTCAATACATTAACATTTCCTTCTGTAGCTCTTCAGGTATATATTGAGCCCATGTGTAAAAAACAGGGTATATCAGGATTTTATGGTGATTTGTGCAAGCATCTCCTTTCCAGCAGACCTCCTTATTGTGATAAATGGGAAGAGGATTTTAAATCCTCCTTTTCTTTGACCGATTGGCAGATAGCCTTTTC
Source organism: Rhinoderma darwinii (assembly GCF_050947455.1). Lineage (NCBI taxonomy): Eukaryota > Metazoa > Chordata > Amphibia > Anura > Rhinodermatidae > Rhinoderma > Rhinoderma darwinii. The sequence goes on along the minus strand of NC_134687.1, from coordinate 331,697,117 downwards.
TTGGACCCAAAAAATATCCAGGGGGGTTAAACATTGGGAAGCTTCTCCAAAATTGTTATTACGTGGGTATTTGATGCCTTGAAATTTAGCAAAATCCGATACTTCTTATTCTGAGTTGTACTGGAAGGGATGTGGCTGCAAAGGTTCATATTTCCATATGTGGTGGCAATGTCCGGAGGTCTACTCCTTTTGGATTCAGGTATTTGATATCATCTCTCGCATTTCGTCTTGTACTGTTAAGCCTGATACAGCTCTGGCCTTATAATTTCTTAATATTCACAATATCCCATATCACTCTCAAATGGTGTCCAGTCATATTATTATAGCGGCTCGTTTTTTGCTCTTAGCCAAATCTTGGAAAATACACACTCACTTTTATATAATTGAACTATTTAATCAAGTAAATACCTCCTTTACTATGGAAGGTATGTTTGCTTTGAGATCTCATAGGCTTCCTAACATTATCTCATTATGGGATCCATGGACCAATTATCTCTCCACCTCTCCACAGGGGGCTAAGCTTATACCTCTTCTACCACCTATAGTTTGACTTTTCTGTTACAATATGCAGCTATTTAAGCTCTTAATTTAGGTTACCAGATTCATGCCACTTTTGCTAGGACATGTTGGTACTTGGTTATCATATTTTATTTTCTTATTTTGTATTAGTGATAATGGTGTAACCCTTTGAGATTTAAATTTTATTCCTTTTTGTTTTTTATTTCCTATTTAAGTGGAAATGTAATTTCATTTGAGCATGCGGTTTGGTAATTTCCTAAACATATTCTTACTCTTCGGATCCTTTTTTATTTTTATCTCTCTATATGCAGTCTTTATGGTATTAATCTGCTATATGTGGACACTGTTAGTTTTACTGTTCTTTATATTAATTATTGTATGCTTTCAATAATGTCTTTGGTCCTGTATTATGATAATATACTAAGTGATGTATATGCTTCAAGGTTCTGGCATGGACCTTACTGCTGTTTTTATTTTTTCTCTTTCTGTGACTTTGAAAATTCAATAAAAATTTAACATTTTATAAAAAAATGTCTATCAGCGTGTTTGGTGCAATTTCTAAATACTTTTTACTAAAAATTATTTTTACTTTTTGAGATACAGCTGCTTTGTATCTTGTATACAGATCAGCTGTATCTAGCACTGAAACCTGTATCCGTCTCTGACACACAGGATCGAACTGTTACCAATCATAACTGAGTTCACAACTTAGATATGATCGATAACAGGTGAATCCTGTGAGTTAGAGACACGCAGGACCCACCTTCACTGAACCCGTCAGTGCCGCTGACTTGACAGATTCAGGTCTCAGCACAAGATACAGCTGCTCTGTATACAAGATACAAAGCAGCTGTATCTCAAAAAGTAAAAATATTTTTTAATACAAAGTATTTAGAAAGTTGCACAAAACACACTGATAGACATATATATATATATATATATATATATATATATATATATATATATATATGTATATATATATATGTATATATATATAAATAAAGATTTCAAAGAAGTGCATAGCCTTTAACCCATAAGTTATCACAATGAATGAACATTGCAGCCACAATGTGTTAGATGACTGATTTAACTTTGTTAAATCTCTCTCGATACCAGAGATTAATAACAGAATAATTGAGAAATTATGTGGGGCAGAGAAGATAAAGGACTAACAATATAGGCACTTAGAAAATCTGATGCATCCTTCAAAGTAATAAATACCTACATATATATATATAAACACACACTCACACGTTAAGTGTGGTAAAATAATAGAGTATTATGTAATAAAAAATTGTAAATATTTAATTTTTTAACAGACTGGAAACATATGCAATATCTAACTGATCATCAAATCGAATTTCAACTGAATATAACTCAATGTTAATTTTGCCAAATATACAAAGTTATTGCACATAAAAATGAACTAGGTTTTAACGTAATGACCGAAGAACTACATAACAAATAGTGGGGCTGAACATTTAAAACTTCCAGCCCTCCCTCATCCCTCTTAAAATGCATAGCCGTGACCAAGCTACAAGATAAAGTTGCTCAAACCTTTGGGGAGCCTCTCAGCCAAGCCAAAAGCAGCCACGGTGAAGATAGAAAGAAGTGGAATGTGTGGTAAATCTTTCATGATTAATTTCCCAAAAATTGGCGTCTTCAGAGAACCAGAGGGAAATTCCAAGCTTCTTTCATTTTAAGCCCTGGTTTGCTCAAGTACTGCAAAGTAATGACTGTTTGTGCGACAGGAAGTGCACTCAGGAATTCTGTGACTTGGCTAGAATGATGGACATGACCAGCTGCTGTACATCTACTTAGGTCAATGCAAGTATGCAGGGCTCAGGAAACAAGAGAAAGCAAATCCGCCTAGAATCCTTTTTAGTGGAACATTGTGATATACCATACTGGCAGGCTAACGAAAACAGTAAAATAATTGCAAGCCTGTCATATGCCCTGAACTGTTTTAGAATGAGGTGATAGAAGGTGTAAAAATATTCATACAATTTGGGTGGGCTAGAAAGTAGACAGTTTGATTAAGGTGTCAATAATTTGTAATTTTAGAGAATAAATTGTAATGGTTTTTGGTATCATAGTTTAGTATGTTATGGATGTGAACTATACAATGACATACAGATTTCTCCAAAAGAAGGTTGTATACAACACAATACAATGTCGGTTAACCTTCTGTCTCAGAAGCATTATAAAAGAACAGTTTATAATAATATGAACAAATAAGTCAAATTAAACGAAATCTACAAAAGAAGGAATAAAAGTTATTTTACCAGAGGAGGAAAAAGAAATTGGGAAATGAGTAACGTTAAATAGGTTGTCTCATCATGGGCTTTGGTGTCATATTGCAAGGATATGCCACTAATATTGGATCGGAGCAGGTCTAAACACTATTACCCCCGCCGATTGCTAGAATTGGCAGCAGCATTAGAAAAGATTTCCTGTCAGCCCAGCTTGGAGGCCCCATGGCCAGCCCATTATACGTCTGACCCTGGCGATGTTGATGCAAAAATAATAGTTCATGAACTTAGTTTTGATCGGTATTAGGATTATATTGTGTGTTTTAGACACACAGGAGCCGCTTTCAGGTGAGCTATCAGTCCACTGACTGACAAATTCAGCTTACAGTGCCATCCTGCATCTTGTATGTATAGTGGGTGTTACGTCTATGGCCGCGGCCCGTCGTTCTGACTTACCCTCCGACAACCGCGGCCATGGACACGTGAGTTCTCTGCTGTGAGACGCCGGCACTCACTTAATGGATCCAAGACTGTCTCCCGCAGGGCGCGCGCGCCCCCGTGTGCACAGCCTTAAAGGGCCAATGCGCGCACAATTGCAGGAAGTCTGCAATCAGTCCAGAATGCTGCTGGACTATAAAAATGGTTCTGCCCTCTTGATCATTGCCTGAGCGTTGTTGTGTACCTAAAGTTTGTCTTGCGAATGGTCTCCTAGTCTTTTCCAGTTCCCAGTGTTACACGTTCCTGCTGCCTGTACCCTGTATCCCATGCTACCGTGCCTCTGTGCCGTCTAGAGTTGGAGTCGTTCTGTGTCTTCCGCTGCATCTGCTGTGTTACACCCACCGGGTGTCTGTCTGCTGCCGGAGCCTTATCTTCAGCCTGAATCACCGCTACTGTCTACATTGCCTCAGGTACCCTTTCTGGACTGTAGACTTTGTACTGTATCTGTTTGCCCAGCTGCCATCCTGCAACGCGGTACGGCCCAGTGGGTCCACACCCCGTGCCGTGAAAGTGGATACATAGACGTTGCAGCGCAAAAACAAAGTAAAAGTTTTAATAAATGTCTATTAGAAAAATGTTTGACCTGCTGATAATCTGTTCCCCCAAAGGAGGACTCAAAAACCACCAATAATTGATCCCACCTGAATAGCAAATCAAATACTCCTATCACAAAATACAGGCAGGATAACCAGTATAATGCAAAATATAACATCTTTATTAGATACAAGATACAATACAGAATATAAAATGGAACGACAAACCCATGATGCAAGGACCCCTCACATAAATACTGAAAACCTCCTATAGAAAAAAATGCATGGGTAAATACAGCAAAGTGCAAGTGCCTGAACAATAAATGCAGCAGCACTATACAGTGTCGAGTTAGACAAAATTGCAAATGGCAAAATTCCTTTTTTTCTCCCATTCCCACCATAAAAAATAAAATAAAAGTTAATCAATAAGTCCCATGACCCCCAAAATCCTACCAATGAAGACTACACCTTGTCCCGCAAAAAACAAGCCCACATATGGCTACATCAACAGAAAAAAAAAAGTTACGGCTCTTGGAATGCGACGATGCAAAAGCAAGTAAATTTTTTTTTAAATGGTTTTTGTTTTGCAAATGTAAGAAAACATAAAACCGCAACATATTTGATATCCCCATAATTGTGCTGACGCATAGGATAAAGGTAACATGTTATTTATGCCGCATAGTAAATGGCGTAAATGTATAACGTGAAAAACAATGCTGGAATAGCCGTTTATTTTAGATTATTTCCTAAAATAAAGTTAATAAAAGTTAATCAATATTTTATATGCACCCAAAAATGATGCAATTGCAAAATACTACTCGTCCCGCAAAAAACAAGCCCTTATACGGCTATGTTGACGGAATAAAAATGGAGTTACGACTCTTAGAATGCAACAGTGAAAAAACAAAAAATAATCCTTGGTCATTAACGCACAAAATTGCCCGGTCGTTTAACAGGTTCCTGACCGCTGGCCGTAAATATACGGCCAGCAGTCAGGGTCTCTAAAGTCCGGCGTATAGTATATATACGGCCGCACTTCAGAGACTGTGCACGCGCGATCGCGTGCACACAGCTCTGTGCCCTGGCTGTTACTAACAGCCATGGGCACTGGGCAGAATGTCAGGGGTCAATCTTTTGGCCCCTGAACATGTGATCGCTGTGACAACCAATCACAGCGATCACATGCATTTCTGCATAGAAAACAGTGTGCACGCGATCGCGTGCACACAGCCCTGTGCCCTCGCTGTTACCAACAGCTCTGGGCACTGGGCAGAGTATCAGGGACCAATCTGATGGTCCCTGATCATGTGGTCGCTGTGAAAACCTATCACAGCGACCACATTTGTTTTATTTTGACTTTTCTGGCAGTAAATCTCCTGCCTCTTTTCTTCTCCTCAAACATTGTTTCAGTTTGAGGAGAAGAAGAGACTCGAGAGAATTGCTGCCAGAAGAATACAGTGAAAAAAAATACAGTTACACTAAAACATTCTCTGTATAGATAGATTTCTATCTATCTATACAATCTATCTATCCATCTATCTTTTTTTCTATCTATCTACCTTTCTTTCTTTTATTCTATTAGAATAGGCAGGTAGGGAGTATATAATTATATATATATCCACATATATATAATATATATAGCAATAGCGGTTTATTTTTTTGTTAGCGGTAGTGTAGATATATATAGCAGTTAGTTTGTGTGTTTTATAAAAAAAATTAAAAAAAAAAAAATTTGTTTAGTTAGTGTTAGTGTTAGTTACGTTATGGCGAGGAAGTTGTTTAGCGCCGAGGAGGCATACGCCATGCTGTGGTCTGAGTCGGAGACCGCATCAGAGATGGCGTCCGAGATGGAACCTGTTTTAGGTAGTGACGATGACAGCGTCACTTCAGGTTCATCTTCAGGGGACGTTGTCCCTGATGCAGTCGAAACTGCAGAACATGAAAGCGCAGGGCCAAGTAGCGCTGTAGCACGGGACAGCCTGGTCCCTCCAGTCCAGGCTCTTGTATGGGCACCTGCCCCATCTTTTGGGCCTAGAATCCACGGATTTACGGCCACTCCTGGCATAACCGTGGACAATACAAATTTTGTCCAAATGGATTACTTCCATTTATTTATAACGGACGACATCCTAAATCAGATTGTCCACGAAACAAATTTATATGCCACGCAATATATAAGGCAGAAACCTTCATCCACCCATGCCAGAGATTGGATGCCCACCAATTTGCAGGAATTAAAAAATTTTTTGGGGCTCATCCTAAATATGGGTATTGTCAAAAAGCCCTCCATTAGGTCTTACTGGTCAACAAGACCCGCCCAAGCCACCCCAGTATATTCTGCAGTAATGCCCAGGTCTCGTTATGAGACAATAATGAGGTTCCTCCACTTCAATGACAACGCACAGGCCCCCCCAAGTACCGATGCAAACCGGGATCGGTTGTTCAAAATAAGACCGCTAATAAATTCCCTGAATAATTTATTTCTGCAACTCTACACCCCTGAGCAGAATGTAAGTGTGGACGAATCCCTCCTCAACTTTCATGGCAGACTTAGCTTTCGCCAATATCTACCTTCCAAAAGGGCAAGATATGGCGTTAAGCTCTACAAATTGTGTGAAAGCGGGTCAGGATATACCACCGCCTTCAGGATTTATGAAGGGCGGGACCGCACAATAAATGTTCCTGGATGCCCCCCTGATCTTTCCACCAGCAGTAAGATCGTGTGGGAGATAATGCAGCCTCTGCTTCACAAGGGGTACCACCTGTACTGTGATAATTTTTATTCTAGTGTGCCCCTGTTTAGGCATTTGCATGCTGCAAGGACTGGGGCATGTGGTACCATGCGCAAAAACAGAATTGGTTTTCCACAGCAATTAGTGGGGAAGCGCATGGTAAAGGGGGACTCCTGTGCTTATGCATCTGAAGAATTGCTGGCGGTCAAGTTCAGGGATCGCAAAGATGTGTATGTACTAAGCACGATTCATACCGCAGGAACAGTGGCAGTGAGGGAAAGAGGGGCAACATCGGACAAGCACAAACCAGTGAGCGTGTCCGAATATAACAAGTACATGGGGGGGGGTGGATTTAAGCGACCAGGTTTTACAGCCCTATTTAGTAAAACGCAAAACTAAAACCTGGTACAAAAAAGTGGCCATTTATTTGTTACAGGTGGCCATCCACAACTCATTTGTGCTCTATAAAAAAAACAGAGGCAGAGACACATACCTGGATTTCCAGGAAAAAATTATTGAAGGCCTCATTTTTGATGTTCAGGACACCCGAGAATGCCCCCAGTCTGAGGATGTCACGCGACTGACTGAAAGACACTTCATCAGTCGGATTCCCCCAACAGCAACCAGAAGCAACCCCCAGAAAAAGTGCCGCGTCTGCAGAAAAGACGGGCACCGCAAAGATTCCCGATATTTCTGTCCCTCATGTCCCTCACAACCAGGCCTGTGCATTGAGCCATGTTTTAAAAAATACCACACTGTTCTGAATTATTAGATTTTAGTTAATTTGTTGAAAATATGTTTGCCCTACATTACGTTTTTATTTTTCCCCTGATTTTACTCCAAGGGTGAGGGAGGGAATGGGTGGGGGGTGGATGTCATGTTTGATGTTTTCTAAAGTTCATCTGCTGGAGAGCTCCATTTGCATTAACCTGAAATTTCTTATTTTAGAAAACCCCAAAAAATAAATTCCCATTATACCCCTAGATGAATATTTTGGGATTTCTGCTTCAAGAGCAGATATTTTGGAAGTGTTATAGAAACTCTGTTGAGTTTTGTAAAACCAGCTTTGAAAAAAAGCGATTTGTGAAATAATCTTCTTCTATCCTCCGCCCTCCTACATCTCTATGTGATAAATAAGGCCACATATTTGGTATCCCCGTGCACGGGAGAAGTGGCAGAATGTGAACGGAGATTAATTTTGACCGTGGTCTATGCCGTGTGTGAAAAATGCTGGTATAAACTGACGCATTTGCTAAAAAATTGCTAATTTTATTTTGATCCATCTTATTCAAGAAACTTTCAGAAGAAAACTGGACTGTCTAAAAATATGATAAACCCCTTGAAGGAAACCTTGTGGGGTCTACTTGTGTGAATGAAGTCATTTATGGGGTGTTTCTAATGTTTCAGCAGCATTAGGCCCCCCAGAAAACAGTATACGGCTCTAAAATCAAATGCAAAATTCCTGGACCGAAAAGGCCAAAAAGCCTCCCTTTATGCCAAGCCCTGGCACATGCCCGTGAATAAAGCACACATATTTGGTATCCCCATGCACGGGAGAAGTGGAAGAATGTGAAATGCGATGAATTTTGTCCGTGGTCCATTTTGTGTGTGAAAAAGCTAGCATAAACTGACGCATTTGTTAAAAAAAAAAGGTAATTTTATTTTGTTCCATCTTATTCAAGAAACTTTCAGAAGAAAACTGGACTGTCTAAAAATATGATAAACCCCTTGAAGGAAACCTTGTGGGGTCTACTTGTGTGAATGAAGTCATTTATGGGGTGTTTCTAATGTTTCAGCAGCATTAGGCCCCCCAGAAAACAGTATGCGGCTCTAAAATCAAATACAAAATTCCTGGACCGAAAAGGCCAAAAAGCCTCCTTTTATGCCAAGCCCTGGCACATGCCCGCACAGTGAATAAGGCTCACATATTTGGTATCCCCATGCACGGGAGAAGTGGAAGAACGTGAAAGGAGATTAATTTTGGCCGTGGTTCATACCGTGTGTGAAAAATGCTAGCATAAACCGACGCAATTGTTAAATTCTTGCATTTTTTTCCAATTTTGCCCACTTTAGTGAAAAAAAAAAAAATGATATATACTGACAAATGCCACTAAAACAAAGCCCTATCTGTCCTTTAAAAAGAGTGTAAAATTCAAAGATGAACTTTATTCACCTGCTGAGTTATAGTCATGTAAAGAAGCGCATAGCAAAATTGTGAAATTTGCTCTGGTCATTTAGCTGTAAAACAGCCTAGTCCTTAACCGGTTAAAGAGGCTCTGTCACCACTTTATAAGTGCCCTATCTTCTACATAATTTGATCTGCGCTGTAATGTAGATGACAGCAGTGGTTTTTATTTAGAAAAACTATCATTTTTGACAGAGTTTATCTACTTTATGCTAATGACTTTCTTAATAGACAAATGGGCGTGTTTTACTTTTTGACCAAGTGGGCGTTGTGGAGAGAAGTGTATGACGCTTACCAATCATAGAAAAAGTCGAACAGACAAAAAGCGACTGAGTACTCACACGAGCCTTTCAGCTGCTTCGTTGTAGCGATGGGTGGGGGTCTCAGTGCTCGGACCACCACCAATCCAAACTTCTGACATGTCACTATGACATGTCAGAAGTTTGTCAAACGTTTAGCTACACTTTAACCCCTTAGTGACCAGCCCATTTTAGGCCCTAATGACCAAGCTATTTTATTTGTTTTTCTATAGTCGCATTCAAAGAGCTACAACTTTTATATTTTTTCGTCTACATAGCTGTATGAGGACTTGTTTTTTGCGGGATTAGTTGTACTTTTTAATAGCACCATTTTTGGGTACATATAATTTTTTTATTAACTTTTATTAACTTTTTTTGGGGGGGATTATAAAAAAAAACTGAAATTCCGCCATTGTTCTATGCGTTTTTAAATTGACGCCGTTCACTTTGCGACGTAAATAACATGTTACCTTTATTCTATGGGTCGGTACGATTACGGCGATACCACATATGTAGAGGTTTTTTCTGTTTTACGACTTTTGCACAATAAAAACACTTTTGAATTAAAATTATTTGTTTTTGCGTCCTCGCTTTCCAAGAGCCGTAACTTTTTTATTCTTCCATCAATGTAGTGATTTTTTAGGCTTGTTTTTTTGTGGGACGAGACGTAGTTTTGATTGGTACTGTTTTGGGGTGCATGAGACTTATTGATTCATTTTTATTATGACTTTTTTGGGGGGCAATGGAAAAAAATAGCAATTTCGCCATTGTTTTTTTTTTTTTTTTTTTACGGTGTTCACCTTGCAGTTTAAATTACATATTAACTTTATTAATGGAGTCATTACGGTCGTGGCGATACCATATATGTGTACTTTTATTATTTTTTTTTTTTACTTTTACTAAATAAAACCACTTTTTATGGAAAAAAAAATTTTATTTATTTTTTTACTGTACTTTTTATTAATAATCTTTATTTCACTTTGATGACTTATTTTATTAGTCCCACTAGGGGACTTTACTGTGCGATCTTCTGATCGCTGCTATAATGCTCTGGTATACTTCGCATACCAGAGCATTATTGCCTGTTAGTGTAAATCTGACAGGCAATCTGTTAGGACGTGCCTCCGGCGCAGGGCAGAAAACTTCGATCGCGGGCGTTGGAGCAGGAGCTCAGCTGTCATCAGACAGCTGAGCCCCGGCTCCAGCCTGCACGGGAGACCCGTGCAGGAGTTAGACTAGGCGAACGTGAAAAGGCGTCAGCCTAGCCTAAGGCCCCTTTTTGACGAACGTAAAAAGGCATATTGTTGGTCACTAAGGGGTTAAGGGGTTAAGGGGTTAAAGCGAACCGGTCTGTTTACATATTTTTTTATATCTAACTTAAATACAAAGGCCTAATATTCATTTGACTATTTTCTCAATAAAATTCACAGTATAGCAATATAGTACTTGTAATTTTGTGATAAGCATTGTGATATTTGTGATAAGATTGTAGTGCTTGTCACAAATATGCAATGCATTAAACCATTTGTAATTTATGAATGCAGTGCCAGCAGTGCGGAAACAATTGTAGTTCTGTTCAGCTTCTTCTCTAGACCTCTCCTAGTCACTACAGACAGGGAAATAAATCTAGTGTCAAAATCTTGCTCTTGGAGGAATATTTGAGGAGAGTGAGGGGCTAATGGCCAGGTTTATTGTGTCTAAGTGACCCAAACTTCTATGTGAAAACACAAAGGTTTATAGTTGTTATTTTTCAATACTATAAATCACAACGTTTCTTAAAACAATAGAGTTCTTACAATGTGTGGCTATAAAGAGGCAAAACTACTCAATGTGACCAATATGCAAACTTACACTATACTTTTTATCCTGGAGTCATAGATCTCCTTTCGTTCATGTATACACATTTCAATTGTGTGGCATTTAAAAAGAAAAGTTATTTAACAGAATCTATGGACTCTTCTCTTTGCAAAATAAACTCTAATATTAGCTTTCCTTGACATCCACAGCAGCAGCACCAATGGGGATTTTATCCTCCTGGAAAATAGGACAGACAGTATCAGATAAATAATTATTTCATTAGGCACCCTATATAGGATATCTGCTACTTAGCCGCATTGTGTTTTTTTCTTCTGTCTTCATTGGAAGGTCAGACAGTGAAGATCCAGTATATGTTGGGAAGTATTGCTTTATTTCCTTCTTCTGAGTTTTCTTTCAATCTCGCGTAAACCTGGGTCCAGGTGTATGCGGGGTGGATATTCAGACTCCACGGAAGCTGGTCTGAGTTCTCATCCTTCTGACAGCCCCCACCCCCATCCTTCCTGCAGCATCCACCTCCCTCTGCACACCTGTGTAAGGAATCCTGGTCTCCCTGACATTTTGATAGCCAGAATCTGTCATGGCTCCGAGTGTCTTCTCTGCCCCTTCCCCTGACACTCCCTGGAGTCTGTCTGGCATCCTGTCATGTGTAGTAGGCGCCAGTATTTAAAAACCCTCTGTGGCATCCACCGTCCCCACTGGCCAGGCTGTTGGTTCTACTATTATAGTTGCAGCAGAAGGTATGGATGCTGTTTTCTTTTTCTCTTGCTCTGTGGATTATCGGGGAGCAGGAGAAGGGTGGTTTTGTAATAGGAGTATCATTATGTTTCAACCTTTTAGTGCATGTGTGTAAGTAATTCAGTTCAGTTCCCCTAATGACCTGGTTAGTATTTATAAAAATAATTATATAGGGGATGTTATAAGTACTTTCATGTTTATTTATTTTTTCTTCAATACCGAATCTTGCTCAGAGCCCTACCTAATTTCTTCCCTAAAATGCCTTCACCGCAGAATATTAACCAGCAGATTGAACTGCCTGTCTTTTACCCAGATCCCTCCTCAGAGGAAGAACTCCATTGCTTGGATATCGGTAGGACTTTGGAAGTCTATCTGAATCGCACTGAAGCGTTTAGGAGGTCGGATAATTTTTGTATCTCCTTCCATCGCAGAAGTAGAGGCCAGAAGGTCTCTAGGGCAACCCTGTCCAGATGGATAATGGAAGCGATTACCCTCTGCTATAACCAAGCAGGTCTTCAGGCCCCATGGCCTATTAGAGCCCATTCAAATTGAGCAAATGCAACATCTTGGGCCAAGAGAAATCATGTTCCAATGGACCAGATCTGCAGGACTGCCCCATGGAGTACACCTCATACGTTTGTAAATCATTACAGACTAGACATCAGAAGCTGGGGAAGCAGCCTTTGGTCGAGTGGTGTTAGAGTCCGCGGTTAATAGTAACCCACCCAAAGTTGATTAATTGCTAAATCCCCATTGGTGCTGCTGCTGTGGACGTAAAGGAAAGTGTAATTTCTACTCACCGTAAATTCTCTTTCCTTTAGCCCAAGCAGCAGCACTCCTTTCTCGCCCAATAAAGGTTGTTATGTGTTGCTCAGCAAGCTTTGAGGTTTTACTTTGACATTACTTGGTAGTACACAATGTGGCTAAGTAGCAGATATCATATATAGGATGCCTAATTCAATAATTAGTTAATTGATACTGTCTGTCCTATTTTCCAGGAGGATAAAATTCCCATTGGTGCTGCTGCTTGGACTAAAGGAAAGAGAATTTACAGTGAGTAGAAATTACACTTTAATAACGCGAGATAGCCTCTCAGTAAAATCTCTCAATGACAACAGCTGGATTTGTAACATATAACTTGCAAATTCATTTTAAGGCTCCGATTTAAAACGCCAAGCTTGTTGAAGATTCGAAAGAGGATGTATCACATCTCGGGATTGCCCCTTAATCTGAAAATCAAAGTCATACAGTAACTAGTGTTCAAGGGCCATATCTCAAAACAGACAACTGTTTGGATTTACAAATTATTTTCTTGCGTTGAATCTATCTATCAATGTCCTTTGCTGACAATATGCTTGGGAAGGGATGGAACGTTTTGGTCCATTCATCTAATGTGTGCATGCTTAATTATTTTTCTCACACCATTATTACGATATATTTTACAAAACATGAAGTCAATTAAAGTGGTTTTCTAGATTAGAAAAACAATTTCTATAAACCCTATTAGGGAATTCTGAGATCATAGAAGGGTAAGTCCTCTAATCAGGATCCTCAACTCTTGGAAAAAGTGGAGAGTAGTTACAAAGAGTGTCTTTAACTCTGGAAGACCTGTCCTGTCCTGCATTACACAGACAGCCTATTGATTTGAATGGGCACTGTGGAATGCTTAATTTCCCAGTTGGTAGCGCTGCAGTGGACACTTTATGATCTGCTTATTTTAAAGGGCAGGCTTTATCCAAAGATGGCAGCCCCTTTAACCCCTTAAGGACTGAGCCTGTTTTGGCCTTAAGGACACAGCCTATTTTTGCAAATCTGACATGTGTCACTTTATGTGGTAATAACTCCAGAATGCTTTGCCTATCCAAGCGATTCTGAGATTGTTTTCTCGCGACATGTTGTACTTTATGATAATGAAAAAATTTAGTCGTTAAATTCAATATTTATTTGTAAAAAACAACAACATTTAGAGAAAATTTGCAAAAATCTGCATTTTTCTAAATTGTAATGTATCTGCTTGTAAAACAGATCGTAATACCACACAAAATATTTACTAGTTAACATTTCCCATATGTCTAATTTATGTTTGCATCGTTTTTTGAACGTGCTTTTATTTTTCTATGACCTCACAAGGCTTGGAACTTTAGCTGCAATTTCTCGCATTTTCAAGAAAATTTCAAAAGGCTATTTTTGCAGGGACCAGTTCAGTTCTGAAGTGGCTTTGAGGGCCTTATATATTAGAAACCCCCTATAAAACACCCCATTTTAAAAACTGCACCCCTCAAAGTATTCAAAGCCACATTCAGAAATTATTTTAACCCCTTTCGGCGTTTCACAGGAAATAAAGCAGAGGTGAAATTTACAAATTTCAATTTTTTTTTTACGAAATTCATTTTGTAATACTGTTTTTTCTGTAACACAGAAGGTTTTACCAGAGAAATGCAACTCAATATTTATTGCCCAGATTCTGCAATTTTTAGAAATATCCCACATGTGGCCCTAGTGTGGTAATGGACTGAAATACCGGCCTCAGAAGCAAAGGAGCACCTGGTGGATTTTGGGGCCTCTATTTTATTAGAATATATTTTAGGCACCATGTCAGGTTTGAAGAGGTTTTGTGTGCCAAAACAGTGGAAACCCCCCAAAAGTGACCCCATTTTGGAAACTACACCCCTCAAGGAATTTTTCAAGAGGTATAGTTAGCATTTTTAGCCCACAGGTTTTTTGCTAAATTTATTGGAACTGGTCTGTAAAAATGAAAATCTACTTTTTTTCTGAAAAAACATACGATGTTTTAGATTTGACAAGAAATAAAGGAGAAAAAGCACCCCAACATTTGTAAAGCAATGTCTCCCGATTACGGCAATACCCCATATGTGGTAATAAACTGCTGTTTGGATTCACGGCAGGGCTCAGAAGGGAACGAGGGCCATTTGGATTTTGGAGCGCAGATTTTGCTGCATTGGTTTTCGGTGCCATGTCGTGTTTGCAAAGCCCTGGAGGGACCATAACAGTGGAAACTCCCAAAAAGTGACCCCATTTTGGAAACTACACCCCTCAAGGAATTTTTCTAGGGGTATAGTGTGCATTTTGACGCTACACGGTTTTTGCTGAATTTATGGGAATTATGCCGTGAAATTGAAAATCTAATAAAATGTAGTTTTAGCTCAGATTTTTTAATTTTTACAACAGATAAAGGAGAAAAAACACCCCAATATTTGTAAAGCAAACTCTTCTGAGCACAGCAATACCCCATATGTGGTAATAAACTGCTGTTTGGACACATGGCGGAAGTTAGAAAGGACGGAGCGCCATTTGAATTTTGGAGCTCAAGTTTTGCTGGAATGGTTTGCGGCACCATGTCACATTTGCAAAGCCACTGAGGGGCCAAAATAGTGCAAACCCGGCAAAAGTGACCCCATTTGGGAAACAATACCCCTCGTGGAATTTATCTAGCGGTATAGTGAGCATTTTAAGCCCACAGTTTTTTTGCTGAATTATTGGGATTATGCAGTGAAAATGAAAAATCGATATTCTTTCCACTAAAATGTTGAATTGTTTTCATTTTCACAAGGAATAAATGAGAAAAAGCGCCCCAACAATTGTAAAGCAATTTCTCCCGAGTACGGCAATACCCCATATGTGGTTTTAAACTGCTGCTTGGATACACCGCAGGGCTCAGAATGGCAGGAGTGCTACTTGGCATGTAGATTTTGGTTGATTGTTTTTTGGGCGCCATGTCGCATTTTCAGAGCCCCTGAGGTACCCGTACAGTAGAAAACCCTGAGAAGTGACTCCATTTTGGAAACTTTACCCCTCAGGGTAATCATCTAGGGGTGTACTGAGCATTTTGATCCCACAGGTGTTTCATAGATTGTATTAGAATGAGGCAGTAAAAATGAAAAAAAAAATTTCCCCAAAATATGTAGTTTTGCACCCAAGTTTTTTTTCCCACAAGGGGTAATAGGAGAAAAAAACAACACATAATTTGTTACCCAATTTCTCCCGAGTACGGCAATACCCCATGTGTGGCCCTAAACTGCTGTTTGGGCACATGGCAGAGCTCAAAATGGAAGGAGTGCCATGTGGCTTTTAGAGCACAGATTTTGCTGGACTGGTGTACGGGCGCCATGTCGCATTTGCAGAGTGTTCTTAGGTACCAGAGTAGAGTGTAAAACCATGAGAAGTGACCCCATTTTGTAAACTACACCCCTCAAGGCATTTATCATTTGGCTGGACATATGACAGGGCTTAGGAGTGAAAGCAGTATGTTTTCGGTCATTGTCCATCTGTACTGTGAAGCGATGTGCAATCAACCTTGCTGTATTTGGTTGAATCTGAGCAGAAAGTCTATCCCTGAACACTTCAGAAATCATCTGGCTGCTTCTGTCTTCAGTCCCATCATCAATAAACACCAGTGACCGAGTGCTTTTGGCAGCCATGCATGCCCATGCCATCACACCGCCTCCACCATGTTTTATGGAGGATGTGGTGTGCTTTGGATCATGAGCCATTCCAAGCCTTCTCCATACGTTCTTCCTCCCATCATTCTGGTACAGGTTGATCTTAGTTTCATCTGTCCAAAGAATGCTGTTCCAGAACTGGGCTGGCTTCTTTACATGTTGTTTGGCAAAGTCTAATTTGCCCTTTCTATTTTTGAGGCTGATTAATGTTTTGCACCTTGTGGTGAACCCTCTGTATTTGCTCTCATGAAGTCTTCTCTTTATGGTAGACTTAAATACTGATACACCTACTTCTAGGAGAGTGTTCTTCACTTGGGTAGAAGTTGTAAGGGGATTTTCTTCACCATGGAAAAGATTCTGCGACTATCCACCACTGTAGTTTTCCGTGGACGTCCGGCCCATTGGAGTTCACGAGTAGAGATGAGCGAACTTATCAAAAGTTCGGTTCGGCTAGTTCGCCGAATTTCACAAAAAAGTTCGGTTCGGACCGAACTAGTTCTGACCGAACCTGTCACTTACGTGCGCCGAGCATGCTACTGTCCAGGGTGCTGATAGAGTTAATGGGCTGCACTAACTCTTTCAGCAACCTTCACAGTACATGCTCGGCGCGCGGAAAACACTATTTATGTAATAAAAAAATAAAAATTATACGTTCGTACTTACTTTCCTCCTGTCCGGCCTCCAGCGATGACGTTTCATCCCTTTCGCCGCTGCAGCCAATCACAGGCTGTAGTGGCGGTCACGCACGTCAGGATGACGCTTCATCCCACGTGACCGCCTCTGCAGCCAATCACAGGCTGCAGCGGCGACATGAATGAAACGTCATCGCTGGAGGCCGGACAGGAGGAAAGTAAGTATGAACGTATTATTATTATTTTTTGGCATGTATGTATGTTGGCATGTATGTATGTATGTTGGCATGTATGTATGTTGTCATGTATGTATGTATGTATATCTGTGCATGTATGTTGGCATGTATGTATATATGTGCATGTTTGTATGTATATTTGCATGTATATATTTGCATGTATGTATGTATGTATGTATGTTTGCATGTATGTATTTTTGCATGTATGTTGTCATGTATGTATGTATGTTGTCATGTATGTATATATGTGCATGTGTGTATGTATATTTGTATGTATGTATGTTTGCATGTATGTGTGTTTGCATGAATGTATGTTTGCATGTATGTATGCATGTTTGTATGTATATTTGCATGTGTGTATATATATATGTATGTATGTTGTCATCTATGCATGTATGTTGTCATGTATGTATATATGTTCATGTATGTTGGCATGTATGTATATATGTGCATGTGTGTATGTATGTATATTTGCATGTATGTATGTTGTCATGTATGTATGTATATATGTGCATGTATGTTTGCATGTATGTTGGCATGTATGTATACATGTGCATGTTTGTATGTATATTTGCATGTATATATGTTTGCATGTGTGTATGTATGTTTGCATGTATGTATGTTTGCATGTATGTATGTTGTCATGTATGTTTGTATGTATGTTGTCATGTATGTATGTATATATGTGCATGTATGTATGTTTGCATGTTTTTATTTTTGCATGTATGTTTGCATGTATGTTTATATATATGTGCATGTATGTAATTATGTTTGCATGTATTTATGTTTGCATGTATATTTGTGCATGCTTGTATATATGTATGTATGTATCTTTGCATGTTTGTTTGTATGTATGTTTTCATGTGTGTGTGTATGCATGTATGTATGATAGTTTGCATGTATATATGTGTGTATGTTTGCATGTATGTATATTTGCATGTATATATGTGCATGCTTGTATATATGTATGTATGTTTGTATATATGTATGTATGTATATTTGTATATATGTATGTATGGCCATGTATGATACTGTCTGCTGGCGCCCTGTATCTAAGTCAACTTCACGGCAGGCTTCTATACATGGTATAACAGTCAGTATCACACATTAAACTGAATCTAAGCCTACGACATGTTTTATTTCATTTTTTTTTTTTTTTTACAGGTTTGGTGTTTGGACTACGTCGGTTTCGAGGACTACTTAGATGACGTTTTTTTTTTCTACAATAAAATGGTTAATGAGGGTTGTGTTGGGGGTGCTTTATTTCAATAAAATATTTTATCTATATCTTTGTCTTTTCAAATTTTATTATTACCACTTTAGTAATGGCCGCTGTCTGAGTGACAACATCCATTACTAAGGCGAGGCTTAGTGTTAGCCGGTGCAGAGGCTAACACTAACCACCATTATTACCCCGGTACCCAAAACCACCAGGGGTGCCGGGAAGAGCCAGGTACGATCCAGTACCCGACCATCTGTTGTGATGGTCGGGCCCTGGGGCGGCCGCAGGCTGGTATTATGAGGCTGGGAAGGGCCAAAAACAGTGGACCTTCCCACCCTTGTAATGCTAGGCTGCTGCTGCTGTGTTGTATCTGGCTGGTTATAAAAGTGGGGGGGACCCCACGTCATTTTTTTTAAATTATTTATTTATTTACATTTTTTTTTTAAAAAAGACATGGGGTTCCACCCAATTTATCATAACCAGCCACATACAACACAGTGTTATTAGCCTGGGAATGGACAAAACCAGTGGCCCTTCCCACCCATGTAATGCCAGACTGCTGCGGCCTTGTATATGGCTGGTTATTAAAAATGTGGGGGACCCGTCTATTGCTAAATTTGTTAAATTCAAAAAAAAAAACGACGTGGGGGTCCCCCCCATTTTTATAACCAGCCCGATACAACACAGCAGCTGCAGCCTAGCATTACAAGGGTGGGAAGGTCCACTGATTTTGGCCCTTCCCAGCCTCATAATACCAGCCTACGGCCGCCCCAGTACCCGACCATCACAACAGATGGTCGGGTACTGGATCGTACCAAGCTCTTCCCGGCACCCCTGGTGGTGGTGGGTACCGGGGTAATAATGGGTGGTTAGTGCTAGCCTCTGCACCGGCTAACACTAAGTACCGCCTTAATAATGGATGCTGTCAATCAGCCAACTGCCATTATCTAGGCACTAATAAAGTTTGAAAAAAAAACACAAAGACAATTCTTTTTTATTGAAATAAGAAATCCCCAACAAAACCCTCGTTAACCATTTTATTAAAATTTGAAAAAACGCAGATCTACGCAGTAGTCCAACGAATTGAAGATGTAGTCCAATCGGTACATCAAAATCTGCAACAACATAAAAAAACAGTTATCAATGTGAACAATACCAATACTTCTACTCACCTACACACATATATACACGCACACACAAACAAACAACCATACACAGACACACACATATATACACAAACACAACAAGATATACACACACACACACACACACACACATAAACAGACAAACACACATATACACGAACTCACACATATACAAACAAAAACACACATATCCAAACACACACACACACACACACACAGTTATACACACATACACGAACACATATACACAAACACATATACAAACAAAAACACACATACCCAAACACACATATACACAAACACATATACACAAACACACCCATATATACACACAAACACACACCCATATACACACATATACACATATACAAAAACACACACAAACATCTACACACAAACATATACACAAATACACCCATATATACACAAACATATACACAAAACACATATACACAAACACACCCATATATACACACACATATACACAAACACACATATAAAAACAAAAACAGACAAAGTCACATACCCAAACACACACATACACAAACACGGTTTCTTTTAAATGCTGCTGGGGAACCCGCTCGATCCACTATATAAGGCTGCGCTACAGTGCAGCATTTAAAAGAAACAGGATCCTGACCTGTCCATATAGTTTAAGGCAGCACAGAGTATTTCAGGAGATGAGCGTTCAGATTCAGTGCTGCTGCGAACTCTGCTCTTACCATTACGTAGCTCTCAGTCTGTTACCTCTCTTCCACTCCTGTCCTCCAGAACACCTTCACATGATTGGCAAGTCACCACGTAATGGTAAGAGCAGAGTTCACAGCAGCACAGAGTATTTCAGGAGATGAGCGTGCGGATCTTGTGCGGGGTGGTGACTTGCCAATCATGTGAAGGTGTTATTGAGGACAGGAGTGGAGGAGAGGTAACAGACTGAGCTACGTAATGGTAAGAGCAGAGTTCACAGCAGCACTGAATCTGCACGCTCCTCTCCTGAAATACTCTGTGCTGCTGTGAACTCTGTTCTTACCATTACGTAGCTCAGTCTGTTACATCTCCTCCACTCCTGTTCTCTATAACACGTTCACATGATTGGCAAGTCACCACCACGCACAAGATCTGCACGCTCATCTCCTGAAATACTCTGTGCTGCTGTGAACTCTGCTCTTACCATTACGTGGTGACTTGCCAATCATGTGAAGGTGTTCTTGAGGACAGGAGTGGAGGAGAGATAACAGACTGAGAGCTACGTAATGGTAAGAGCAGAGTTCACAGCAGCACTGAATCTGCACGCTCATCTCCTGAAATACTCTGTGCTGCCTTAAATTCTGTGGACAGGTCAGGATCCTGTTTCTTTTAAATGCTGCACTGTAGCGTAGCCTTATATAGTGGATCGAGCGGGTTCCCTAGCAGCATTTAAAAGAAACAGGATCCTGACCTGTCCACAAAGTTTAAGGCAGCACAGATTATTTCAGGAGATGAGCACGGGCAGCCGTTCGTTTTTCCGAGCCGTGCTCCCATCATGCACACGACCGTAAAAATACCCGTTATTGCGGGTCGTAATTACGACCCGCAATAACGGGCTCATAGACTTCTGTTACCCACGGGTACCTTTCCGTATTCTCACGGGAAGGTGCCCGTGCCGTTAAAAAAATAGAACATGTTCTATTTTTCGGGCCGTGCTGCTATAATTATAATGACAGCACGGTTCGCAAAAGCGGCCGGCTGCCCGTGGCCGGCCGGCCGTGCTCGTAGTTACGAGTCGTAATTACGAGCACGGCCCGTAAAATAAAAAAATAGAACATGTTCTATCTTTTTAACGGCACGGGCACCTTCCCGTGAGAAAACGGGAAGGTACCCGTGGCTAACAGAAGTCTATGGGCCCGCTATTTCGGGTCGTAATTACGACCCGTGATAACGGGTGTTTTTATGGTCGTGTGCATGAGGCCCCGTAATGACGGGTGGCTACATGTGTGCACCCGTCATTACGGCAGCGTTGCTAGGCGACGTCAGTAAGGGTATGTGCACACACACTAATTACGTCCGTAATGGACGGACGTATTTCGGCCGCAAGTACCGGACCGAACATCCTGCAGGGAGCCGGGCTCCTAGCATCATATTTATGTACGATGCTAGGAGTCCCTGCCTCTCCGTGGAACTACTGTCCCGTACTGAAAACATGATTACAGTACGGGACAGTTGTCCTGCAGAGAGGCAGGGACTCCTAGCATCGTACATAACTATGATGCTAGGAGCCCGGCTCCCTGCACTGTGTTCGGTCCGGTACTTGCGGCCGAAATACGTCCGTCATTTACGGACGTAATTAGTGTGTGTGCACATACCCTAAATAGTCACTGTCCAGGGTGTTGAAAGAGTTAACTGATCGGCAGTAACTGTTTCAGTACCCTGGACAGTGACTACCGATCACAGTACCTGTAAAAAAAAAGACGTTCATACTTACCGAGAACTTTCTGCTTCCTCCAGTCCGGTCTCCTGGCCGTTGCCTTGGTGACGCGTCCCTCTCGACATCCGGCCCGACATTCCTTGATGACGATGCAGCCCATGTGAGCGCTGCAGCCAATCACAGGCTGCCGCGGCCTCTGCAGCCAATCACAGGCTGCAGAGGCCTCTGCAGCCAATCACAGGCTGCCGCGTCAGAAAAGGTCGGACTGGAGGAAGAAGAGGGACTCGTCACTAAGACAACGACCGGGTACGTATGAAATGCTTTTTATTTTATTTTTAATCAGCAGCCTCTTTTCTCTATCAGTGATTGATAGAGATAAGTGGCTGCCGATTTGTATAATGTTTTTGACCGGGTTCGGTCAAAACGGGTTCGGCCGAACCCGGTGAAGTTCGGATTCGCTGCGAACCGAACTTTACCGGAAGTTCGGACCGAAACCGGGTTCGGTTGTCCCGGTTCGCTCATCTCTATTCACGAGATCACCAGTGCTCTCTTTTTTTTCAAGTATGTACCAAACTGTTGATTTGGCCACTCCTAACATTTGTGCCATCTCTCTGATGGATTTCTTCATTTTTTTTCAGCCTAACGATGGTGTGTTTCACTTACATTGAGAGCTCCTTTTACCTCATATTGTGGGTTCATAGCAACAGCTTCCAAATGCAAATGCCACACCTGGAATCAACTCCAGACCTTTTAGCTGCTTAATTGATGATGGATTAATGAGGAAATAGCCTATGCAGCCCATTAAATAGCTTTTGAGATAATTGTCCAATTACCTTTGGCCCCTGGAAAAAGAGGCAGCTACATATTAAAGAGCTGTAGATCCTAAACCCTTCCTCAAATTAGGATGTGAAATGAAAGCTGAGAGTCTGCACTTTAATCCCATATTGATTATATAACTGTATATTCAATATGTTTTGTTATACAGCTAAAATGCCAAAACTTGTGTCACTGTCCAAATAATTCTGGACCTAACTGTATTTAATAAAGAAAGATGAATTCATATAAAATAGAGAAAGATGAGTTCATGATTCGTCTTTATAATAAACCTTGCATTACAGAAAATTAAAAAACAATAGGTAATCTATTGAGGCAGCTTTTTATGCACCTCGATCGTGCATGTCAAATAGGTTTCCGATGTGCACAGTTATAACTTTTTTCCTTTAACACCACTGTTGGGACACTTCATTACTTTTTCAACAATTAGGGGCCCCTTGGTAGGAAACAGGTTGACAAAGACTACACAGACAGGCTTATTAGAAAGTACACTCTCACAAACCTACCATTCATTCCCACTGTAGTCTTTCTAGTGATGCTTTATATGACTTTTTAGCCAACCTTATCTCTTGAGTAAAGCTGTGTACACACGTTTCAATCACTTTTATTTACCTTCCGAGGTGTCCGTGTTTAACCATTAACATATTTTCAATTATTTCTGGGTTGCCTATGTATTTCAAGGCTATAGATAATGCATGGCTTACAAAGTGTGCTTATATTAAGGGGATAGTAAAACATTGCAAAAGGAAAACAATCCTAGAAAGACTAGATCTGAATTAAAGAGGCTCTGTCACCATATTATAAGTGCCCTATCTCCTATATAAGGAGATTGGCACTATAATGTAGGTGACAGTGATGCTTTTTATTTAGAAAAACGATCTATTTTAAACCACTTCATTAGCGATTTTTAGCTTTATGCTAAAGAGTTTCTTATTGCCCAAGTGGGCGTGTTTTTACTTTCGACCAAGTGGGCGTTGTACAGAGGAGTGTATGACGCTGACCAATCAGTGACCAGTCAGCGTCATATACTCCTCTCCATTCATTTACACAGCAGCATCGCGTTCTTACTAGAACACGATGTGCAGCCACATACACAGACCTTAACGTTAATCAAGAGTCCTGAAAATGAATATACATTAACTCCAGCCAGGACGTCATGTGTATTCAGAATCCTGACACTTCTGAATCTTTTCTGTGAGATTTCCGGCAAGGGAAAGAAATCTCGTTTACATAGTAATCTCGCGAGATTACGCGTGGCTTGCTGGAATCTCACAGAAAAGATTCAGAAGTGTCAGGATTCTGAATACACATGACGTCCTGGCTGGAGGTAATGTATATTCATTATCAGGACACTTGATTAACGTTAATGTCTGTGTATGTGGCTGCACATCGTGTTCTAGTAAGAACGCGATGCTGCTGTGTAAATGAATGGGGAGAAGTGTATGACGCTGACTGGTCACTGATTGGTCAGCGTCATACACTCCTCTGTACAACGCCCACTTGGTCTAACGTAAAACACGCCCACTTGGGCATTAAGAAACTCATTAGCATAAAGCAAAAAATAGCTCATAAAGTGGTTTAAAATAGATTGTTTTTCTAAATAAAAAACATCACTGTCACCTACATTATAGCGCCGATCTCCTTATATAGAAGATAGGGAACTTATAATGTAGTAACAGAGCCTCTTTAAAGTGGAAGTTTATTTTACAGTTAAATTCTCTCATTTTATAGATTACTATATCCTAATCAGCCTAATGTGTTACACTTAAAGATAGTCTTTTTAATTGTAAGATCTGGTGAATGCATGTCTTGAAAGATTGTTTTTGAAAAGGTATTATTGGAGCGTATAAAAAAAATGTGACATAGAGTAGTACCCTTTTGTTTGTTACAAGAGTCTGACTGAAACAGATTTTGTACATAGCTGAGGGAAAATGAAAGACCAGTTAATTTAGATAATTGCAATGATTTTTTTTTATGGTGACCCCTGTTTGAAGAGTACACCCGGTAAAAGGTAGAGCAGGTCACCCTCGTGACATAACCATGTACGGGTTTGGAGGAGATAGTTCGGCAACAAAGCACCTGATAAGAGGATGGCCTGCCTTACCTTTTACCTGGGGTACTTTCCAAACGGGAGCCATCATAAAAAAATTCACCGAATTGCTTCTATAATAACGTTGCTTACTAAGGAACAATGACTCCCAATTAATATCAGCAGAATATTGATGGTTGTGTTCTTGAATTTGTGGTCTAAACTATATGAAATTATATATGGCTGCTCTTGATCCTAATTAATCTTGTTCCAGGAAATGTTTAAAGTTTATCATAGCTCAAGGCTCTTATAAGGCAATATATGTGAATCCAAAAGTATCAGACTTTCTAATAGTCTAGCCAAATGCGTAATGTCATGCCCGTTGCCTGGCAATTAAGTAAATAACTCTAAGGATACATTTTATCCTAGTGTGTGAGTACTACATATTATCTCATTAATACTTTATAATTAGTTACTAGGGCACATATTTGTTACTATTTTAGAAAATATTTTATTTATCATTTATTTTATTCCCAATTCCACATGTCGGTCAGTTGAACGGTGAAATAACTACAGTAGGTCAAGATGTAGTTATGATATGCTATCCTGTCCTCATAGTGAGTGAGTACACACCAACGCATGGCTTATTGTTGTCGTACCATCAAGAATAGCTTTCCTGGAACGTGGATACAATTGATTTTTTGTCCCTTTAGCTGTTGTTACGATTTTATATGTGGGGAGTGAAGTGGTTTAGTTTAGGGACTCGCAAGACCGTGAGGACCCTTGACGTTGCGTTGCAAGCTTGCGTTTTTAGGCCAAAATATCTACTATTACCTCATGTTTATCATGTATATTTTTTCAGGATGCAACTGGGCCTTGTTAATGCTGGGGGAGAATGGTATGTCAGCGATTGATGTAGTGCATCTAATATGTGCTGGGCAGCCGGTCTGATTGAATACGATGGGAGTAACGAATAGGCTGTAAGCCAGCATGGCGCACTGCACACAATCGTGTGACTGGCACACTTATAGAAGCCTTATCTGTGTGCATGTTTATACTAGGCAGTCACCCACCTCATGAATAGGAGGCGTGTGAGTGACTGTTTTATCAGTATATGCACCTGTGCAAATCTCCCCCTATATAGCCATTGTGGCCTGTTTGCATCCTGCTAGGAGGCAGTGTTTTTATCTGCTCCTGAGTCAGTAAGTGGCCATGCTTTGTGTGTGTTTTTGTATTTATGAATTTATGTCCCTTTAGCTGTTGTTACGATTATAACATTCTATTGTAGAGCGAATACATAATGCATCTTGTTGTATTTATTGATTATTCTGTAAAGTAAAGCAAGGTGCTTGGCTGGTTCTAAATTTGGGTGCAGGGATGAATGGTCCATATGTCATTTTGGGCTATATATGTTGCTCTGTAATAGAGGGATGACGAATGCATGGGCAGCGGCAACTTGTACTATCAAATGGTGGTTAGCCAGTTAAACAGTGTTTATTGCTGGGATGAAGTTAGCGTGACCTGAGCTCTGCGTAATATAGTGAGGAGAGGTGTTGCAAGGAGGGAAAGGAGATAAAAATTGCTCTGAGGGTGGACAGAAAGAGAAAAAGACCGACTGCTTTGGAGTTAACACAGAAGTTTGACTGGTGAAGACCGACCTCATCACATAGTTCGGCCTGGGGTGGCAACAGGTCCTAAAGAGCGAAAAGGGATGACGTGTGATGCCCCACTGTACGGATAGCTGGGTTGGATGAAGGGTACTTAAAAGAGACAAAGACAGTCAGTGAGAAGTGTACTGGCAGGGACCAGCAGTAGTGCAAGACTAAGATGAGAGTCGGTCCACGTGGAGGCCTAGAGGGCCTGTTTTTGAAGCAGAAGTCACCAGCTCAAGGTGGCACTAGGCCTGAAGTTTGCAGTAGAAGCCACCATAACCAAGCGGGGGGGGGGGCTGTGTGGCATTATCTACAAGGGGTGTGTGGCACTATCTACAAGGGGGGCTGTGTGGCTTTATCTACAAGGGGGGTGTGTAGCAATATCTACAAGGGGGAGGCAGTATCTACAAGGGGGGGGCTGTGTTTCAGTATCTACAAGGGGGAGGGTGTGGCACTTTGTACAGGGAGGCTGTGTGGCACTATCTACAAGAGGAGGCTGTTCACTACGTCACAAAATAGTTCCATCAGCATCAGTTATACAATCCGTTTTAGTTCCGCACACTAACTTTTAATTTATTGTCATGTCATCTACCTTATATAACTATATTGCTTGTAAAATGTGCAAATGATTTCATGGAGTTACATAAAAAAAAATGTGAAAAAAATTACACCTCATTGATTGATAGAGAAAGCAAACATGGCGAGGGTGAAGGAGATGTCGAGAAAAAAGTTTGGGGGGAGTGCGCCAAACTCAATCTTTGTCCCCGGTGCAGGAGAACCTAGCTACGCCTCTGCTCTAACTATTAATGCAGATATGTGCACCTTAACCAAACTCTATAATTACGTTATGGAGAAAACGTAGGACATTGCATATAATATTGCAAAAATATTATATTGTGTGTATTTTGATTACATTTTTTAGAGTTGTAGTATAATTATAAAATATGATAGCATGTGGTCAATGCACTGAAAAGGAGTATGTTTCATTATGTTGGCCATATTATCCCAAATTTCTCCATAGTGCATATACCAAAACATTGTTGTGAAAAGACAAAAAAATCACCAGGTCACTTTGAGAACATTTTCAAAAAGCTTTTTGAAGTGAGTTGAAACCAACTTATCCCATTAATGTCATCTTATATCTATCCATTTCATTGTCTGCTACATTTTGGAAGCAATTATCCCTTACTTACTATCCTGTTTAATGTTCTTCAGGATTTATTGTACATAAATTTATTTGAAAATCAATTGTATTTATTGTCCTATCCTTCTTACTTACAAGTGTGCTTATGACGGTTTAGACATAATAAAAGAAACCATTACTACTATATAAGCAGATTTTCTGTGGTGTAAGTGGGATAAACTTGTTTTAGAGAACACAGCATAACTGGATGTTTAAACGTGTTTTCCACTTAATTTATTTCAAGAAATATCACGCGGGGACTTACAAAACAAGCAAGGTCATATCAAGGTCATAGATACAATTAGCAAGAAATTCATCCTTTCAAGTAAAAACATAATTGCAGTTGCCAGGGAATTTCATCTGTAAAAGCTCCCTCTCCGATCTTACATGTCACACAGGCGTTTAGAATATTACATTTTTGTTAAATGTCTGTAACTTGAGAGAAGATTGTGTAACGCCAATGAGGCGCAATCTTTAAAACGAATTTGATTTACTTTGCAATTAAGAAAAACAGAATCTTATCACTTGTCAGGAATCAGGGGCGTAGCTAAAGGCTCATGGGCCCCGATGGAAAAATTCTTACTGGCTCCCCCCCCCGCAAACTTCTCATGGCCAACGGTCCGCAGCTTTCAGCTGCATCGCTGGGTCTCTTAAGTGACCCAACAATGCAGCACTAGCAGCCGGGGCGTCACTAAGGCTTGGTTCACACACCCTATTTACGGACGTAATTCGGGCGTTTTAGCATTGAATTACTTTCGAAAATGCGGCTCAAAAGCGTTGGCAAACATCTGCCCATTCATTTGAATGGGTCTTACGATGTTCTGTGCCGACGGTCATTTTTTTTTACGCGCCGCTGTAAAAAAGACGCCCGCGTCAAAGAAGTGCATGTCACTTCTTCAGACGTAAATGGAGCCGTTTTCCATGGACTCCATAGAAAAACAGCTCCAATTACGTCCGTAATGGACGCAGCGAAAGACGCCTGCACATGCCATTACGGCTGAAATTGCGGTGCTGTTTTCTCCTGAAAAAAGCACCGTAATTTCAGCCGTAACAGACGCTGCCGTGTGAACATACCCTCAGGGCTTAAAATGTCAGGGAAATAGCCCCAATACATATGTGTCCGCCCAAAAAAATGTGTGTATAGGAGACAGCATAGCATATCTATAGCACTACGACCCTATAAACTATGGATTAGATACAGGGCCCAGCAGACAGTATCACACATGATTGGATTAGATACACAGCTCAGCAGACAGTATCACACATGATTGGATTAGCTACAGGGCCCAGCTCGCTGACATTGCGTCTCCAGCGCTGGACCGAGGATAGGTAAGAATAATAATTTTGCTTCTTTATGTGTTACTGATTATTTTTGTGTGTTTGTGTTTTTTTTTACAGGTTCGGTTGTTGGACTTCGGATACGAGGACTTCAATGACAGCGTTTTTTTATTCTCAATAAAATGGTTAATGAGGGTTGTGTTTTTTTATTTCAATAAAATATTTTTTCTATGTGCTTGTATCTTTTTAAACTTTATTATCACCGCCTTAGTAATGGCCGCTGGCTGATTGACAACCTCCATTACTAAGGCGAGGCTTAATGTTAGCCAGTGCAGAGGCTACACTAACCCCCATTATTACCCCGGTACCCACCGCCACCAGGAGTACTGGGAAAAGCCGGGTACGAACCAGTACCCGACCATCTGTAGTGACGGGCAGGCACCGGGGTGGCCGCAGGCTGGTAGTATTAGGCTGGGGAAGGCCAAAAACAGTGGCCCTTCCCACCCTTGTAATGCTGCCTGCTGCTGTGGTGTTGTATCTGGCTGGTTATGAAAATTGGGGGGGACCCGACATCGTTCTTTCCAATTTTTTATTTTTTTTTAAATGACGTGGGGTCCCCCCCATTTTTCATAACCAGCCAGATACAATAAAGCAGCAGCAGCCTAGCATCACCAGGGTGGGAAGGGCCACTGTTTTTGGCCTTTCCCCTCCTCATAATACCAGCCTGCGGCCACCCCAGTGGCCGACCATCACTACAGATGGTCAGGTACTGGATCGTACCCGGCTCTTCCCAGCACCCCTGGTGGCGGTGGGTACCGGGGTAATAAAGAGGGTTAGTGTTAGCCTCTGCATCGGCATCGGCTAACACTAAGCCCCGCCTTAGCAATGGATGCTGTCAATCAGTAATATAGTTTAAAAAAAACACAGACATAGAAAAAATATTTTATTGAAATAAAAAAAAAACACACAGCCCTCATTAACCATTTTATTGATAATAAAAAAAAAAGCTGTAATCGAAGTAGTCCTGGAATCCGACGTAGTCCAACGACCGAACCTGTAAGAAAATACACAAAAAATGATTAGTAACATGTGTGTTAGGCTTAGATACAGGGCCCATGTGTGATACTGTCTGTGGAACCCTGTATCTAAGCCTACCACACCGTAGGCTTAGATACAGGGTCCAGCAGACAGTAATCTTATACAGTATAAGATTACTGTGTGCTGGGGCCCTGTATCTAAACCTACAGTGTGGTAGGCTTATATACAGGGCCCATCAGACAGGATCACACATGGGCCATGTATCTAAGCCTACCATGTGATTGGCTTAGATACAGGGCCCAGCAGACAGGATCACGCATGGGCCATGTATCTAAGCCTACCATGTGATTGGCTTAGATACAGGACCCAGCAGACAGGATCACGCATGGGCCATGTATCTAAGCCTACCATGTGATTGGCTTAGTTACAGGGCCCAGCAGACAGGATCACACAATCTGTGATCCTGTCTCATGGGCCCTCTAAGCCTGCTACATCGTAGGCTTAGGGGTTGTACAGTCCCTAAACATTGATGGCCTATCCTCAGGATAGGCCATCAATAGCTGATGTGTCTCTCGGGACCCGCAAATCAGCTGTTTTGAAGGGGCCGCAGCGCTCGTACGGGAGCTGCTTCCCCTTCATTTCACTACTCGCCCACACTGTGAATCGCCGACACGGATTCACAGTGTGACCGGAATGAAGTGACAGGAATGAAGGGGAGCAGCTCTCGTACGAGTGCTGCGGCCCCTTCAAAACAGCTGATTGGCGGGTCCCGGGAGTCGGTCCCCGCCAGTCAGGGCTAACCTTACCTTCCTCTTCGGCCACGGCAGGAGTTCTGTCATCTCGATGCTGTGCGCGGCGCATAGCGCTGTGACGTCATGCGCTGCGCACAGCGCTTGACGTCAGGACCTCCGCTGCGATCCGGAACCAGGAAGGTAAGTAAAGTATTTTACTATAGTAACAGGGGCCCGCGGCCCGAGTTACTATAGTAACTTTTTATTGATGTGGTGCGGGGGGCCGTGGGCCCCCTGGCTTCGGGGCCCGGTCGCAATTGCGACCGCTGCGACCCCTATAGCTACGCCAGTGTCAGGAATGAAATGTATTAATTCCGTTTTTAGGTATATTTTTAATAGGTGGGTGAATTGCTATTTTTTTTACATTTAAAGCATTTACACTACAAATATAAAATTATAAATCTATATTATCGTTAACCCCTTTATGACCAGCTACATTTTTCAGTTTTTGCCTCTCTGCCTTTCAGCAGCCATAACTTTTTTAATTTTTCATTGACGTGGCTGTATGAGGCATCGTTTTCTACGGGATGAATTATTTTTTTTTTCTGCATGGTTTGGAGCTAGAAAAAAATGAATGTGTAAGTTATATAAATTTATTTTTGCGGCATGGATATAGGAAAAAGCGATTTTTGGCATTGTTTTCCCTGTTTATTTCTTTATTCCTTTCACATTTCATTTTAAATTACCTGTTCAATTTATCTTTTAGGTTGTTGCAGTTGTGTTGATACTTAAAAAGTGTTGGTTTTTTGTTTTTATGTTATGTATGGGTAATAAAATATATCGTATGCTAAATAATAACTAAATTTTTTGGACCTTTTTTTTGTTACATTTTTTTTAATCCCATGAAGGGATAACTTTATTCAAAACTTTATTTTTTTTACTAAGGCCTCATGCACACAACCATGCATTTGCACATTTTTGCGGAGAAATTGCAGACCCTTTCATTTCTATGGCCCCATGCACACAGATCTGTGCTGGGGCCGCAAATTCGGTCTGCAAAAACTCAAGACAAGTAATTTTATGGTCCGGGTTTACACTACTGGTGAAATCATTTTTTTAATGTGAATCCCGATGACACACGGATGCACAACAAAGTTTATTTGAGCTTCTATGGACTGCAATGTACCGTGGTTTTACGGTCCGCAAGACTACTACGGTCGTATGCAGGGGGCCTTATAGTGTATTAGCATTATACTGTGTCACTATGACACACATAGTGTGCCCTAACAGCAGGCTTATAGTACAGACAACCCTGGGTTCCTTTCTAGGTTCTCAGGGCTATCTGCAGAGAGCTGATATAAGTTCAGGAGCTGTTAGGTCACGGGAGCTCTCATAAGCCTTTTCTACAGCGACGCCAAAAGATATCGCTGTAGACTGGGGACCTGCACCACCCGCCATCAAATGACAGCGGTCGGTCGTTAAGGGGTTAATGAAAGCATTACCTATCATTAATTAAAGTATTACTTATTGTTATATAAAAAGAAAAATCACAATCGCATCACGGGCAGTTGAAGTTGTATAGGCTATGTTCACACAGAATTTTTTGCAGGCAGAAAATTCTGCCTCAAAATTCTGTCTGGAATTTTGAGGCAGATTTTGAGGCAGACTTTGATCTGCCTGAACGCCGTTTGCCGCATTTTTTGCAGCGTTTTTCGTGGCGATTTTCGCCCCCAGATATTGAGCACAGCGGGCAAGGAAAAATCCGCTGACAGGAAAAATCCATTTTCGGCCTTTTTTTGGCAAGTTTTCCGACGCGGTTTCCGCGTAAAAAAACTCAGTGTGAACTGGCGCTTAGAAATAGTTCATACAGAAATCCAGTTTTTTTTTTAGTCAATTGTTGCTTTTTTGTAAAAGTCTTCCTCTCAATGCTTGTGTGTGGATGGACTCTTTCTGGTGTGGTGTAATAGCTGTGCTATGTAGTCCATCAGATCTCTTTCACTCGATACTCTCCCTTCCCTCTAACAACATGAAGTTTTATAACCTACTGAGGACTCAATGTCTAATATTTGCTATATTGCTAATAGACTTTTTTTGGTAATTGAGGAGGCAAACATTTCCAGAGAGCCTGCAGGCATGGCAAGGATAACTACAGGCTGCTGGAAGGTGTGTAAGATTATAAAAGAAAAAAAATAATATACATATATACTGTATATATATATATATATATATATATATATATATATATATGTATAAATATGTGTATGTATATATATATATATATATATATATATATACACTACCGTTCAAAAGTTTAGGGTCACTCAGAAATTTCCTTATTTTTGAAAGAAAAGCACAGTTTTTTTCAATGAAGATAACATTAAATTAATCAGAAATACACTCTATACATTGT
Organism: Rhinoderma darwinii; assembly: GCF_050947455.1. Lineage (NCBI taxonomy): Eukaryota > Metazoa > Chordata > Amphibia > Anura > Rhinodermatidae > Rhinoderma > Rhinoderma darwinii. Next base: position 331,664,292 of record NC_134687.1, on the reverse strand, counting down.
TAATGTGCTAAATGACTATTCTAGCTGCAAACGTCTGTTTTTTAGTGCAATAGCTACATAGGTGTATAGAGGCCCATTTCCAGCAACCATCACTCCAGTGTTCTAATGCTACATTGTGTTTGCTAACTGTGTTAGAAGGCTAATGGATGATTGTAAAACACTTGAAAAACCTTGTGCAATTATGTTAACACCGCTGTAAACAGTTTTGCTGTTTAGAGGCGCTATAAAACTGACCTTCCTTTGAGCTAGTTGAGAATCTGGAGCATTACATTTGTGGGTTTGATTAAACTCTCAAAATGGCTAGAAAAAGAGAGCTTTCAAGTGAAACTCGACAGGCTATTCTTGTTCTTAGAAATGAAGGCTATTCCATGCGAGAAATTGCCAAGAAACTGAAGATTTCCTACAACGGTGTGTACTACTCCCTTCAGAGGACAGCACACACAGGCTCTAACCAGAGTAGAAAGAGAAGTGGGAGGCCCCGTTGCACAACTGAGCAACAAGGCAAGTATATTAGAGTCTCCAGTTTGAGAAATAGACGCCTCACAGGTCCTCAACTGGCAGCTTCATTAAATAGTACCCGCAAAACGCCAGTGTCAACGTCTACAGTGAAGAGGCGACTCCGGGATGCTGGCCTTTAGGGCAGAGTGGCAAAGAAAAAGCCATATCTGAGACTGGCTAATAAAAGGAAAAGATTAATATGGGCAAAAGCACACAGACATTGGACAGAGGAAGATTGGAAAAAAGTGTTATGGACAGACGAATCAAAGTTTGGGGTGTTTGGATCACACAGAAGAACATTTGTGAGATGCAGAACAACTGAAAAGATGCTGGAAAAGTGCCTGACGCCATCTGTCAAGCATGGTGGAGGTAATGTGATGGTCTGGGGTTGCTTTGGTGCTGGTAAAGTGCGAGATTTGTACAAGGTAAAAGGGATTTTGAATAAGGAAGGCTATCACTCCATTTTGCAACGCCATGCCATACCCTGTGGACAGCGCTTGATTGGAGTCAATTTCATCCTACAACAGGACAATGACCCAAAGCACACCTCCAAATTATGCAAGAACTATTTAGGGAAGAAGCAGGCAGCTGGTATTCTATCTGTAATGGAGTGGCCAGCGCAGTCAGACTAATCTCAACCCCATAGAGCTGTTGTGGGAGCAGCTTGACCGTATGGTACGCAAGAAGTGCCCATCAAGCCAATCCAACTTGTGGGAGGGGCTTCTGGAAGCATGGGGTGAAATTTCTCCCGATTACCTCAGCAAATTAACAGCTAGAATGCCAAAGGTCTGCAATGCTGTAATTGCTGCAAATGGAGCATTCTTTGACGAAAGCAAAGTTTGAAGGAGAAAATTATTATTTCAAATAAAAATCATTATTTCTAACCTTGTCAATGTCTTGACTATATTTTCTAGTCATTTCGCAACTCATTTGATAAATATAAGTGTGAGTTTTCATGGAAAACACAAAATTGTCCGAGTGACCCCAAACTTTTGAACGGTAGTGTATACATATATATAGAATTGTTAAATGATAGAAACACTTTAATTATTCTATGCAAAAATCAAATGGTCTGGGTTTAAATAAATGGGAATGTAGAATATAACTTCATAATTGTACTAAAGTGGACTCCAGCTTCTTTCTTTTTTCAATGATTATGTTTAAAAGAATATCCTAGGTTTTAGACTATTTTGAGCCATTTTAATTTCTGAATGACCATTTTATGTAGATTAAAGGAGTCCTACCATAATTAAATAAAAAGCCCCTTACATTACAAATCTAATTTGTTTTAAAATATATATTTGTGCTGAGATATAATCCGTTAAAGATACAAGACCAAAGTCTGAGTGTGCGCATCTGAGTAATTCTGCATCTTTCTCACAGAAACCGTGTAGGAATAGCGGAAAATATGTGTGTATAAGTTGGAAAATGTATGTATTTGGTGATCTGACTCCGATCACAAGGTCATGATGACTTTTCCTGACAGAAATCAGAACAAAAAAATGCCTATAGGATGTTTCAGTAGTGCCACTTAATAATCTTGGCTGGTAACTTCAAGGGATCATATGTCAGCATAAAACAATTCTACGCTTACTTTTTAGTTCCCTTGTTATAGGTTCCATAAAAAATGTGAACAACATTTTTAATAACTTTGTTATTAAGGGCAGGTTCAGACGTGGCGGAATTGCTGTGGAATTCCGCTGTGGACAGTCCGCAGTGGAATTCTCCTGCGGCCATTTTTTACAGTGGTTTCAATACATTTTTAGGCAAGTTAGTTCAGACGTGGCGGAAAACTCCGCTGCGAACCATAGGCTGCGGTGCATAATTTTCCCTCCGCAGCATGCACTGACTGTTGCGGAGAAGAAGCGGAATTTCACTGCGGATTTCAGCCTTTGCAATGCATAAACTGAAATCTGTGGCAAGTCCGCTGTGTTTTCTGCAACGTCTGAATGACCTGTTAAATATGCAAATGTTGGTGCAGATTAGTTGCGTAATTGCCCCAAATCTGCACCAACATTTGCAGCGGAAAAACGCCGCCATATCTGGCCGTGCCCTTATGCTGAGCTATGACTGCTTGAAATTACAGACCCAAAGCCTGGGGCTGTACTTCCATCTCTTAGGGTGGGTTGATACAGAGTTTTTGTCAGGAGGAAAATCTGCCTGAAAACTCAGTTTGAAATTTTGAGGCAGATTTACCTCTACCTGCACGCCGATTTTCGCTGCATTTTTCGTGACGTTTTTTGCACGCGGCCATTGAGCGCCGGGGGCATAAAACGCCACGAAATACGCTTTCTCTGCTCCCATTGATGTCAATGGGAGGTCAGAGGCATAAACGCCCGAAGATAGGGCAAGTACCTTCTTTTTCCCGTGTGCCGGTTTTTCCGCTCGCGGGAAAAAACGCCTCCGCTTCCCATCTAAATCAATGGGAGGCATTTTCAGCCATTTTTTGGCGCGTCAAAAAACTCTGTGTGAACTCCCACTTATAGTTTTGTCATGGACACCATTGTTTTAAGAATGGCAGAAGGTAGTGATAACAATAGTGGTGGATCTTTACAAGGTCTTCATAGCAACACTGCACCTGACAAAATTCAGAAGGGAGTATTATCATTGGAATCACTCAGTAGTGCAACCTCAGATAACGGGCCTACCGTATATCTTTAGATTATCAAATCAGTAAAACAAATCTGACATCTGTTATGTACAATTAAAATGGTAACATCAGGCAGAACTTACTCCGTGCATTAGGAATGCCATATAGTTTATTACCTTTGTATGGTTCATCCTTCAGATATATATATGTATGAGGGAAGGGAAGAGGGAGAAAGTATATGATCTGAAATAATATGTAACTTTTATTTGTATGCATTAAAATAGAGATAATTGTAAAAATCCTTGGTGTAAGAGGTATGTGTGAGTGACCCCCAAACTCACATACCTTGGCTATATAAAGTATGGTGTCAAAATTGCTGAGTTTGCAAAGCAGTAATAAATTGTAAAGTGGCAGTACCGCAGGATTAGGCAATAATAACCTGCTGCACTGCTATAAGGCTGTACTGCTGTATAATGTGAACAGGAGCCTACAAGCAGCGCTTTATAGCCGTACGGCAAGTACACCGGCGGTCAGATTGGAGCGGCGGCTGGAGGAACCACAACCAGCCGCTCATGTAGTGACAGCAGGGTGCGCTGTGCTAACAGCACAGTCGCGCTGCAGACTATCAGCTGTCAGCCGGATAAATAGAGAGCAATTGCAAAATTCAATCGATTAGCCTGAGGAGGCAACTTTAGCCATATATTACACAAGGACAGTTAAAAGGATTAAACACCCGACGCGCGTTTCGCCAGCATTCTGGCTTCTTCTAGGGGTCATGCCCTGCAAGAAACTGCAGGCACGAGTGGCTCTCATGTACTCAGCCCGTGCATTCTAAATGTTTGCTACCGTTACTTACACTGTAACCACAGTTTGTTTACAATTAAACTGTTGCTCTTCAATTGTTACAGCATAGCAATTCTGTCAAGGTTTCCAGCACATCACAGCAGTGCAGCCTCGGGCTGCCATTTGTGCTCTTGATTAGCACAATAGATTGCAGCTATAAAGCGCTGCTTGTAGGCTCCTGTTCACATTATACAGCAGTACAGCCTTATAGCAGTGCAGCAGGTTATTATTGCCTAATCCTGCGGTACTGCCACTTTACAATTTATTACTGCTTTGCAAACTCAGCAATTTTGACACCATACTTTATATAGCCAAGGTATGTGAGTTTGGGGGTCACTCACACATACCTCTTACACCAAGGATTTTTACAATTATCTCTATTTTAATGCATACAAATAAAAGTTACATATTATTTCAGATCATATACTTTCTCCCTCTTCCCTTCCCTCATACATATAGCTATACTGGGTGGTGTACACCAATGTGATCTGACTACGATATTGTGTGATAGGTGGTCTTCCACACTTTGCTATCCTTCAGATATAGAACCGGGCCAAACCTTGACCTGCTGGTTTCAGAAGTCACCCTTTTACTCTCCCTCAGAATCTTCATTCAGTATATAGTACCTAGTAATAGGCAACCTATGTGCTGTAACTCCTGGGTAACTACCTAGGGACAAATTGACTACTTTGGAGTAGCTGATAATCTAAAACAGTGGTTTATTTTAATGTTTCCATTCTAAGAAATGGCATTAACTGGATTTGATAGACCGTTATTCATTGTGTGTGCTATTCTGGTCATAACCAATATCCATGGTAATTACTTAGTTGTGCTTCTATCTGCCACTAGAAAATTAACTTTGATCTACTAGTTGGATTTTAATTCAATAAACATAAAACATTCCTACTCACATGATCATTCTTTCATCATTTGCATAGTCCTCGAGAACTTCTTTTATGCATACAGTACCTCCAGTTACTAATACATTTTAATATGTGCTGCCTCCGGGTGCTGGGTGCAATTTAGTGGTCAGAGCCGGAGGCAGAAGGCTCCGTACACTGTATAGCAGTCGTGCTGCAGTACTGCAGCTCTGCTCCTATTCAAGTGAATAGGAGCAAAGCTGCATGACTCAAATAAGTCGAGTCGCTTCTCCCCTTATGGAAATCTACCCTTTCCCAAAGCAGACACTGAAACAGAGTTGGATTTTAATGGCCACAGTAGCCGTTTATTATTTAAATAACAAGGAATTTTAAATACCATAATTTTTTGAATCCCCAAAAAGGAATTCATCAAAACATTAAATAACCCACTGCGACCCTATCAGGGTCATAACATTATTAACAACCAGAATGACAGGGGCAAGTCCTTGAAGCCACTGATATTTAATTTTGGCCATCTGCCCACCAATACCTTACCCCCAGCCGTAACCCGGCCCAGGAGCACCAATTACCTTTTGCAGATGACCACCATATATATAACCCAGCTTTCAAAAGGGGTAACACCCTAAGAAGCCGACTAATTGGGGGTGCACCCCGTGATGCATTCCCCCCCACCACTTTTTACGACCTACTTCAAGGACTCCCCCCGCCAAAGCGAAATAGGTCTAGACCAACTCAAGCGTGCGAGCTCCTCCACACACCCACCGCTCGCTCAATTCCATCAGTCAAAGCCAGACTCCACATATCCATTCCCACGTCATTGAGGTGCACGCCATCCGCTCTCAAATACCTGCCGGTCCCAGCCTCCAGATTCCAGTGGCGCACCGCAAACCCCGCCATTACACGCCACGAAGCTCGATATAGCCCTGTTAGCCTTAATGCGGGCCTTGTTCATTTTTTCCACAGAACGAGCCATGCGCCAACTCTTCCTAGGGACCATCTCAGACCACACAGTCCCCAACTTGGGATAAGTTGCCCATAAGCAAAGCAAATCATGCTTGACGTCCCGCACCAACTCCCGAAAAGGGCGTAGGCCCAAATCGTTGCCTCCCACATGCAAAACCAGCACCTCTGGTGCCCTGTCCAGCAGTACAAAGTTATGAAACTCAGGCAACACCCTGTTCCATGTCATTCCCCGTATACCCATCCACCGCAGGACCGCCACGTCCCGAGGAATCCTAAGGTGTCGACCGTACGTCTGCGCAAAGGGCACCCCAGTACACAAAGGAGTGTCCCATAATCCACACCATGCATGTGTCACGGCCTGTAAAACAAAGGGGGATCATACACGCACTGGGACATTCCACCCCCGTTAACTCCACGTCCGGGACCAGATGATGAAAACGATCCCACTGCGAGCGAGAAAGTGCATCAGCAATACAATTCTCCACCCCAGGAACATGCACCGCCACCACCCACGTATTTAACCTCAAACAGGCGTGCACCAACTGACGCAACAAACTAACCACTGGAGGGGACGACTCCGAAGTGTTATTTATAGCCATCACCAAACCCAGATTATCTCAATGAAAGCGCACTTTCTTATCCCGGAACCTGTCTCCCCAAATGGTGACTGCCACCACGATGGGAAACAGTTCGAGCAGGGCCAAGGTACGCGTCAAGCCCGCCTCCACCCATGAAACCGGCCATTGCCCTGCGCACCATTGCCCTTTGAAGATCGCCCCGATCCCCACTGCACCAGACGCCTCAGTGAACAATTCCAAATCAAAGCTATCTAACGCCTTGGACATCCAAAGAGAGCGACCATTATACTGTGCCAAAAATTGGAGCCAGACCTTCAAATCCTAATTTATTAGACCTTTAAATCCTCCCAGTGCTCCGCCGCCAAACGAATGAAATGATGGGGCTCCCTAACACCCGCCGTCACCGCTGCCAACCGCCGACAAAACACCCTGCCCATCGGCATGATGCGGCAAGCAAAATTTTACTTCCCTAATAACGACTGCAATTCACGTAGCGTAATCTTCTTAATCCGGCATGCTCTTTCCACTTCCAACCGCAAATCCCCCAGCTTATCCTCCGGCAATCTGGACTCCATTGCCATAGAATCGATTGTAATTCCCAAAAAACAAATGGTCATCACCGGACCCTCTGTTTTTTCCGCAGCCAAGGGGACCCCAAACTCCGGCGACACCCAGTTGACTGTCTCCAGCAAATTTGCGCAAACCCCCGAACACGCGGGACCAACACACAAGAAATCGTTGAGATAGTGAATAACAGACTCCACCCCGGCGACCTCCCTAACTACCCATTCCAAAAAAGAACTAAAAACCTCAAAGTACGCACAGGACAACCAACAACCCATGGGAAGGCACCGATCAATGTAATAACCCCCTTCCCAATAACATCCCAACAACCGCTGGCTATCCGGATGGACCGGCAATAAACGGAACGCCGCTTGAATATCGATTTTTGCCATCAGAGCTCCTCTTCCGTAACCTCGCACCAATGCTACCGCCGCATCAAACGACGTATATACCACGGAACATAGATCCGGGTCAATGCCATCATTAACCGACGCCCCTTTTGGGAAGGACAAATGCTGGATAAGCCGGAACTTGTTACATTCCCGTTTCGGGACCTCCCCTAACGGCGACACCACCAAACCCGGAACAGGGACCGTGCTAAAAAGGGCACGCCATTCTGCCCAGATCAATCTCCTTCCTAAGTTCCTCCGAGACTACCCCCGCATGCTGATATGCCGACTTAAGGTTGCGCTGCGTGAAAGGGACCTCATGAGAAGGAGGCAGAATAACAAAACCAGAACCAAAACTCGAACTAATCAACCGCGCCCCTTCCTTGTTGGGGTATTTACTTAGAAACGGGGCCATCTTTATGAGCTTCACCGGAGTCTCCCTCATGACCAGACGCACCGCTGGCTCCCCCTTGTCGTTTTCCCTTTTTAAAACATTTCGACGCTCCATGCGACTGCCCGCTGCAGTGTGAGCACACATGTTTGAATTTACACGTTGCTCCAAATTTACACTGGCCCTCGTTGAACTGCCAACACGTCCCAAGTAGAGATGAGCGAACTTATGAAAAGTTTGGTTCGGCTGGTTCGCCGAATTTCACGAAAAAGTTAGATTCGGACCGAACTAGTTCTGACCGAACCTGTAATTTCTGTGCGCCGAGCATGGTACTGTCCAGGGTGCTGAAAGAGTTAATGGGCTGCAATAACTCTTTCAGCAACCTTGACAGTACCATGCTCGGCGCACGGAAAATAAAATTTTAATGTAATAATAAAAAAAAATAATACGTTCATACTTACATTCCTCCTGTCCGGCCTACAGCAATGACGTGTCATCCATGCTGCCTCTGCAGGGTGCCGCGGCCTCTGCAGCCAATCACAGGCTGCAGCGGCCTCTGCAGCCAATCACAGGGTTTGTTTGTAATCGGTTACCGTAGAGACACACATTGTGTTTTTAACTGGGCGTGTTTATGTGTATGACTGTAATGATAGGGGTAGGGAAACGGACAAGTGAGCCCTAATCTACCCGCCACTCTGTCCCTGCCTACTTGCAACGACCCGCCCTAGGCGACGGGGTACAACTGGGCGGCGGTCCCTACGCTCAGTAAGTGCACGAGACAAAACATACAAGGGAATAAAAGCAAAGGGAAAGGGGCAGTTGCCCACGGCAACACCGTGAGCAACAGAGTGGTGAACGAGCCAAGTCAAACCAGGAGAGCACGAGGTACCAAACGCAGAGCAGAAGAGTAGTCAGAAAGCCAGGGTCAGAATGGAGCAGGATCAAATTGTTAGGAGCTGTAGCTGGGCCAGGATACCACACGGAAAGAATCACAAGCAAGGAGGAAAAGGAAAGGCAGGTATAAATAGACAGAGGGCGGGAGCTAGCTGAGTCTGGCCCGGCTGCGATAGGCTCTCCCACTCCTAAGCCTGCCAGCCTGAGTGGTGGAAGCTGGAGTCAGTCTCAGAGAGATAGACTCAGGTATTTACGACCCATAATAACGGGCTCATAGACTTCTATTGGCCACGGGTACCTTCCCGTTTTCTTACGGGAAGGTGCCCGTGCCGTTGAAAAAGATAGCACATGTCCGGCACGGGCAGCCCATAGAAGTCTATGGAGCTGCCGTAATGACGGGTGGCTACATGTGTGCACCCGTCATTACGGCAGCGTTGCTAGGCGACGTCAGTAAATAGTCACTGTCCAGGGTGCTGAAAGAGTTAACTGATCGGCAGTAACTGTTTCAGCACCCTGGACAGTGAATTCCGATCAGAATATAGATTAACCTGTAAAAAAAAAGGACGTTCATACTTACCGAGAACTTCCTGCTTCCTCCAGTCCGGTCTCCCGGACGTTGCCTTGGCGACGCGTCCCTCTCGACATCCGGTCCGACATTCCTGGATGACGATTCAGTCCAAGTGACCGCTGCAGCCAATCACAGGCCAATCACAGGCTGCAGCCAATCACAGGTCAATCCCAGGCTGCAGCGGTCACATGGACTGCCGCGTCATCCCGGGAGGTCGGACTGGATGTCGAGAGGGACGCGTCACCAAGGCAACGGTGACGCGTCCCTCTCTTGACATCCAGCCCGACCTCCCTGGATGACGCGGCAGTCCATGTGACCGCTGCAGCCTTGGATTGGCCTGTGATTGGCTGCCGCCTGTGATTGGCTGCAGCGGTCACTTGGACTGAATCGTCATCCCGGGAGGTCGGACTGGAGGAAAAAGCAGGGAGTTATCGGTACGTAGGAACTTCTATTTTTTTTTACAGGTTGATGTATATTGTGATCGGTAGTCACTGTCCAGGATGCTGAAACAGTTACTGCCGATCGTTTAACTCTTTCAGCACCCTGGACAGTGACTATCTCCGCCGGGTTCGGTCAAAACGTGTACGGCCAAACTCGGTGAAGTTCGGATTCGCTGCGAACCGAACTTTTCACGATGTTCGGACCGAAACCGCATTCGGTTGTCCCAGTTCGCTCATCTCTAGTCCCAAGTTTGGAACCCGAGGCCTGGCTAGACCCGCTGGAAGTTCCTGCTGTATTCGCGCTCCCAGGAAAGGACTGCCCCTGTTTAAAAAAGTGCCGTCACTTTCAACCATAAGGCTATGTCCTTATGATCCCACCTTATATTTGGCCGCACCGCTTTCCGTTGCCGAAACTGTTCGTCGTAATGAAGCCAAGCCTGGCCCCCATAAACCCGATGCACCTCACCCACCGCGTCCAAATAACAAAATAAGGCAGAACAATTATCCGGCGCCTTTTCTCCAATAACACTCGTCAAAATTGCAAAAGCCTGCATCCAATTGACGAATGTTTTTGGAATCAATCTGTACCGTCTCTTTTCCTCCTCGTCTTTTTTAGTTTCATCCCGCCTAACCTTATCCAAGTTAAACTTCTCAAGCGGAAGCAGGGAAAAGATCTCCACATACTCATCTTTCCAAATCCTTTCTTTAACCTCCTGCTTCAAATGTGCCCCTAACGGGCCCTCGTAACATACGTAAACCTCACCGCGTGCGCGATCGTCCAAACGCACCCTATCCACCTCCTTTGGTGAGTATGTTTGAACCGACGCCGCCACTGCAACCGCTGCCCCCGCGGGTATCCCCGCTCCGGTTTGAAGAACCGGAGCGCTACTAATATTGCCCCCCCAAACCGCGGGCGGCGCCGCGACCGTCTGTTCTTGTGAAGGGATACCGCCCAACCGCCCCACCAACGCCTTTAAACAACCCACTAACTCCGCCAAGCTATCCCCCCCGCACCCGCCTGTAACCCCGGGGCCCCCGACTCTGCTGCGACGCTAGCCGACGCGACACCATCTACACCGATACCCGACATCAATAATGCTGGAAAAGGTAACGTAGGTGTCAACTCACCAGGCTGCCCAGGGGCTGTGAACCGGTCAGCTGGACCCCCATGTCCACGTGCAGAGGCCCGCCGCTCACCGTCCTCCAATGCTCCGGACTCCCTCTGGCGCTGTCCGCATTGGCAGTGTGTGCACGGGGAATTCCCACTTCCATCCGGGAAAAGGGGAGGCGACATCGCATCATCCTGATGGCCGAGCTCCAGATCCTGCATCATCCGGCCTGCTGAACCAGCCCCACGCTGTTCAGTACCTGGCACTCCAACCACCGACCTCATCCTGCGTCCTCTGCTCCTGCCCTCCTCCACCGCCAGCTCGGTGTCACGATGAGCCGACCCTCTGGCTGGCACATCGCCATGCAGGGTCGCCGTTGCCCCTCCGCCACGCACAGAAGAGGGAGGGGGGTGGCCGGAAGTGAAGGCCGCGTCCTCCTCGTCGATGCCGCCAGGCGCTGCCGCGTTCTGGGATTCCTCCGGGGCCAGACGGGAGAGCAACAGCAGGCCGCCCTGGAGTCTGGCCTGAAGGGTCCACCAAGGGGCTCCTCTTGCGCCGCCGCGCCCGCGGGATGTCTTCCGGACTCAGCCGGGCGGGCGCGAGCGCCTCGTGCTGCACGTCATGCCGGAAGTGCCGGCCCCGGCCTGAGTCACGGGGGAGACGGGCTCTCCTCGCCTCCTGCCCGTCCCCCTGGAACGCCGGTCCCGTACCTCCGCCTGCTCCAGCAGTAACGAGACCGGCGGCATGGTGGAGCGCTCCGAGCCCGCTCCCGACGTCTCCGCCAGCTCCTGGTCCGGAGCGCCCGCTTGGCCCTGCAGCAGTGCCGCTACTCACGCTCCCAGCCACTAGGGACCTTAAGAGGCTGCCGCGGCCCGCAGCAGCTCCATCGCCTCCTCGTAAGACGCAGCAGGGATGCAAGACATGTTCTTGCTTCTGTGTCCTGGCGAAGAGAGGGAAGAGAACAACAGGAAACAGGTACATCCCCCTCAATCCCCACCCCTAATCCCACAAGCCCTCCTCCTATCTCTAGCCTTAACTCCTTGTAGGCCAACCAACTCCATGTCCCTCCCATCTATTTTAGTCATGGAGGCCTCCCCTTATTTCCTTTCTTGTCTGCAGTACGGCCTCTTCTGTACTGCAGCACAGCCGCTATGCTATGTACGGAGCCATCTGCTTCCGGCACCGACTGCATATCTTCCAATGCCGGGAGGCAGCCGGAACAGCTAATAGGAGCGGGGTCTGGGTGTTCCGCCGATCATATACTGATGACCTGTCCTGTGTCCATATAAAAAACAGCCCCAAGCCTGGACAACCCCTTTCATAAAATTAATCTGAATATTTAATTAAAATTACAATGGTAGATCTAAAGTTGAATAAAGACAGATTTTTTTGACACAATGCTACTTTTCATATTTGTTTTGCATTTTCCCACATCTGTTATGCATTTACCTCGCCGCGCTCCTGCGCTGTCAATTCACCTCAGCCATCTCCACAATAGAACCCATGGTGGGGCTGGTGAAGATGCTGTTTGCTGCTTGCATAATACGCACAATTGCCCAAAAATTTTAAAAAATGTTGCATTAACTACATTCTGCGAGTTAAGACGATTACAGCGATACCTAATTTATAACTCTTTTTCATGTTTTACTACTTTTACAAGGAAAAAACAGATTGTTAAAAATAAAATTTGAGTTTTGTCACAACATTCTGACAGGCATAACTTTTTTATTTTCCCGTCGATTGAGCGGTGTGAGGGCTTATTTTTTGCGGGACGAGATGTCGTTTCTATTAGTGCCATTTTGGGGTACATGAGAATTTTAATCATGTTTGTTCCATTTTGTGACGATATCACTGTATTTTTTTCAAAATGCAACCTGCTTCTGTTTGATACACATTACAGTATATACAGTGAAGGAAATAAGTATTTGATCCCTTGCTGATTTTGTAAGTTTGCCTACTGTCAAAGTCATGAACAGTCTAGAATTTTTAGGCTAGGCTAATTTTACCAGTGAGAGATAGATTATATAAAAAAAAAACAGAAAATCACATAGTCAAAAATATATATATTTATTTGCATTGTGCACAGAGAAATAAGTATTTGATCCCCTACCAACCATTAAGAGTTCAGCCTCCTCCAGACCAGTTACACGCTCCAAATCAACTTGATGCCTGCATTAAAGACAACTGTCTTAAATGGTCACCTGTATAAAAGACTCCTGTCCACAGACTCAATTAATCAGTCTGACTCTAACCTCTACAACATGGGCAAGACCAAAGAGCTTTCTAAGGATGTCAGGGACAAGATCATAGACCTGCACAAGGCTGGAATGGGCTACAAAACCATAAGTAAGACGCTGGGTGAGAAGGAGACAACTGTTGGTGCAATAGTAAGAAAATGGAAGACATACAAAATGACTGTCAATCGACATCGATCTGGGGCTCCATGCAAAATCTCACCTCGTGGGGTATCCTTGATCCTGAAGGTGAGAGCTCAGCCGAAAACTACACGGGGGGAACTTGTTAATGATCTCAAGGCAGCTGGGACCACAGTCACCAAGAAAACCATTGGTAACACATTACGCCGTAATGGATTAAAATCCTGCAGTGCCCGCAAGGTCCCCCTGCTCAAGAAGGCACATGTACAGGCCAGTCTGAAGTTTGCAAATGAACATCTGAATGATTCTGAGAGTGATTGGGAGAAGGTGCTGTGTTCAGATGAGACTAAAATTGAGCTCTTTGGCATTAACTCAACTCGCCGTGTTTGGAGGAAGAGAAATGCTGCCTATGATCCAAAGAACACCGTCCCCACTGTCAAGCATGGAGGTGGAAACATTATGTTTTGGCGGTGTTTCTCTGCTAAGGGCACAGGACTACTTCACCGCATCAATGGGAGAATGGATGGAGCCATGTACCGTCAAATCCTGAGTGACAACCTCCTTCCCTCTACCAGGACATTAAAAATGGCTCGTGGCTGGGTCTTCCAGCACGACAATGACCCGAAACATACAGCCAAGGCAACAAAGGAGTGGCTCAAAAAGAAGCACATTAAGGTCATGGAGTGGCCTAGCCAGTCTCCAGACCTTAATCCCATCGACAACTTATGGAGGGAGCTGAAGATCCGAGTTGCCAAGCGACAGCCTCGAAATCTTAATGATTTACAGATGATCTGCAAAAAGGAGTGGGCCAAAATTCCATCTAACATGTGTGCAAACCTCATCATCAACTACAAAAAACGTCTGACTGCTGTGCTTGCCAACAAGGGTTTTGCCACCAAGTATTAAGTCTTGTTTGCCAAAGGGATCAAATAATTATTTCTTTGTGCACAATGCAAATAAAAATATAATTTTGACTATGTGATTTTCAGTTTTTTTTTTTAATATAATCTATCTCTCACTGGTAAAATTAACCTAGCCTAAAAATTCTAGACTGTTCATGTCTTTGACAGTGGGCAAACTTACAAAATCAGCAAGGGATCAAATACTTATTTCCTTCACTGTATCCCTAAAGACATAGACCAGTGACAAATCAAAACCTTACTAGGGAAAACAAACTAGGTATTTCAAACACTCAGTGAATTCATGTTTGTTCCATTTTGTGTGGGAAATGAAGTGACCAAAATACAGCGATTCTCGCGTTTTTATTTTTTTATTTTTTACGGCACTCACCGTGTGGACTAAATAATGATATATTGTAATAGTTCAGACTTTTACAGACACATCGATGCCAGTTATGTTCTTATCTTTTTTCTTGAGGGGAAAATGGAAAAACTGTGTTATTTGGAAAGTTATTTAAATGCCGCGGTCGATATTTACTGCGGCATTTAACAGGTTAAACGAGCGGGATCGCACTAAAGTGACGGCTATAACACCCAGCCGATACGCTTGTTCTATGATCCGCTCCATGTTACCCCATCCCACGTTCCTCCCATATATATGGCGGATGTTGGGAAGGGGATATATATATTTATATATATATTTAAAATAGATTTATATATATATATATATATATATATATATATACGGTCGTGCAGTGGGGCGGCCGCAGGCTTCTATTATTAGGCTGGGAAAGCCCAAAAGCTGTGGGACTTCCCACCCTGGTAATGCTAGCCTGCTGCTGCTTTGTTGTGTCTGGCTAGTTATGAAAAATGGGGGAGACCCCATGTCGTTTTAAGAAAAAAAAATAAAAAATTACTGGAAAAAAAAACGATGTGGGGTCCACCCATTTTTTATAACCAGCCAGATATAACATAGCAGCAGCAGCCTAGCATTACCAGGATGGGAAGGACCACGGTGTTTGGACCTTCCCAGCCTAATAATACCAGCCTGTGGCTGCCCCAGGGCCCGACCATCACTTCAGACGGTCGGGTACTGGATTGTACCCGACTCTACCCGATACCCCTGGTGGCGGTGAGTATCGGGGTAATAATGGGGGGTTAGTGTTAGCATTTTCACTGGCTAACACTAAGCGCCGCCTTAGAAATGGACGCTGTCAATCAGACAGTGGCCATTGTTAAGGCAGTGGTAATAAAGTTAAAAAAAAACACAGACACATAGAAAAAATATTTAATAGATATAAAACACTCAACCCTCATTAACAATTTTATTTTTAAAAAAAAAGCCGTCATCGAAGGAGTCCTCGAATCCGAAGTAGTCCAACAACCGAACCTGTAAAAAAACACAAATGAAAAATTTGGAATAAAAAAGAATGGACTAGCATAGTAGACTACGCTAATCCATCCTGAGAGATCCCATCAAAAAATATATACCACATGATATATATGTTTTTTTAACATGAGGCTATGGGTGACGAATGCCACTGTATAGCATCCATCACAGGTTTATGTTAAACGTATACCTCTGGGAGCTCCCTACATCATTGTCCATATAAGGACAGTGATATCAGGGGCTTCCTCAGAGCCGGAATCCCCAGGCAGTGCGCTAGTAGAGACTCTGCCCCAGGACTCCGGCCTTGGGAAAGCTCCTGGTGTCACTGTCCGTATATAGACAGTGATGTTAGGAGCAGAGCGCTAATAGTGCACTGCCCGGGACTCAGGCTCTGGCGTTGCGCCTGAAATCACTGTCCATGCATGGACAGTGATGTCAGGAGGAGAGAAGGAGTCCCAGGCAGAGTGCTTGAAGCGGCTCTGTTTCGGAACTCCGGCAATGGGGAAGTGCCTGACATCACTGTCCATATATGAACAGTGATATTAGGAGCAGAGCAGGAGTCCCAGGCAGCCCCGGGAGTCCGGCTCTGGGGTTGCCCCTGACATCACTGTCTATATATGGACAGTGATGTTAGAGACTTCCACAGACCCAGTGTACCGGAGCAGAGCCTCTACTAGCGCTCTGCCTGGGATTTAAGCTCCGCTCTGGACATCACTATCCATATATGAACAGTGATGTCGGGAGCAGTGCGGTGAATAGGGCCTAGAGTGAGGAGGCTCAGGAGCGCGCACGTCAACGTGGTGCCTCCCCCTCAGCCTCTGTTCTGCATAGAATCCGTAGCCAGCGTCTGATGTTGCTGGCTATGGGTTCCAATTCACAACGAGCGAGGACTGCTGTAGTAGCAGAGACAGAGGAGCAGCAAACGAGGGAAGAAGACAACAGCATAGCAGGCTAACGCTTGCAGTAAGGTAAATATAATATATTGAAACGTTTTTTATTATGTTAAAAGGAACACATATAAAAAAGTTTTTTTTATCTTTATAGGTACACTTTAAATCTCTTAGATGACAAGTCTGTGGCAGTTATTCGTTTAGGCTACCTGGTTCTGTTCTGAGAGCTGCCGGATATTGACCTTGGCCTGTTACCTGACCGTGTTTCTGGATTTTGTTTTGGTGGTGGATCGGAGCATTTTCAGACATTACATTGTGACTATGTACATTTATATAAGGCGGTCCACGCACAAATTAAAGATTGCAACTCTAACTAATTTGTACTGTGCACGTTTGTCTTGTAACAGAGGAGCTTTTACACATATATAGTTTCCAGAATAACGTTTGTTCTTTAAAGCAACAGCTGCTGTCATTAGTTGTGTGCATTAGAAGGGGCTTTTTAGCTAGAATCTACTCAGGATGATCCAAGTCAAATCCCTTATGTGTCTCATGGAAGGACATCTGTTATATTGACTCATCTGTGTGCCAGGGTAAAACAGGAAGGTTTACACTGCACAGAGCTCAACACAAACTTTCAGAGATTCAGGTTACATTTTCCCTGGAATATTGACAGCTCCACTAGTGTCTGAAACTAAGGTTGAGTAAACCTTTATCCTAATGACTCCAGGAAGAGAATTGTTTTTGACAGTAAATGCATAACTTATGCAGCCAACTCATTTTTACGAAGGAGCGAAGAGTAATACATAACAGACAGAAGAGAAGTAATGAAAGATTATGGCGATCCCGAGCAAATTTTTGAAAGGTACAATACATAGAATGAGGGTATGTTCACACGCAGTGTTTTCAGACGTGTTTCACGTCCGTGTTACGCGCGTTAAAACAACGAACGTCGCACGGACATATGCAATTCAATTGAGCTATTCAGACATTCAGTGTTTTTCATGCAGCGTGTGTCCGCTGCGTCAAACTCACTGCATGTCCTATTCTTGTACGTTTTTTCTGAAGTCAATGGGTCCGTGAAAATCATCGACAGCACACGGACGCACATCTGTGTTCTGTCCGTGAATCCTGCAACAGTTGCTAAAGAAATGATGAGAAAAAGAAAAACACCTCCTTCAGTTTTATTTTGCTTGCGTAAAAAACGTGTGGCATACGGATAACATACGCACGTAAAAAACACAGACGCGCACCGTACACGGATGCCACATGGAACTGCAACGCAAGAAAAACGCTGCGTGTTTTTTACACACGCAAAACTAACACGTTCGTGTGAATAAGGCCTAATGATGTATTGCAATTACAAATGATAATTGCAACTTTATGGATTACTGAATGTCTTACTTCAGTATCAGGCTATGTTCACACATCGCTAAAAAATTAGAACCAGCCTAAAAATATGCACGTAAATCTGCAATGAAATCTGCATGTTTTTTGCTGTTAATTTTGGTTCGGAAATTAGCCGCTGACTTTCTTATTTGCAATGCAATGAGCGAAATCCGTAATGAAAATCTGCAACCTTTCCGCAACAGATAGAGTTTTTTGCAGGGAGTAAATTTGGATTGTTAAAACCCCATTTACTAACAACCAAAACTCTACAACAAATACGCGATGTGTGAACATGGCCTTAGAAGATACACTGTGTTGACCACCACTATCCACTTCATAGCAGATCATTGATAAGACCTGTTCGGCACGGTTTTCAAATTGCTTGTTAATAGCAGCGCAGTGCTGCGGATAAAACTGCTGTTTACCTGCAAAGTCATGCCGCCATAAGGTTCTCTTCATTAATAGCCACACGATTTTGCAGGTAACTGTGGAAACCTGTGAAAACCTCAATCTGATTTTGTAATTTCTTTGATATTAACCCCTGTGTTAATCCAGAAAGTGCTCAAATCTCTTAGTGACAATTCGTGGTGTATTCAGGCGCTGTCTATATTTTATAAGCTGGTTCCTAGTACTGCGTTACCATTATATGGATTCAACTGTATTTATATTTTACTGTGCAAGGAGAGCAGAATAGCATGGTTGACATAATCAATATTTAATCTCTTTAAAGTGAAATTTAATTTAATAGGCTCTTCAGATTATGTGTTTGATGGTTTTGATTTTCCAAGATGCTTACTTGCCTGATGCCATCAGCTTGGCTGTTCTTTCGAAGCAGGCAACTGTTATTTAAACGATGATTTCACACATATTAAATGTCTTACCACAGTTGGAAACAGTAACATTGCATCGCTCGTGTTATCCTGTGCTGAGCAACAGAGAAAGTCTGGAACTACCATGTCTCCATTAAAAGTTTCTCTTGTTACATTTTCCCACATTGTACTACTAATGCATCAGTGGACGATAATTATGAAATGAGTTGAATTAGTTGTGGATTTGTATTCATTTTATAGCAAGTTGTAAAAAATAAATGGAGTGTGCGTAGAATTGCAGCACTCATTTTATGACACAAGTCCTGATCACCTTCAGATAAGTACATGGGAATTTATGAAGCTGCTTTTTGTAATCTTGACTACATTTAGATGAAAATATACTTCGAGAGATAGTCAATCAGGTAATGAGTGCGGCATTCACTACCCCCGGCGATCAGCTGCATTTGCTGGATGAAACCATACATTTCCCTTGAATGGCTGACCGTGTATTCTCTGGCTCATAGACCATGGGGTCTATGAGCCAGGAAATTGTTTTTTGCGGAACAAGTTGTATAATGTCATGGCACCATTTATTGTACCATATAATGTAGTAGAATACCTGAAAAAAATATTTGTGGGGTGGAATAGGAAAAAAACTGTGATTCCTCAATCTTTTGGGGGGGTTTATTTTTACGGCATTCACCATGTAGTAAAAGCGGCATGTTAACTTTTATCTGCGGGCAGGGGCGTAACTAGGAAAGACTGGGCCCCATAGCAAACTTTTGACTGGGGCCCCCCCTCCCCTGGGTGTCACAAACCCCCCCCTTGTAGATAGTGCCTTTTTTACAGCCCCCCCTGTAGATAACGCCATACAACCCCCCTGTAGATAACGCCATACAGCCCCCTCTATAGATCACGCCATACAACCCCCCTGTAGATAACTCCATACAGCCCCCTCTGTAGATACCTCCATACATCCCCCACTGTAGAGAACGCCATACAACCCCCCCTGTAGATAACGCCATACAGCCCCCTCTGTAGATAACGCCATACAGCCCCCTCTATAGATAACGCCATACAGCCCCCCCCTGTAGATAACGCCATACAACCCCCCCCTGTAGATAACGCCATACAGCCCCCTCTGTAGATAACGCCATACAGCCCCCTCTATAGAGAATGCCATACAGCCCCCCCTGTAGATAACGCCATACAACCAGGGGCGTAACTAGGAAAGACTGGGCCCCATAGCAAACTTTTGACTGGGGCCCCCCCTCCCCTGGGTGTCACAAAACCCCCCCCCTTGTAGATAGTGCCTTTTTTACAGCCCCCCCTGTAGATAACGCCATACAACCCCCCTGTAGATAACGCCATACAGCCCCCTCTATAGATAACGCCATACAGCCCCCCCTGTAGATCACGCCATACAACCCCCCTTGTAGATAACGCCATACAGCCCCCTCTGTAGATAACGCCATACATCCCTCCCTGTAGAGAACGCCATACAACCCCCCCCTGTAGATAACGCCATACAGCCCCCTCTGAAGATAACGCCATACAGCCCCCTCTATAGATAACGCCATACAGCCCCCCCTGTAGATAACGCCATACAACCCCCCCTGTAGATAACGCCATACAGCCCCCTCTGTAGATAACGCCATACAGCCACCTCTATAGATAACGCCATACATCCCCCTCTGTAGAGAACGCCATACAGTCCCCTCTGTAGATAACGCCATACAGCCCCTTCTGTAGATAACGCTATACATCCCCCCTGTAGAGAACGCCATACAGTCCCCTCTGTAGATAATGCCATACAGACTCCCTCTGTAGATAGCACCATACAGTCCCCCTGTAGATAACGCCATACAGCCCCTGTAGATAACGCCATACAGACCCCCCTGTAGATAACGCCATACAGCCCCCTTTGTAGATACCTACAGAGGGGGCTATATGGCGTTATCTACAGAGGGGCCTGTATGGCGTTATCTACAGGGGGTCTGTATGGCGTTATCTACAGAGGGGACTGTATGGCGCTATCTACAGGGGGGGGGTCTGTATGGAGTTATCTACAGGGGGGTCTGTATGGCGTTATCTACAGAGGGGACTGTATGGCGCTATCTTCCGGGTGTGGTCTGTATGGGGTTATCTACGGGGGGGGTAGATAACGCCATACAGGCCACACCCGGAAGATAGCGCCATACAGTCCCCTCTGTAGATAACGCCATACAGACCCCCCTGTAGATAACTCCATACAGGCGCTATCTTCCGGGTGTGGTCTGTATGGAGTTATCTACGGGGGGGGGGGTAGATAACGCCATACAGGCCCCTCTGTAGATAACGCCATACAGACCCCTCTATAGATAACGCCATACAGCCCCCTGTAGATAACGCCATACAGACCCCCCTGTAGATAACGCCATACAGCCCCCTTTGTAGATACCTACAGAGGGGGCTGTATGGTGTTATCTACAAGGGGGTCTGTATGGCATTATCTACAGGGGGCTGTATGGCATTATCTACAGGGGGGGCTGTATGGCGTTATCTATAGAGGGGGCTGTATGGCGTTATCTACAGAGGGGGCTATATGGCGTTATCTACAGAGGGGCCTGTATGGCGTTATCTACAGGGGGGTCTGTATGGCGTTATCTACAGAGGGGACTGTATGGCGCTATCTACAGGGGGGGGGGGGTCTGTATGGAGTTATCTACAGGGGGGTCTGTATGGCGTTATCTACAGAGGGGACTGTATGGCGCTATCTTCCGGGTGTGGTCTGTATGGAGTTATCTACGGGGGGGTCTGTATGGCGTTATCTACAGGGGGGTCTGTATGGCGTTCTCTACAGGGGGGCTGTATGGCGTTATCTACAGGGGGGACTGTATGGCGTTATCTACAGGGGGGGCTGTCTGGCGTTATCTACAGGGGGCTGTATGGCGTTACCTACAGGGGGACTGTATAGCGTTACCTACAGGGGGGGGTCTGTATGACGTTATCTAAAGGGGGGGTCTGTATGGCGTTCCCTACAGGGGGGGGCTGTATGGCGTTCCCTACAGGGGGGCTGAATGGCGTTCCCTAGAGGGGGGGCTGTATGGCGTTCCCTAGAGGGGGGTTGTATGGCGTTCCCTACAGGGGGGGCTGTATGGCGTTCCCCACAGGGGGGGGGACGCTATATGGCGTTCCCTACAGGGGGGGCTGTATGGCGTTCCCCCCCCTGTAGGGAACGCCATACAGCGTGCGTCCCCCCCTGTAGGGAACGCCATACAGCGTGCGCCCCCCCCTGTAGGGAACACCATACAGCATCCCCCCTCCCAAAAAAATGCGACCTACAGCGTGTCCAACAAAAGACATGTATCCCCTATCCACAGGACAGGGGATACATGTGTGATCGCTGGCAGCGATAGGGAGAACGGGGGACCGAAAGTCCCCTGAAGTTCTCCATGACTAACCTCTGACTTCCGGCGTCCGCGCAGCTAAATAAAAATGAAAGGAGCGCTGGTCACGCATGCGCACAAGTGCGACCAGCGCTCCATTCATTTCTACGGAGCTGCCGACACAGACCCCGGAAGTCCGAGGTTTGTGATGGAGAACTTCAGGGGACTTTCAGTCCCCCGTTCTCCCTATCACTGCCAGCGATCACACGTATCCCCTATCCTGTGGATAGGGGATACATGTCTTTTGTTTAATGGCAGAGCGGGGAGATACCTCCCTGCTCTGCCGTAGTGTTCAGTGGCGTCCCGCTGTAGCAGCCATAGCGGCTGCTAGCAGAGCCTCCAGCCATGGCGGGGGCCCGTGCCGGCGGGCGACACGGGCCCCCCCCATGCCGTGGGCCCCCCCCATGCCGCGGGCTACTGCTGCTACGGCGGTAGTTACGCCACTGTCTGCGGGTCAATCCGATTACGGTGATACCAAATTTATATATTTTTTTAATGTTTTACTACGTTTACAAGAAAAAAACTGATTGTTAAAAATAAAATTTGAGTTTTGTCGCCAACATTCTGAGAGCTATAATATTTACATTTTTCCGTCAATTGAGCGGTGTGAGGGCTTATTTTTTTCAGGGCGAGCTGTAGTGTCTATTGGTACCATATTGGAGTACATGAGACTTTTTAATCACTTTTTATTCCATTTGTTTTGTGGGAGATGAAGTGACCAAAAAACAGCACTTTTGGCCTCTTAAATTTTTTATTTTTTACGGCATTCACGTGCGGACTAAATAATGATGTATTTTAATAGTTCAGACTTTTACGGACGCTTCAATACTAGTTATGTTAATTTTTTCATTTATTTTTCCATTGTGCTTGAGGGAAAATGGGAAAAGGGGGGTTCTGAACTGTTCTTTTTATATTTATTAAAAAAAACTTTATTTTACTGGTTTTTACTTTTTTTTCTTGTCCCCTTAGGGTATGTTCACACGCAGGGCCGGCCTTAGGATAGATGGCACCCCGTGCGAAATGATCTTTCGGCGCCCCACCCCCGTCATTAAAAAAAATGCCCCATAAAAAAATTATAATGCCCCTTCAGTGCCCCTATACAGTATAATAATAATATTTAATAATATATTACAACCCCTTCAAGGACACAGTATTTTGTCCTCTAATTGTGCCTACAGTATTATGCCCCCTGTAGTACCCCTATACAGTATAATGTCCGCTTAGTGGCCCCCACACAGTATAGTGCCCCCTTGTAGATTTTGCCATACAGCCTCCCTGTAGACTGTGCCATAATCCCCCACCTCCTCCTTGTCCTCCTGAGCTGCTCCCTGACGGGATGCTTGTGTAGGCCGGCGTGATCCTGCAGCCTAGTACAGAGTTTCCCAGCCTTTTCGGACTCGAGGCAGCACTGGAAAAATAAAATTTTCTCAGGGCACCCCTACCAAAAATTGTTTCGAGCGCTCCAGGTATTTCCTGCCTCCTATTAATTTCAATTGGAGGTCAAAGGCGGAAATCACTTGAAGACCATCAGCCCCCCACTCACAGTAAAATGACCATCAGCCCGCCACTCACAGTAAAATGACTATCAGCTCCCCACTCACAGTAAAACGACCATCAGCCCACCACTGACAGATTCTCCCTGTAGGTAGTACCACACAGCCCTTGTAGGTAGCGCCACACAGCCCCCTTGTAGGTAGCGCCACACAGCCCCCTTCTAGGTAGCGCCACACAGCCCCCTTGTAGGTAGCACCACACAGCCCCCTTGTAGGTAGCGCCACACAGCCCCCTTGTAGATAGCGCCACACAGCAACCTTGTAGATAGCGCCACACAGCCCCCTTGTAGATAGCGCCACGCAGCCCCCTTGTAGAAAGCGCCACGCAGTCCCCAGTAGAGAGCGCCACACAGCCCCCTGTAGAGAGCGCCACACAGCCCACTGTAGAGAGCGCCACACAGCCCCCTGGTAGGGAGTGCCACACAGCCCCCTGGTAGGGAGTGCTACACAGCGCCTTGGTAGGGAGTGCCACACAACCCCCTGGTAGGGAGTGCCACACAGCCCCCTGGTAGGGAGTGCCACACAGCCCACAGCCCCCTTGTAGATAGCAGCCCCCCTTCCTGTAGATAGCGCCACTGTAGCTACCTGAAAGAGCGGAATCCACGTGTGGAAGCGGAATCCTTCAGGGAGCTACAGTGTCGCTGGTAGATAGCAGAGCAGAGAGATACTTCCCTGCTCTGCTATAATGCTGTCGCTACCACTGTAGCAGCCGCAGCAGCTGCTAGCGGCGCCACCGCCCTCATGCACGGTGTCGCCACTAGCAGCCGCTATGGCTGCTACAGCGGTAGCGATGGCACTGAGTGAATTAAGCGCCCAGGCGGAAAGGCGACTGCTGAGTCGCTGGGCCCGGGCGCTTCTGAAACAAGCAGGCGAAGGGAGCCAGCGCAGCGCCCCCTTCCACCTGCTGGAGTGATGCGCCCTGTGCAAAGGCGCCGGTCGCACACCCCTAAGGCCGGCCTTGTTCACACAGCTTATTTTCGGCTGTTTTTTGGGCCGTAAACGGCCGAAAAATAGCCGAAAATTCAGAAGCAGTACACTTCCAAACATCTGCCTATTGATTTCAATGGGAAAAACGGCGTTCTGTTCCGAAGGGGCGTTTTTTTACTCGGTCGTTTTGAAAAACATCCGCGTTAAAAAACACCCACGAAAAAGAAGTGCATGTCACTTCTTGAGCCGTTTTTGGAGCCATTTTTCATTGACTCTATAGAAAAACAGCTCCAAAAAAGGCCGTAAAAAACGCCACGAAAAACGCTAGTTAATTTAAAAAAAACTTTTGAAAATCAGGAGCTGTTTTCCCTTGAAAACAGCTCCATATTTTCAGTTGTATTTTGTTAACTGTGTGAACATACCCTTAGAGGACATGAACAAGCGATCCAATACTAATGTACTTCAGTATATCGTTCAGCCCATGAACCCGCTCCATATTCCCCCTATCCAACGTGCGCCGTATATATATACGGCAGATGATGGGAAGGGGTTAATAGGTAAACTCTATAGTCAGCACAATACTAGAAAATGTGTCATACATTGAAACCTATTTCAGACGACCAGCCAAAATTGCAGTGAAATCTGGTCTAGATGGAGGGTGGTCTTCTTTCGATGTACAGTATATAATTTACAGAAAGGTCAAAGGCTCTGTGAATAGAGCCTTACACTGCAAAGTATGCTATTAAACAGCCTCCAGCAGGGCTTAATAGGAGAACAAAGATAGCAGACCTTGGGGCCTTCAGCATGCCTCCAGGCTGCCATGACAGCCATCGGCAATCTCCGCGATTGCATCGCAGGGGGGCTGATCGGCTGTTGGAGGGGGCTGCCCACCTCTTTTTAATGGCTTAGATCTAAGTGGTTAAATGGTTAAACGGGCGGAATCAAACTGATCTTTGTTTCCCTCCGTTGCATCTGCCCCGCTCCTTACTTCCCCTTGACGGCTGCCATGTACATGCATGAGGCATGTCGTTAAGGAGTAAAAATAGGTATCCTTTGTCTTTCAGTGATATATCTGCACTATAGTGAGTGACACTTTGGGACAGGTGTATTGAGATCTAAGGGTATGTTCCCACACACAGGATACGCTGCAGATTTTCTGCAACAGAAAATCTGCAACAGAATCGCTCGAAAAACGCTGGCAAATCTGTCACAGAAATCTGCACCAAGTAGTTGTTTTTGCAGTGGTTTTACCTGCGGATTTAGTGTAAAACATTGGTTTTAGCAAAGTATATGTGCACCTGCGGATGTCCAGCGTTTTTTACTGCATTTCCGCTGTCATAGGCCATGTTCAGACGTGGCGGGAACTTTTCCGCTGAAAATATTGCTGAGGATTCTTTGCGAATTTGCAGCAACATTTTCATATTTGACAGGTAATTCAGACGTTGTGGATATCACAGCAAACTTGCTGCAGATTTCAGCCTTTGCAATGCAAATGCTGAGATCCGCAGTGAAATTCCTCTTCTTCTCCGCAACATAATGAGCATGCTGTGAAGGGAAAATTCTACACCGCAGCCCAAATTCCGCACAGTTATTTTCCGCAACGTCTGTTTCCTAAAAATGTATAGAAACAAATTTAAAAAACAACTGCTGCAGAATTCCACTGCAGACTATCCGCATCGGAATTCAACAGCAATTCAGCCACATCTGAATGTGCCCTAGCCACTGTAACCACAAATCTGTTGCAGAATTTCTGCTCCCCATTGTAGTCTATGGGCATAAATTGACATGCGGAATTGAAAAACGCACCGCAGAACAATTTCCGCATGACTTTAGAGGGTTTTTTTCCCGCAGAGTGGACATGAGATTTTCTAAATCTCATTCACTTTTCTGTTACTGTAAATGCTGCGGAATTTTCACACAGAATTCCGTTGCGAAAATTCCACAGCGTTTACGCTACGCGGGAGCCCGGCCTTAGGCCTCATGCACACGAACGTGCTTTTGCGGCCGCAATTCCCCCGAAAATCCGAGAATTGCGGCCCCATTCATTCCTATGGGGCCATGTGCACGACTGTGGTTTTCACGGTCCGTGCATGGCCCAGGAGCCCGCACCGCAGAAAGAACGGGCAAGTCTTATTACGGCCGTGTTCTGCGGTCCGGGCTCATTGAAAATAATGGCCAGGCCATGTGCACGGCCCGCGATTTGCGGGGGCGGCTCGCGGCTGTCAATCCGTGGCTGGCCGACCCGTAAATCACGGCCGTGCACATGGCTACGTGTCTTACAGTGTCACATAGTGGTTATTATGTTTGTCGTTAAAGAGAACCTTTCACCTCCCCATACATGTGCAGCTGAGTGCAACATGTAATGGGGAGGGCTGAACAAACCCTGGGGCACTTTAAATTTTTTTTCTACCTCCCTCCGTTATTTAGATATCGGTGCCGTTATATTTGGTGCCCGATATTTAAATAACCCCCTGAACTGTCAACGGGGCGTGTACTGGCAAGGTGGCGTGTTACTATGGCTGTGACACTGTCCAATCAGATATGGACAGTGTTACAGCAAGAGCAAGGAGAGAGAGTGTACGCGCGTGCGCACACGCTCTCACTCTCACTCTTCAGCTTTCAAGATTAGTCTTCTGCCGAACTGGCAAGGGGGCATGTCACTTCTATGGACAGTGTAAGAGCTGTGGAGAGGAGAGCGCGCTTTCATCTCTTTAGCTCTTGCGAGAGATCAGTCTTGTATTGTCTGCGGAACTGGCAAGGGGGCGTGTCTCTGCTACAGACATTGTAAGTGCTCCCCAGCTCTTACACTGTCCGTAGCAGTGACACACCCCCTTGCCAGTTCGGGTGAAAAGACTGATCTTCAAAGCTGAAGAATGAGAGAGCGTGCGCACACTCTTTCTCCTCGCTCTTGCTGTGGCACTGTCCATATCTGATTGGACAGTGTCACAGCCATAGTAACACACCCCCTTGCCAGTACACGCCCCGTTGACAGTTCAGGGGGTTATTCAAATATCGGGCGCCAAATATAACGGCACCGATATCTAAATAACGGAGGGAGGTAGAAAAAAAATGTAAAGTGCCCCAGGGTTTGTGCAGCCCTCCCCATTACAGCTGCACATGTATGGGGAGGTGAAAGGTTCTCTTTAAGCAACCGCCAAAACATACTAGGCCACTGCAAAGCAATCACAATGCTGACAAAAATGATCAATATGCACTCTCTAATAAATGATTTCCAATGAATGATTTGTAACCAACCAAATTTACTGAAAAATTACAGATTACTAGTTAAAAATAAAAAATTAAAAGGGCATTGTAAAAAGAAACTGTTTTATGGTGCATTCACACACACACACACACACACACAGCATTTTACTACCTTTTTGTGTGTTTTGTGGCCTTTCATGGCATTTTTGCAGTGTTTTTCATGGAGTTATAAGTGTGGCTAGATGTTACATTAAAGTCTATAGTAAAATATCAAATGCACAACATACAACTGCGTTTTGGCTTGTGGCGTTTTGAAGCAAAAACTGAAAAAAAATGACACTAAAAGAAAAGAAAAACACCACTAAAAAATGACACAAAAAAAGCCATAAAAAACCTCATGTTTCATTTCAATAATGTTAGCGTTTTTGAAGCATTTTTGATGCAGTTTAAAACATTAGAATAATTCTTTGTGTAAAGGAGGCCTTAAACATTTTTTTTCCCAGGTTTGTCATTTGATTCTGGCAACAAGCACAAATTCTCTCTTTGTCCTATTTTATGAACTGTCTTGAACAATATATATTATAACTCAGATTTATTACAATTGTAGTGTCTTATGTAAGCTTTCAAGGGTATTTTAGTTGTAAAATCAAATGACAAACGAGAGAGAGAGAGAGAGAGAGAGAGAGAGAGGGTGCACAAGTAAGTATACAGTTTAACCCCTTCCCGACATTTGCCGTATGGGTACGCCATGGAAAGCCATGACTTCCCGCAAATTGCCATTTCCATACGCCAAATGTTTGGCACCGGCTCAGAAGCTGAGCCGGTGCCATCATCTCTGACATCCGGCTGTAATGGCGGGGACCGAAATTAGCTTAGATCCCCGCCATTAACTCCTTAAGTGCAGCGCTCAAATGCGATCGTTGCACTTAAGGTGTTTGCAGCTCATCGGAACCCCGGCAATGAAATCGCCGGGGTTCCGGTGGCTGCAATGGCAACCGGAGGCCTAATACTGGCCTCCCGGTCTGCCTAGCATGGAAGCAGATCAAGATCCGCCTGGCGGCGGAGCCTGATCGGCTTCCATAGCCGCAGGCAAGATGGTGCCGGCTCAGGAGCTGATCCGGCGTCATCAGCGGTGGAAGCCAGCTGTATGTTACAGCTGACATCCACCTGTAACGGCAGGAACCGGAGCTAGCTCCGATCCCTGCCATTAACCCCTTCGATGCAGCAATCGAAAGCGATTTCTGCATCTTAGCGGTTGCTAGCAGATCGCCAGCCCTGACAGGCAATCAGGACTGGCGACTGCTGCTATGGCAACAGGAGACACAATGGCCTCCTGCTCTGCCATTACGGAAGCCGATCATGCGAGAAATTGCTGCTAAATTTCAAAGCCTTGTAACATCCCAGAAGAATAAAAGGATGTTCAAGAAGGATGCCAATCTAAAGTAGACATATGGGGGATGTTAGTTAGCAACAATTTTGTGTGCTATAACTGCCTGTCTTACAAGCAGATACATTTATGTTGATAAAAATGCTAATTTTTGCAATTTTTCGCTAGATTATTGGTGCTTTTCACAATTAAATACTGAACATATCGAGCAAATTTTGCCAGTAACATAAAGTCCAATGTGTCACGAGAAAACGAACTCAGAATCGCTTGGATAGGTAAAGCATTCCGACGTTATTGCCACATAAAGTGAAACATTTCAGATTTGAAAAATGAGGCTCTGTCAGGAAGGTCAAAAGTGGCTAAAGATGGAAGGGGTTAAATAATAGATAAATATAATAATAATAATAATATTAATAATAGGTATACAGTTTAAATAGTATTTTATAGAATAACATAACAATTAAGTAAAATCTGTCATGGTCTGTGGGTATGTGGACCCACTGGGCCATTCCGCCGTAGCGGGATATCAGCTGGCCAACAAGTTTAACCAGAATCAAGGTGACCATATATGTCTTTTTTCGATTTATATTATCAAACCTCTCAAAATGACATAGAGTAATACTTTTCTCTTTCTCATACTGCCGTGGGTCAATCAAAGTGTGTTTATTTTCAATAGGTCTCTTTTGGGTTCAGTTGTTGTCGTATACTGCACCGGGGTCCATAATATATGTGTCCCGCTGTAATATGATCACACCCTGTGACACAGTGTGTCCCCCAGGGGATTACCCTACACACATAGTTGGAGGTGGAACGTAACAGTAGCACTGGTTTTTCTATTTAGACACTAAGGTTGCTCTGTCCTGACCACTGTTCACACAATGTTGTCTACCTCTGTCTATTATGCTGTGTGAACTCCTCTATAAGTGTTTGACCATACAGTTTTTCCATATAACTTACTGATGTTTCCCTTTTGCAGTAGTAAGCTCCAGTTCACACATGAGATTTTTTCATTAGCGGTATAGCTGACTCTTTAAAATTAAAATTATGTCAGGAGAGAGTTTTGGCATAAAAAATAATAACGCAGTCCCCAGACTTATCTATTATTCTAGATAGTGTTTTCCTTTCTGTTTATAGCTTTTTGCTTCATCCAGCAACTGTAACTCTATTTTTTATGATGTATACTAGCTATTGCTAGGCAACTGCTGGGCACAGCGATTTTCCTTTTCCAATACGACCATCTGGTAACTTCCAGTGCGAATGGCGCATGTGCGGACATGCCCACTAGGAATTGAATAGAGACTGCTTGAATTTTGCATTATTGTTCACCTGTGATTTTTGGGTATGCGCAATTGAGCACTCAGAATGCCAAAATCGGCATTAGAGATACGCTGGCACCTGGATCCATGAGGCATCACGGTAAACATAATAGGTTTATACTGTATATGTTGATTACACTCATTAGCACTATATGCACTTTAATATTGAGTCAAAGCACTGATACACTTTTTTGAATGTTTTTTTTACGGTTTATGAGTCACAGTGAATTTTATGCTTTGTTCTAATATGTATTACACATTGTGACAATACTGTATTTTGTATGTATTGTATTATTCGCTTGTAATAAGGACCAATTTTTTTTCTTTTAAGAAAAAGGTTAGTCAGTGTGATTAGTGCAACTTTTTAAATAGTTTTTATTAAAAAATCGTTTTACTTTTTGTGATACAGCTGCTCTGTATTCTCTTTACAGAGCAGCTGTATCTTTCGCTATTACCTGAGTCCGTCAGTCCCGTGGACCTGCGTGTCTTAGACACGCAGGATCCACCTGTAATCTATCACACCTATGTGACAAATTACAGGTGGATCCTGCGTGTCAGAGATACGCAGGACCTGCTAAACCTGAGCCCGTCACGTCCACGAGACTTACGGATTCAGGTCATATCGAACGATACAGCTGCTCTGTATAGATAAACAGAGTAGCTGAAATCTCCAAAACTAAAACTAATTTTTATTAAAAACAATTTAAAAAGATTCACTAATCACACTGACTAACCTTATTATTAAAAAATAATAATTGCCCTCCAAAGGTGTACATGGCCTTTAAGGTTTCATATATACCTTCAAGTAAAAAGTGCAGTTAGCTTTCATAACTGAATGTCATCATGTGTAGACTTCCTAAATGTCAGCTAAGACAGACTGATACTCAATCTCATATTGCCATGCATATTTTGGCACAAATATACCCACTTAAAATTACTCTCACTGTCTCAGATTTATTTCAATCAATCATATGATTTATGCAAATTATCATTATTTCAAGTGCATGTGCCTTACACACATACATAGGTTACCTGAAAATCGTTTTGAAATGTTGATTCATTTTATAGTGCTGTTTCACTTTGGAGTAGCGTTTTTAAATGGTTAGAAGATAATACAGCGTATTGTAATGTATTTTTATTCCCAATTCCCTTCAGATCTCCGCTTGAACCACAATTGTTTACAGTGAACTTGCCACGATTCCGGTGTATGTGGACCCACTAGTCCGCTCCGCCATAGCGGAGTGGTCGCTCACCAAACAACAGTCAATGAAAAGTCTAAGCACAAGAGTACCTGTATGAAAGCCCAGACAGACACGAGATGTAGCAGATGCCTTGGCACAGATTATTTGTGGCGATGATGATGCTTGGCGTGGCATCTGATGCTTGGCGTGGCAGATGACACAGGAAATGGCAGATGACACAGGACGTGGCAGATGACACTGGACGTGGCAGAACTCCAACACGACTCCAACACTAGACTTTAGCTCAGAAACAAACACAGTTACTGGATACAGGATACGGGAAGCAGCATACGGGAACGCTGGGAACAGGATACAACAAAGGGACCATTTGCTTAACGAACATGGGAAAACAACAACAATGCTCAGACAAGGAGTGGAAGGGCAAAGCCCTTTATATAGTCCAGGGTGTCAGGGGATAGGTTGGGGAATAATTTGCTGGTGCACGCTGGCCCTTTAAGGCACCGAAGAGGCAGGAGTAGCAGAGTGCAGCTGCGTATGCTGGCGTCACCGCTGCCAGTGAGTACAGCGTGCTGGTGGTCAGCGACTGCAGGCACAACAGAACCAGTCTGGCAGTGCAGTTCACCCTCTAAAAGCAGACAAGCTCAGACAATAAAAGGTATGGAAATGAGAAGAGTGAGGGAACAGTGGGAAGAACAAGCATTGCAGAAAGCAGGCGACGTGCTTTGTCTATGTTTTTGTCCACTAATTTCTGGCTAAGATTTTGGTTACTGGGTATTGCTTTCCACAAATATATTGTAAATTTCAAAAATAATCATCCATAAAATAAACTCATGTTATTATTTTACTCTTTTTACATTGTTCTTGATATTTTACAAAATTTACTGGAATAGGGCTCGAGATAGCATATATTACCAATGCTCTTGGGAATAAATAGAACACTATTGCCCTTATGTAATGTACAGTAGGCCCGTGTGGTGTAAGGTCAATGTGTGCAGTTTTCTCGAAGAAAGATGGCACAAAACCAGGATGATGGCAAAACAAAGTCTCTTTACTCAGAATGGGAGCCACATAGCGGGCCGCAGGTGTAGCGTAGTAAGGCGGCTTGACGGGGGTTTAAACTAGGGAATCCTGGAAAGGCATGGTCCAAGTGAGAAGGGGCAGGTAACATTAAAGGAACAGTGTCATCACAAATAATTTTTTTATATGTTAAAGATGTTAGTGCTTTATTAAAAACGTTTATATTTATTTGTGTGTTTGTGCTTTACTTTTTCTTATTTTTACACTTTTTCTTCCCTATGGGGGCTGCCATTTTTTGTTCCATTTCTGTATGTGTCGATTAACGACACATACAGACATGGAATACGGCAGCCACAGTCCCATAGGGACTGCGAACGGCTCCCGTCCCATTCACTTGTGTGTACGGCGTCTGTGTGGGAACTGCGCATGCGCCGCTCCCACACAGTCCAATTTGAAATTGGCGCCGTCCGGCGCCATTTTCCTGTGGACCGGAAGTCGCGGCCGGACAGTAATATTACTACTTCCGGTCGCGGCTTCCGGACTTGTGCACTTGGACCAGCGGCAGCAGACGGAGCGGACGGGCCGGAGGGAGCCGCGGCGGCAGGAGCAGGTAAGAGATTTCAATGTATGTTCGTGTTTGTGTGTGTTTACTACTGTATGTAAACCTACTACACTGTGTGTTAGCTCAAAAAATGGCGACACAGAGTGTAGGAGGTTACACCGTTCAAACCCCTCGTTTATCCCGGCACTAGCCAGGATAAAGGAGGGGGGGGGATGCTCAGAGCTCACTAGAGCGAGGGCTTTTTACCCAATTTTGCAATGCTGCAATTTTGGGAATAGCTCCATCTAGTGACCAGAAATGGGAAATGTTATAAATTAGAATTAATTTATAATATTTCCTGACTCGTGAAAAAAATAAAATAAAAAAATAAATTTGAACAATGTTTAATCACCCACACACTAAATGTTTAATTTTTTTAAAAAAAACAAGTCTAGAAAAAAATGATGACAATAAATCTTCCACCATTCGATGTATAGGGAATTTTGATACCCGTTCCTCTCAGATTTCTAATATACTAAAGAAACATTGGTCTATTCTACAGTCAGACCCAGACTTAGTCGATGTAATTTCTGATATCCCGAAGATCACCTAACGACATGGTAGAAACCTTCGAGAATTTCTTACACGCAGCCACTATTCCAAACCTTTGATCACTCGGAACACCTGGCTTCCACCACCAACCTTAGGATCTTTCCCATGTGGCAGATGTTCTTTTTGCACATATATACCCAAGACCAAGACTTTTATTAACCCTCTTGATGGTCAGAACTATACCATTAGACAATTCATTAACTGCCAGAGTAGTGGCAATTTATATGCCGCCAGATGCCCTTGCCCCAAGGTGTATGTTGGCAAGACAATCCAACAACTCAGGAGAAGGATCTCCAAACATGTCAATACTATTAATGCATAAGAGGACACTCCTCTCTTTAGACATGTGAGATCCTTCCATGAGGGAAAAGCCAACATTCTCCAATTCTGGGGCATTACCCAGGTAAAACTGGGTCCAAGGGCTGGCAATCTAGACAGGAAATTATTACAGGAGGAAGCCCGTTGGATACATAGGCTGCATTCTCTCAGCCCCAACGGACTAAACGAGGGCTTCACTTTTGTGGCCTTCCCATAGATCCCGTTTGTACACTTTACTTGCCACTTTCCAAATCAAATAGTCCTTTATTGACTTTGTCCCAAGATTGCAGTAGTGCTGTCGTTGAGGACAACTCTCATAACTTAGCTATTACCAATCGGATTTATTTACTTTATCTCTGATATCTGATGTATACTTACTTATTTGTATACATGTTACTGATAACTGTTTATGTGATTGATACCAACGTACAACTTAGAAAGTACATTTCTGCTTCCTTCTCTTGAAATCATCTGGCCATCATCAACTTTAGATATAGACGTATGATTTAAGTCCAAAAACGAGCTATGATATGACACATACATACTACTGTTTAGTCACTGACATAATGCTCTTTCCCTACACTCACGTCTCCACGAACAATATCAGATGCTCTCTGCCATCTCGCATACAGCGATTAATACTTCTTGATATTTATCTAAGTCACGTCACTTAAGTGCAGATGTGCTTGCTATGAGGGTCATTTGTAGATGTGACCCCTGCCAGGAATATATTGTATGCACATCCCCTGTTTGCATGCATTGAGCGGCACATACTTACGTGACTCTTTGGAAACCACGGTGATATTTGCAGTCACCCGATGTGTCTGCTGTACGCATACGCGTGGAACGCGCTGGGACTGGCTGCAAGTTTGACTGATTTTATTTGTCGCTCGATATGTCAATCTATTGACATGGAGGCTCGTCTTATTGGACTGGCAGTGATTGGCTTGTACATGGGATGACACGTTTCTGTGTGGCGTTTACAAGTCTATATAAGGAGGCGGAAATTAAATGCGCGCTCAGTAGCCCTAAATTATCACCTGAGGACGCTGCTTTTGTAGTGAAACATGTCGGGGGGGCTATCGCAATTTTATTGCTTACTGGCGGTCTAGCAATCTACCTTACCTCAGTGTGACCTGGTGTTTAAATGGCAGTCTGCAGCTGCCGACTGAGTTACACTGCATTGTAGCGATACGCTACATACACACATCCTATGCCATATGATATGCTGGCCGTCTCTGTATAAATTTTTACCTTTTTCTGTTGTACGTCCTTTATTTAAATTTATACTTAGAAAAGTTATATTTTAACTGTTATATACCATATCAAGTGGTTGGGAAATTGGGATCATAGTGCTTAGGCATATTAGTTGTTATTCACCCTCTGTTTGGTGCCAGATTCGTGAGTCCTCTTACCTGCGTCCCGGGCATGGAGAGTATAATGGATTGGCTGCGGTCATTGGCATCAGAAAATGGAGAGGCCTGGTTCCTGGCCCAGATGCAGTCTATCCTGGGGAGCGGTGCTGGATGTGCTGCAGGTCCCCCGGCTGCTGTGAGAACTTGTTCTTGCCGCTCTAGGCCTCTGGAGTGGCTGAACCCTGAGGTGACTCCCTGAGTTCGGCGACGTGTGAGGAGCCCCAGCAGGGACTCTCGGCTACCTGTGGCTCGGTCTCAGCCTGCATCGCAGCAGCGGGCAGCAAGGAGGAAACCTCTCCCACGGCCGGATGTTTGTGTGGGGGGGGCCATGTTTCATTGGCCTCGCCCCCCATTACTACAGAGCAGCATGGTCGGTGATGTGGCCGCGGCTCCTGGCGAAGTGCCTGTCGGGAGTGCTGCCCAGTGAGGGATTGTACTGTCGACGGGTGGCACCCGTTCCCGGCCAAAGGTCGCTTACCCCCCTTCCAGTCTCGCTGGTCCCCCGGATGGCCGTCGGTCCTGGGCGCTGATGGAGCTCCAGACGCCACCTGCTAGCTGGAGCAGGTCTTCAGGGAGGCCGGAAGTGGCCAGTGTGCGGTGCGGGCCTAGTCCCACCCCTTCCACCAGTGACGTCGTGATTTCGGAGGAGGACGGGGAGATTTCGGACACTATGGAAGATGGATGTCCGCATTATGGACCACATTGTGGACTGGCCGGGATTGGAGCTTGAGACGTCGAGGTCAGTGGCGGCAGATGGATTCCGGGAGCGGACATCTGACCGGGCAGCAGCTGGGACTGGATCCCAGGGACGGCTTGGTGAGTGCTCGTCAGCGCAGGGGTCAATTTTATGTGGGGAAAGGGGTTCTTATTCTGTGCCGGGTTCTTATGATGTTCAGACGAGGGATTTGTTGGTGAGGTTGGTTGAATTAATATCCCGACAGTAGGCCATGGTGGGGGATCCCTTAAGGGTGCCTTCACCAACAGCGATATGGGGAGTTGGTGGAACGTCATTTACAGGGGTGGTGGAGGAGTTAACTACGGGTACGGGTGATGTTGGGTTGGCCACGCCGGTGGCCCGGCAGGAGGATGTGGTTGAGGCATCAACTGCGGGGAAGGAGGTTGTAGAGGATAATAGCAAGCTGATAGACGATGTGCGTTTTGGCGGATGCAGCGAGGGGTGAGGTGTATGTCTGCTTTGAGGGCCCGTTGGGTGCTCATTTGAAGCAGGAGGTTCGGGATAAGATTTGGAAGGATGTGTATGTGGAAAGATTTTACTTGCTCCCCTTGGAAAATTTCAATCTGGATAGGCGTAAACCGGACGAAAGCAAAAAGGAGGAAGAGGAAAAGCGCAGGTATCGATTGATACCTCGCACTTTTGCTAACTGGTTTTTCATTTTGGCGAGTGTCATTGGCGAAAAGGCGCCGGAGAATTGTACCCTGTTATTTTGTTATTTGGATTCGGTGGGGGAGGTGTATTGGGTGTACGGGGGAACTGCATGGTTGCCCTACGATGAGCAGTTTAGGCAGAGGAAGGCGGTGCGCCCCTCCCTTAGGTGGGATCACAAAGACATTAGTTTATGGATGTGTCTGATGGCGGCTCCACGGGGCGGGGGCCAGTCCTTCCACGGGGAAGCCGGCGGTTCCTCAGCAGCTGGACATTCGGCTGGTTTAAAAAAAGGATGCTATTGACAGTTCAAGGAAGGCCACTGCAAATTTAATACAGACAGCAAGTTTAAACACGAATGCTCGGGCAGCAGGGGAGAGCGCGGCTTGTCTAGGTGTTTCAGGAAAGGGAAAGGATTCAGATGGTCAGCAAAAGAGGGGCGACGTCGGTGAGGGTGGAAGAGATGCTGCTGTTTCTAAATAAGTATCCGGATAGGGCTACGGTGTCGTTATTAACGAACGGATTTACGTCGGGTTTCCGCATTCCCAGTATGGCAGTAGAGTTGGTTTCTCCAGACAGGAATCTGGCATCGGCGTACGCTAATGTCGGGATCGTTACGGAAAAATTACTGAAGGAAGTGGAGTTAGGCAGGATAGCAGGGCCTTTTCATTTGCCTCCATTGGCAGATTTAACAATCTCCCCGCTGGTTTTGGTACCAAAGAAGGAGCCTTTCAAATTTAGTCTTATTCATTACCTGTCTTATCCCGCGGGGCTCTCGGTTAATGACGGAATTGTCCCCGAGTTGTGTTCTGTGTCTTATGCATCTTTTGACTCCACACTTTCGTGGATGCTTAAGTTTGGTCAAGGGGCCTTGGTGGCTAAGACAGATGTTGAAGCTGCGTTTATTACCAGTGCATCCGGATAGTTTTAAATTGTTAGCCATTTATTGGGAGAGACAATACAATGTGGATTGTTTGCGATGGGATGTTCTATTTCATGTTCCTATTTCACTATATATACAAGGAGGGGCTGTGTGGCACTATATATATATATATATATATATATATATATATATATATATATAAAAGAGGGGCTATGTGGTACTATTTACAAAAGAGAAGGTTGTGTGGTGATATCTACATGAGGGTGTGTGAGGCACAATCTCCCCGGGGTCTGTGTGGCGCTATCTTCAGGGGGCTGCGTGATGCTACCTACAGGGGCTGTGTGTGGCGCTATCTACAGTGACTGTGAGTGACGGTATCTACAGGGGCTCTGTGTGTGTGGTGCTATCTACAGGGGGGTGTGTGATGCTGTAATGTTTGTGGCTGCGGGCCGTCAGCTCCAATCCCTCCCTGACAGCCGCAGCCACGAGTCAGCAAGCGCTGGCCCCAGCCTCCTCCTCAAGAGACGCCAGCGCTCGCTTCCACTCACCTCAGCCGGATCCCGTAGGCTGCGCACACATGCTTGTGCCCGCTCTTAAAGGGGCAGCGTGCTCACCGGACTTTTGATGAACTTTGAACCCGTGAGTACCTTGGAATATAAGAGGAGTCCAGCCCCCTGCTTCTATGCCTGAGCGTTGTTGATGATTCCTAAGTTTGTCTATGTGATGGCCTCCTAGTGTGTTTCCTGTTCCTGTTCCTTGCATTCCATACTATCCTGGTCGAGCACTGTGCTGTGCCAAAGTCGTGCCGTGCTGTATCCCATGTCTGAACTGCTTCTCCTCGCCTGACATCCACCTGCTGCCTTGTCCCAGCCGAGCCTGCCTTGCTGCTGTCCGAGCTGCCACAGGTACCTATACGAACTATAGACATTGACATATATGCTATATGCTAGACCTCCGATCTCGACAGGACCAACTCCTCCAGGCGTTGAACATTCTTGCACGTCGGCAGGAGGCACAAGCTGCCGTTCCTCCTACTACACCTCCTGGCAGTGTTCATCCTCTGACTACACTTCTTGGCAGTGTAAACCCGCGTGTTTCTTTGCCACTTCCTGACCGCTATGATGGAAAAGCAAGTACCTGTCGTGGATTTCTGAATCAGTGCCAGATCCACTTCAGCCTGTATAATAGGACATTTTCGTCTGATGGCGCAAGGATCACTTTCATCATCTCTCTCCTCACTGGCAAGGCTCTTGCATGGGCAAACCCTATCTGGGAGAGACAAGGACCAGAAACCCGTGACTTCAAAGCCTTCCTCTGGACTTTTCGTATGGTGTTTGAGGAGCCTGGTCGGGTCTCATCTGCAGCGGCCTCTTTGATTAATCTAAGCCAAGGAGACACCTCCGTGAGTGAGTACGCCATCCACCTCCGCACCCTGGCGGGAGAGCTGTTATGGAACAATGAGGCCCTGGTGGCTGCATTCTGGCATTGACTGGCTCCAAAAATTAAGGATGAACTTGCTGCTCGGGATCTGCCGTCTACCCTGGATGACCTCATCCTCCTGTCCGCCCGGATTGATATACGGATCCGAGAACACCTCCAAGAGATTCGACGGGAGGGAGTCCTTCGCAGTCTGGCTCCTCAGATGTCGATCCTTCTAAGGAGTCTGTGATAACGGACCAGTGTAAGTTATCAACCCAGGAGAGACCACGCAGACGCACTTCTGGACTCTGTCTTTATTGCGGCCTCGGTGGCCATCTTGTGCGCCTGTGTCCCCAAAGATCCCAAAGCCTAGGGTTGCTAGGAGTGACAACCTTGGGTAAGAATGGACTTCCGTTTAAATTGTCCATACCTGTGACCATAGTGTCCGGTGAGAGAACGCATCAGGTCTGCGTATCTGGACTCTGGATCCGTTGATAGATTCATCCGTAAAGACCTGGTGGACCTTCTGCAATTACCCACCACCCCTCTAGAGAGCCCGTTGACAGTTGCTGAGGCTCCAAGTGGGGGCTCTTCACTCCGAACTTCTGTCAATCTATGTCCTAGCCAAAGCTGTTAACCCTGTGTTGCTGGGCCTGCCTTGGCTCCGACTGCATGTCCCAATCTTGGACTGGAAACTGGAGAGGTTCTCCAGTGGGGACCTGAGTGTCAAAGCCGTTGCCTGGTGCAGATTAGTTCGGTCCAGCCTTCTCTGCCTCAGTCATTGTCAGGATTGCCTAGTCATTATGCTGCATTTTTGGACGTCTTCAGCAAGAGGGAGGCGGAGACATTGCCACCACATCTGCCGTATGACTGCCCTATTGAACTGATTCCTGGTGCATCCCTTCCCCGTGGTAGGGTATATCCTCTCTCCTTGCCAGAGACTCTGTCCATGTCCGCCTATGTGAGAGAGAACTTGGAAAGGGGCTTCATACGAAAGTCTTCCTCTCCGGCAGGAGCCGGGTTCTTCTTTGTCAAAAAGAAAGCTGTCTCTCTTCGTCCGTGTATCGACTACCGAGGTCTCAACCAGATCACGGTGAAGAATAAATATCCGTTGCCACTGTTTTTTGAACTGTTTGATCGTATACATGGTGCCAAGATTTTTTTCTAAACTAGAGCTGCGTGGGGCTTACAACCTAATCCGAATTTGCCAGGGTGATGAATGGAAGACTGCATTTAACACCCGTGATGGACACTATGAGTATTTAGTAATGCCCTTCGGCCTGTGTAATGCTCCCGCAGTCTTCCAGGAGTTTGTTAATGACATTTTCCGTGACCTCCTCTATGTTTGTGTAGTAGTCTACCTTGATGACACCTTGATTTTTCCTCCAGATCCTATGACGCATCAGAGACATGCCCGTTAAGTTCTGCTACGGTTAAGAGAGAATCGTCTGTACGCCAAATTGGAGAAGTGCGTGTTTGACAGAGATACTCTACCCTTCCTGGGCTACATCATCTCGGAACGAGGTCTCGAGATGGGTCCTGAGAAGGTAAAGTCTGTCCTGGAATGGCCACGCCCTCAAGGCTTGAGGGCGATACAGCGCTTATTGAGATTCGCCAATTTTTACAGGCAATTTATTCCAAACTTCTCCTCACTGACTTCTCCCATCTCTAATCTCACTAAGAAGGGTATGAACGCCAAGGTGTGGACTCCCGAGGCAGAGTCCGCATTCAATAGCCTGAAGAGTGCCTTCACGTCAGCCTATATCCTCCATCATCCGGATGTCTCTCTGCAGTTCTCATTGGAGGTGGACGCATTCTCTGTCAGTGCTGGTGCACTCCTGTTCCAGAGAGGTCCCAAGGGCAAGTCAAGGGTATGTGGCTATTTCTCTAAGCTCTTCTCTTCCGCAGAACGCAACTACTCGACTGGGGATGGGGAGTTACAGGCCATCAAATTGGCTCTGGAAGAGTCGAGACATCTACTAGAGGGCTCAGCTCATCCGATCCTAATTTTTACAGACCACAAGAATCTGACCTACCTCCAGACGGCCCAACGGCTGAACACTCGTCAGGCCAGGTGGTCACTTTACCAGGTTCCAGTTTGAGCTCCATTATCGCCCGGCAGACAAGAATGTGAGGGCCGATGCCTTGTCCAGGTCTTTTGAGACAGAAGACACCATGGAGATTCAACAGAACATTATTGATCCATCTTGCATTGTCTCTGTCAATCCGCTGGGGACACTCCCCTAGACTGGCAGGTCATGCGGGGGTTCGTAAGACCCGGGATCTGATTGCTCGTAATTTCTGGTGGCCCACGCTGCCCAAGGACATTATGGACTTTGTATCTTCCTTTTCTGTATGTGCAGCCAACAAGGCTGCTCACTACAGCCCTGCTGGTCTGCTTCAGCCATTGCCTGTGCCCAATGCTCCCTGGCAGCATATAGCTATGGACTTTATTACAGACCTGCCTCTCTCTGCCGGATGCAGTACTGTCTGGGTGGTGGTGGATCGATTTTCGAAGATGGTCCACTTCGTTCCTCTGACCGGTCTTCCATCTGCTCCTCAGCTAGCCAAGCTGCTCATCCAACACATCTTCCGCCTGCACGGCTTGCTGCTGCATATTGTGTCTGATCGAGAGGTTCAGTTTACCTCGAAGTTCTGGAAAGCCCTCTGCGGACTCCTCGGTGTGAAGTTGGACTTTTCCTCAGCCTACCATCCTCTGTCCAATGGTCAGGTCGAGAGGATCAATCAGATCTTGGAGAACTACCCACGCCACTTCATCTCCAAGCAGCATGATGACTGGGTGCACTTGCTCCCATGGGCTGAATTTTTCTACAATAATCACACCAGCGAGTCCACTAGGAATACACCGTTCTTCATTGTCTACAGCCAGCACCCACGAATTCCTCTCCCGGTGCCCGATACTTCCGAGGTACCAGCCGCTGACTCTGCTTTTAGAGACTTCTTACAGATCTGGCAGCAGACTCGATCCTCCATCCTAATGGCAGTCGACCGCATGAAACGGAAGGCTGACACAAGGAGAAGAGACCCTCCTCAGTTTCTTCCTGGCACCAGGGTCTGGCTGTCTTCCAGGAATATCCAACTAAGGGTGCCATCATGCAAGTTTGCTCCCAGGTTCCTCGGACCCTTCGAGATCCTATAGCAGATCAACCCTACAACCTTTGGCTGTCTCCTACCCTCAAGATCCCCAACTCCTTCCACGTTTCCCACCTGAAGTCGGTGGTTCTGAACCACTATACAAAAACTCCTAGCCCTGTGGTTGCCTCCAGCGGCCCTTCAGACACCTTTGAGGTTAAGGAGATCTTGGACACCAAAAAAGTGAGAGGAAAGACTTTTTATTTGGTGGATTGGAGGGGGTTTGGTCCTGAAGAGAGGTCTAGGGAGCCAGAGGAGAACCTCAATGCTCCTACTCTTCTGAAGAAGTTTCTCTCTCGCTCTGGTCCCAAGAAGAGAGGGCGTAAGAGGGGGATACTGTAATGTCCGTGGCTGTGGGCCGTCAGCTCCAATCCCTCCCTGACAGCCGCAGTCACAAGTCGGCTAGCGCTGGCCCCAACCTCCTCCTCAGGAGACGGCAGCGCTCGCTTCCACTTACCTCAGCCGGATCCCGTAGGGTGGGTGCGCATGCTCGTGCCTGCTCTTAAAAGGGCAGCACGCGCACCGGACTTTTGATGAACTTTGAACCCGTGAGTACCCTGGACTATAAGAGGGGTCCAGCCCCCTGCTTCTATGCCTGAGCGTTGTTGATGTTTTCTAAGTTTGTCTATGTGATGGCCTCCTAGTGTGTTTCCTGTTCCTTTTCCTGTTCCTTGCATTCCATACTATCCTGGTCGAGCACTGTGCTGTGCCAAAGTTGTGCCGTGCTGTATCCCACGTCTGACCTGCTTCTCCTCGCCTGACGTCCACCTGCTGCCTAGTCCCAGCCGAGCCTGCCTTGCAGCTGTCCGAGCTGCCACAGGTGCCTATACAAACTATAGACATTGACCTGCACCCTGTTGGCCAGCTGC
Source organism: Rhinoderma darwinii (assembly GCF_050947455.1). NCBI lineage: Eukaryota > Metazoa > Chordata > Amphibia > Anura > Rhinodermatidae > Rhinoderma > Rhinoderma darwinii. The sequence goes on along the minus strand of NC_134687.1, from coordinate 331,621,207 downwards.
CTTACCGCCAAGGTGGTACGGTCCAGTGGGTCCACAGACCCTTCGTGACAGATGCTATCGACACGGGCTGTGTAAAGGGGGCACTATGTATGTGGTGCTTTACAGTGTTTGACACAATTATATTCAGGGGCACAATGTTTGGTACTATTTTATTCAGGGGTTCAGTGTTTGGTGCTATTATATTGAGGGGCACAGTGTGTGGCACCATGATAATTTTATCTTAATATATAGGTGTGGAAATGATGGAAAAGTGAGGAGCTGAAGACATTTGAGTGGCAAATTCTGCAGAAAAGGGTCATGGCCGGGAGAAGTCGTCATGAAGTCTCGACTGTATGGAGAAGAAAAGAGGAAAAAAAATACTAGAATCTGGGAATTCGTCACCTGTGAGTCATTAGATTGATAGAAAATCTGTCACCTCTCCTGGCATGTTTATTATAGGAAATCCTTGTATTTCACAAAAAGTCTTTGTGCAGTCCAGGACTGATAAAAAAAAAATTGGTGCTACCATTCCTTTGTCAGGATGTGTCCCTGCACAGTGTGAAACTGTCAGTATGTAGGGACACAGCCCTTTGACAAGGGGAATCATAACACCCAATTGTAAGGGTATGTTCACACGGCCTATTTTCGGCCGTTTTTTGGGACGTAAACGCCCGAAAAAAGGCAGAAAAATCGGAAGCAGAATGCCTCCAAACATCTGCCCATTGATTTCAATGGGAAAACGGCGTTCTGTACCGACGGAGCGTTTTTCGCTGCATTTTTTACGCGTAAAAATACGGCCACGAAAAAGAAGTGCAGGTCACTTCTTGGGACGTTTTTGGAGCCGTTTTTCATTGACTCTATCGAAAAAAGCTCCAAAAATCGGCCGTAAAAAACGCTGCGAAAAACGCTGCGAAAATCGTGAGTGGCTTAAAAAACTTCCAAAAATCAGGAGCTGTTTCCCTTGAAAACAGCTCCATAATTTGAGAAGTTTTTGAGTTTGTGTGTGACCATACCCTAATGCTTGCACAAAAACATACTGTTAACAATAGTTACGGCGCGGCAGGGCGGTGGTGGAGAAGGGGGGGCCAAGTTTGGGTAATAGCCCAAGGCCTGTGATCTACTTAATCCGCCACTGAATTCCGCGCTACATATTTGGAGTAGTCGACGGTATCAGAGCCATCATATTGCAACCTAACCGAACGGACGCACCTAGCAGTAGCACCAGTGTCCCTACGAGAGGAGGCCCCACATCAGAATTATCCAAATTCAGAGCCACCTTGGTGAATATGCCGAAATTTGATGGAAATAACGGCCACAAGAGTTTACCAAGTGTCGGTTGCTCAACAAGCTGGTTTGGTCTTGAATGTCATAAAGAACGATTAACATTAGACCGTAGTGGTCCTTCCCACTGAAAAGAGGGCCCAAATGGAGGACATTTTCTCACATTCGGAAGATCTGTACGGAGGGATGTCTCTAACTCGCAGAGGGTTGACCGAGACAATACAAGACGGGTCAATAATACTTTGTGGAGACTCTATGGTGTCCTCTGTCTCGAACAAGGCATCTGCCCTCCCATTCTTGTCGGCCGGATGGTAGTGGAGCTCAAACTGGAACCGGACAAAGAACAGCGACCATCTGGCTTGACGGGGGTTCAGTCGATGGGCCGTCTGGAGATAGGTGAGATTCTTGTGGTCAGTGAACATCAAGATGGGATGAACTGCACCCTCTAGTAGATGTCTCCACTCCTCCAGGGCCAATTTGATGGCCAGTAACTCCCGATCCCCAATCGGAAGAGAAGAGTTTAGAGTAATAGCCACATACCATTGTCTTGCCCATGGAACCTCTCTGGAACAGGAGTGCACCAGCACCAACAGAGGAGGCGTCCACCTCCAACGAAAACTGTCAAGACACATCTGGATGATAGAGGATTGAGGCTGATGTGAAGGCACTCTTCAGGCTATTAAATGCGGATTCCGCTTCTGGAGTCCACACCTTGGCGTTCATGCCTTTCTTGGTGAGGGTAGAGATAGGAGATTTCAGTGAGAAGTTTGGAATGAACTGTCTGTAGAAATAGGTGATTCCCAGGTAACGCTGTATGGACCTCAAGCCTTGAGGGCGTGGCCATTCCAGGAAAGCCTTTACCTTCTCAGGATCCAACTTGAGGCCTTGATCCGAAATGATGTAGCCCAGGAAGGGTAGAGCATTTATCTCAAACACGCATTTCTCTAACTTGGCGTACAAGCGATTCTTCCTTAATCGCAGCAAAACTTGACGGACATGTCTGATGAGTCATTGGATCTGGAGAAAATGTCATCAAGATAGACCACAACACAAACATAGAGGAGGTCACGGAAGATGTAATTAACAAACTCTTGGAAGACCGCGGGAGCGTTACACAGGCCGAAGGGCATTACTAGATATTCATAGTGTCCGTCGCGGGTGTTAAATGCCGTCTTCCATTCGTCACCCTGGCAAATCCGGATTAGGTTATAAGCCCCCCGCAGGTCGAGCTTAGAATTTTTTTTAGCTCCTCGTATGCGATCAAACTGTTCAGAAATCAATGGCAATGGATATCTATTTTCAACCGTGATTTGGTTGAGACCCCAGTAGTCGATGCAGAGTCTCAGAGAACTATCCTTTTTCTTGACGAAGAAGAACCTGCCGGATAGGAGGTCTTCCGTATGAATCCCCTCAACAGGTTATCCTTAATATAGGCCCGGGGTCTCAAGCATGCGGGCCGCATGCGGCCCCTAGGGCAGTCATCTGCGGCCCGTGGGACACAAAGCCGCTAGTACAGGCTCTGCTCCGGGACTCTGTGCAATTCCCTTACATCGCTGTCCTCATATAGACAGCGATGTCTGGGGCTTCCCCAGAGCCGGAGTCCCGTGCAGAGCGCTAGTGTCGGCTCTGCTCCGGGACTCTGTGGAATTTCCTGACATGGCTGTCCACATATGGACAGCGATGTCTGGGGCTTCCCCAGAGCCGGAGTCCCATGCAGAGCGCTAGTACAGGCTCTGCTCTGGGACTCTGTGGAATTCCCTGACATGGCTGTCCAAATATGGACAGCAATGTCTGGGGCTTCCCCAGAGCTGGCGTTCCGTGCAGAGCGGTAGTATCGGCTCTGCTCCGGGACTCTGTGAAATTCCCTGACATGGCTGTCCACATATGGATAGCAATGTCTGGGGCTTCCCCAGAGTAGGAGTCCCAGTGATGTCAGGAGCACAGCTGGAGTCCCAGGAAGAGCCTACTGGCGCTCTGCCCGGGACTCCAGCTCTGGGGTTGCCCCTGACATCCATGTCCATATATGGACAGTGATGTCAGGAGCAGAGCTGGAATCCCAGGCAGAGTACTAGAAGGCTCTTCCTGGGACTCCAGCTGTGCTCCTGACATCACTGGGACTCCTACTCTGGGGAAGCCCCAGACATCACTGTCAATGTATGGACAGCGATGTCAGAGGCTTCAATTGGGCCATATATGGACACTGATGTATGGCAGCATGTTGCAATGGACTTTGTGACGGACCTCCCTCTCTCTGCGGGTTACAATGTGATCTGGGTGTTGGTGGATCGATTCTCTAAAATGGCTAATTTTGTTCCCCTGACTGGCCTGCCTTCTGCTGCTCGACTGGCTGACCTCTTCATACAACACATCTTCGAGAGGATTAACCAAATTATGGAGAACTATCTGCGGAACTTTGTTTCCAGATGACATGATGACTGGGTGCAGCGGCTCCCGTGGGCAGAGTTCTCTTATAATAACCATACTAGTGAGTCCACCACCTCCAGCCCGTTCTTCATAGACTATGTCCAACATCCTCGAATACCTCTTCCCATATCTACTATGTCCCAGGTGCCTGCAGCTGACTCGACCTTCAGGGACTTTTTCCAAACAGACCCGATCTTCTATTCTGCTAGCGGTAGATCGCATGAAGAGAAAAGCAGATACTAGAAGATGGGATCCTCCTCAGTTTCTTCCAGGTACGAGGGTCTGGTTGTCCTCTAAGAATATCCGGCTGAGGGTGCCGTCCTGCAAATTTTCTCCCTGGTTCCTCGGAACCTTCGAGATCCTGCTACAAATTAACCTGGTGTCTTACAAACTGCGGCTGCCTCCTACACTAAAGATCCCTAACTCCTTCCATGTATCATTGCTGAAGCCCATGGTTCTGAACCGCTACTCTAGGAGTCCTAGTTCCGCAGTGGCTCCTGGCAGTTCGTCAGGGACTTTCGAGGTAAGGGAGATTCTAGCCAGCAAGAAGGTGGGAGGAAGGACATTTTATTTGGTGGATTGGAGGGGATTCGGCCCAGAAGAGAGGTCTTGGGAGCCAGAGGAGAACATTGATGCCCCTGTCCTCATAAGGAAGTTTATCTCTCTTTCTGGTCCCAAGAAGAGGGGGCATAAGAGGGGTGATACTGTAACGTCTATGGCCACGGTCCGTCGGTCTAACTTACCCCTCGACGACCGTGGCCATGGACGTCCTGCTGCTGTGCTGCGTCTTGCCCCTGTGAGGCGCCGGCACTCACTGCCAGGTATCGAGCCTGTCTCCCGGAGGGGGCACGCGCGCGTGCCCGCTCTTAGAGGGCCAGCGCACGCACCTGGAAATCATCATCAGCAACTCCTGAATTCCTGGACTATAAGGGGTCACCGCCCTTCTAACCCTCACCTGAGTGTTGTTGTTATTTCCCTTAGTCTGTCTTGCAAATGTTCACCTAAGTGTCTTCCAGCTTCCCAGTGTTCCCCATACCTGTATCCTGTATCCTGTTTCCCGTGCTATCAGTACCATCCTGGTCTACTGTCGTGCTGAACTGTTGTCGTGTTTTGCTGCATCTCGACGCCTGTTCTACTACTCCACGCCTGATGTCTACCTGCTGCCTGGTCCCAGCCGAGCCTGCCTTGCTACTCTCTACATTGCCTCAGGTACCCTTTTCTGGACTATAGACTCTATACCTTACCTGGTTGGCCAGCTGCCATCCCGCTACGCGGTACGGCCCAGTGGGTCCACACCCCGCCTCGTGGCAACTATTACTGTGCGGGTCACCAAGAATGACATTATAAATGTCTGGGGTACTATAGATAGGGAGTTTATGTAGAGGGTTAGGAATAGGTGGGGATTGCGCTGGAAAGGCAAGGAGCCAAAGATGTCTGTGTGTTAAATTCTGCAGAGATAAGATTTGGCAGGTAGAAGTCGCCATGTAGGTTTTGGCTAGCTGAAGTAGAAAAGGGAAAGTGAGTGACTGCAATTAGAGAAGTCGTCCCTTGTGAGTCACTGGATTGATTGATTGATTGATTGATTGATTGATTGATTGATTGATTGATTGATTGATTGTACTCACTTATATGGTCTGCAAAGCATCTGTGTAGAAATGGCATCAACTACTATATGGTCACTGTATTGTCCCCTCAAGTTGACCACTCAGCTTATTACTGTTTTACTTAGCAAAAATAAAGAAGTGAAAGAGATCAATTGTCTCCTTATCCTACATGCAGGGGTCATCCTCTCTAAACTTCAGTTTTCCACTCGGCCATGACTAAGGTCGCTGTTCCACGGAGAGACTTCAGCCAATCAACTAGCAATACAAAGCATCACACTCGCACATATGGGAAGTCTTCTGCCAAACACACGCCAATGCTTCAGGACCCACTGAAGCTCACTTATGCCGCTCGGCACCAACAGAAGCTCACAGCACAGCAGCTTGTTTTCTCTATGTGCTTTGCCCATGCTATTTCTCTAAGCTCTTCTCTTCCGCAGAACGCAACTACTCGACTGGGGATGGGGAGTTACAGGCCATCAAATTGGCTCTGGAAGAGTCGAGACATCTACTAGAGGGCTCAGCTCATCCGATCCTAATTTTTACAGACCACAAGAATCTGACCTACCTCCAGACGGCCCAACGGCTGAACACTCGTCAGGCCAGGTGGTCACTTTACCAGGTTCCAGTTTGAGCTCCATTATCGCCCGGCAGACAAGAATGTGAGGGCCGATGCCTTGTCCAGGTCTTTTGAGACAGAAGACACCATGGAGATTCAACAGAACATTATTGATCCATCTTGCATTGTCTCTGTCAATCCGCTGGGGACACTCCCCTAGACTGGCAGGTCATGCGGGGGTTCGTAAGACCCGGGATCTGATTGCTCGTAATTTCTGGTGGCCCACGCTGCCCAAGGACATTATGGACTTTGTATCTTCCTTTTCTGTATGTGCAGCCAACAAGGCTGCTCACTACAGCCCTGCTGGTCTGCTTCAGCCATTGCCTGTGCCCAATGCTCCCTGGCAGCATATAGCTATGGACTTTATTACAGACCTGCCTCTCTCTGCCGGATGCAGTACTGTCTGGGTGGTGGTGGATCGATTTTCGAAGATGGTCCACTTCGTTCCTCTGACCGGTCTTCCATCTGCTCCTCAGCTAGCCAAGCTGCTCATCCAACACATCTTCCGCCTGCACGGCTTGCTGCTGCATATTGTGTCTGATCGAGAGGTTCAGTTTACCTCGAAGTTCTGGAAAGCCCTCTGCGGACTCCTCGGTGTGAAGTTGGACTTTTCCTCAGCCTACCATCCTCTGTCCAATGGTCAGGTCGAGAGGATCAATCAGATCTTGGAGAACTACCCACGCCACTTCATCTCCAAGCAGCATGATGACTGGGTGCACTTGCTCCCATGGGCTGAATTTTTCTACAATAATCACACCAGCGAGTCCACTAGGAATACACCGTTCTTCATTGTCTACAGCCAGCACCCACGAATTCCTCTCCCGGTGCCCGATACTTCCGAGGTACCAGCCGCTGACTCTGCTTTTAGAGACTTCTTACAGATCTGGCAGCAGACTCGATCCTCCATCCTAATGGCAGTCGACCGCATGAAACGGAAGGCTGACACAAGGAGAAGAGACCCTCCTCAGTTTCTTCCTGGCACCAGGGTCTGGCTGTCTTCCAGGAATATCCAACTAAGGGTGCCATCATGCAAGTTTGCTCCCAGGTTCCTCGGACCCTTCGAGATCCTATAGCAGATCAACCCTACAACCTTTGGCTGTCTCCTACCCTCAAGATCCCCAACTCCTTCCACGTTTCCCACCTGAAGTCGGTGGTTCTGAACCACTATACCAAAACTCCTAGCCCTGTGGTTGCCTCCAGCGGCCCTTCAGACACCTTTGAGGTTAAGGAGATCTTGGACACCAAAAAAGTGAGAGGAAAGACTTTTTATTTGGTGGATTGGAGGGGGTTTGGTCCTGAAGAGAGGTCTAGGGAGCCAGAGGAGAACCTCAATGCTCCTACTCTTCTGAAGAAGTTTCTCTCTCGCTCTGGTCCCAAGAAGAGAGGGCGTAAGAGGGGGATACTGTAATGTCCGTGGCTGTGGGCCGTCAGCTCCAATCCCTCCCTGACAGCCGCAGTCACAAGTCGGCTAGCGCTGGCCCCAACCTCCTCCTCAGGAGACGGCAGCGCTCGCTTCCACTTACCTCAGCCGGATCCCGTAGGGTGGGTGCGCATGCTCGTGCCTGCTCTTAAAAGGGCAGCACGCGCACCGGACTTTTGATGAACTTTGAACCCGTGAGTACCCTGGACTATAAGAGGGGTCCAGCCCCCTGCTTCTATGCCTGAGCGTTGTTGATGTTTTCTAAGTTTGTCTATGTGATGGCCTCCTAGTGTGTTTCCTGTTCCTTTTCCTGTTCCTTGCATTCCATACTATCCTGGTCGAGCACTGTGCTGTGCCAAAGTTGTGCCGTGCTGTATCCCACGTCTGACCTGCTTCTCCTCGCCTGACGTCCACCTGCTGCCTAGTCCCAGCCGAGCCTGCCTTGCAGCTGTCCGAGCTGCCACAGGTGCCTATACAAACTATAGACATTGACCTGCACCCTGTTGGCCAGCTGCCTTACCGCCAAGGTGGTACGGTCCAGTGGGTCCACAGACCCTTCGTGACAGATGCTATCGACACGGGCTGTGTAAAGGGGGCACTATGTATGTGGTGCTTTACAGTGTTTGACACAATTATATTCAGGGGCACAATGTTTGGTACTATTTTATTCAGGGGTTCAGTGTTTGGTGCTATTATATTGAGGGGCACAGTGTGTGGCACCATGATAATTTTATCTTAATATATAGGTGTGGAAATGATGGAAAAGTGAGGAGCTGAAGACATTTGAGTGGCAAATTCTGCAGAAAAGGGTCATGGCCGGGAGAAGTCGTCATGAAGTCTCGACTGTATGGAGAAGAAAAGAGGAAAAAAAATACTAGAATCTGGGAATTCGTCACCTGTGAGTCATTAGATTGATAGAAAATCTGTCACCTCTCCTGGCATGTTTATTATAGGAAATCCTTGTATTTCACAAAAAGTCTTTGTGCAGTCCAGGACTGATAAAAAAAAAATTGGTGCTACCATTCCTTTGTCAGGATGTGTCCCTGCACAGTGTGAAACTGTCAGTATGTAGGGACACAGCCCTTTGACAAGGGGAATCATAACACCCAATTGTAAGGGTATGTTCACACGGCCTATTTTCGGCCGTTTTTTGGGACGTAAACGCCCGAAAAAAGGCAGAAAAATCGGAAGCAGAATGCCTCCAAACATCTGCCCATTGATTTCAATGGGAAAACGGCGTTCTGTACCGACGGAGCGTTTTTCGCTGCATTTTTTACGCGTAAAAATACGGCCACGAAAAAGAAGTGCAGGTCACTTCTTGGGACGTTTTTGGAGCCGTTTTTCATTGACTCTATCGAAAAAAGCTCCAAAAATCGGCCGTAAAAAACGCTGCGAAAAACGCTGCGAAAATCGTGAGTGGCTTAAAAAACTTCCAAAAATCAGGAGCTGTTTCCCTTGAAAACAGCTCCATAATTTGAGAAGTTTTTGAGTTTGTGTGTGACCATACCCTAATGCTTGCACAAAAACATACTGTTAACAATAGTTACGGCGCGGCAGGGCGGTGGTGGAGAAGGGGGGGCCAAGTTTGGGTAATAGCCCAAGGCCTGTGATCTACTTAATCCGCCACTGAATTCCGCGCTACATATTTGGAGTAGTCGACGGTATCAGAGCCATCATATTGCAACCTAACCGAACGGACGCACCTAGCAGTAGCACCAGTGTCCCTACGAGAGGAGGCCCCACATCAGAATTATCCAAATTCAGAGCCACCTTGGTGAATATGCCGAAATTTGATGGAAATAACAGCCACAAGAGTTTACCAAGTGTCGGTTGCTCAACAAGCTGGTTTGGTCTTGAATGTCATAAAGAACGATTAACATTAGACCGTAGTGGTCCTTCCCACTGAAAAGAGGGCCCAAATGGAGGACATTTTCTCACATTCGGAAGATCTGTACGGAGGGATGTCTCTAACTCGCAGAGGGTTGACCGAGACAATACAAGACGGGTCAATAATACTTTGTGGAGACTCTATGGTGTCCTCTGTCTCGAACAAGGCATCTGCCCTCCCATTCTTGTCGGCCGGATGGTAGTGGAGCTCAAACTGGAACCGGACAAAGAACAGCGACCATCTGGCTTGACGGGGGTTCAGTCGATGGGCCGTCTGGAGATAGGTGAGATTCTTGTGGTCAGTGAACATCAAGATGGGATGAACTGCACCCTCTAGTAGATGTCTCCACTCCTCCAGGGCCAATTTGATGGCCAGTAACTCCCGATCCCCAATCGGAAGAGAAGAGTTTAGAGTAATAGCCACATACCATTGTCTTGCCCATGGAACCTCTCTGGAACAGGAGTGCACCAGCACCAACAGAGGAGGCGTCCACCTCCAACGAAAACTGTCAAGACACATCTGGATGATAGAGGATTGAGGCTGATGTGAAGGCACTCTTCAGGCTATTAAATGCGGATTCCGCTTCTGGAGTCCACACCTTGGCGTTCATATAGGCCCGGGGTCTCAAGCATGCGGGCCGCATGCGGCCCCTAGGGCAGTCATCTGCGGCCCGTGGGACACAAAGCCGCTAGTACAGGCTCTGCTCCGGGACTCTGTGCAATTCCCTTACATCGCTGTCCTCATATAGACAGCGATGTCTGGGGCTTCCCCAGAGCCGGAGTCCCGTGCAGAGCGCTAGTGTCGGCTCTGCTCCGGGACTCTGTGGAATTTCCTGACATGGCTGTCCACATATGGACAGCGATGTCTGGGGCTTCCCCAGAGCCGGAGTCCCATGCAGAGCGCTAGTACAGGCTCTGCTCTGGGACTCTGTGGAATTCCCTGACATGGCTGTCCAAATATGGACAGCAATGTCTGGGGCTTCCCCAGAGCTGGCGTTCCGTGCAGAGCGGTAGTATCGGCTCTGCTCCGGGACTCTGTGAAATTCCCTGACATGGCTGTCCACATATGGATAGCAATGTCTGGGGCTTCCCCAGAGTAGGAGTCCCAGTGATGTCAGGAGCACAGCTGGAGTCCCAGGAAGAGCCTACTGGCGCTCTGCCCGGGACTCCAGCTCTGGGGTTGCCCCTGACATCCATGTCCATATATGGACAGTGATGTCAGGAGCAGAGCTGGAATCCCAGGCAGAGTACTAGAAGGCTCTTCCTGGGACTCCAGCTGTGCTCCTGACATCACTGGGACTCCTACTCTGGGGAAGCCCCAGACATCACTGTCAATGTATGGACAGCGATGTCAGAGGCTTCAATTGGGCCATATATGGACACTGATGTATGGCAGCATGTTGCAATGGACTTTGTGACGGACCTCCCTCTCTCTGCGGGTTACAATGTGATCTGGGTGTTGGTGGATCGATTCTCTAAAATGGCTAATTTTGTTCCCCTGACTGGCCTGCCTTCTGCTGCTCGACTGGCTGACCTCTTCATACAACACATCTTCGAGAGGATTAACCAAATTATGGAGAACTATCTGCGGAACTTTGTTTCCAGATGACATGATGACTGGGTGCAGCGGCTCCCGTGGGCAGAGTTCTCTTATAATAACCATACTAGTGAGTCCACCACCTCCAGCCCGTTCTTCATAGACTATGTCCAACATCCTCGAATACCTCTTCCCATATCTACTATGTCCCAGGTGCCTGCAGCTGACTCGACCTTCAGGGACTTTTTCCAAACAGACCCGATCTTCTATTCTGCTAGCGGTAGATCGCATGAAGAGAAAAGCATATACTAGAAGATGGGATCCTCCTCAGTTTCTTCCAGGTACGAGGGTCTGGTTGTCCTCTAAGAATATCCGGCTGAGGGTGCCGTCCTGCAAATTTTCTCCCTGGTTCCTCGGAACCTTCGAGATCCTGCTACAAATTAACCTGGTGTCTTACAAACTGCGGCTGCCTCCTACACTAAAGATCCCTAACTCCTTCCATGTATCATTGCTGAAGCCCATGGTTCTGAACCGCTACTCTAGGAGTCCTAGTTCCGCAGTGGCTCCTGGCAGTTCGTCAGGGACTTTCGAGGTAAGGGAGATTCTAGCCAGCAAGAAGGTGGGAGGAAGGACATTTTATTTGGTGGATTGGAGGGGATTCGGCCCAGAAGAGAGGTCTTGGGAGCCAGAGGAGAACATTGATGCCCCTGTCCTCATAAGGAAGTTTCTCTCTCTTTCTGGTCCCAAGAAGAGGGGGCATAAGAGGAGTGATACTGTAACGTCTATGGCCACGGTCCGTCGGTCTAACTTACCCCTCGACGACCGTGGCCATGGACGTCCTGCTGCTGTGCTGCGTCTTGCCCCTGTGAGGCGCCGGCACTCACTGCCAGGTATCGAGCCTGTCTCCCGGAGGGGGCACGCGCGCGTGCCCGCTCTTAGAGGGCCAGCGCACGCACCTGGAAATCATCATCAGCAACTCCTGAATTCCTGGACTATAAGGGGTCACCGCCCTTCTAACCCTCACCTGAGTGTTGTTGTTATTTCCCTTAGTCTGTCTTGCAAATGTTCACCTAAGTGTCTTCCAGCTTCCCAGTGTTCCCCATACCTGTATCCTGTATCCTGTTTCCCGTGCTATCAGTACCATCCTGGTCTACTGTCGTGCTGAACTGTTGTCGTGTTTTGCTGCATCTCGACGCCTGTTCTACTACTCCACGCCTGATGTCTACCTGCTGCCTGGTCCCAGCCGAGCCTGCCTTGCTACTCTCTACATTGCCTCAGGTACCCTTTTCTGGACTATAGACTCTATACCTTACCTGGTTGGCCAGCTGCCATCCCGCTACGCGGTACGGCCCAGTGGGTCCACACCCCGCCTCGTGGCAACTATTACTGTGCGGGTCACCAAGAATGACATTATAAATGTCTGGGGTACTATAGATAGGGAGTTTATGTAGAGGGTTAGGAATAGGTGGGGATTGCGCTGGAAAGGCAAGGAGCCAAAGATGTCTGTGTGTTAAATTCTGCAGAGATAAGATTTGGCAGGTAGAAGTCGCCATGTAGGTTTTGGCTAGCTGAAGTAGAAAAGGGAAAGTGAGTGACTGCAATTAGAGAAGTCGTCCCTTGTGAGTCACTGGATTGATTGATTGATTGATTGATTGATTGATTGATTGATTGTACTCACTTATATGGTCTGCAAAGCATCTGTGTAGAAATGGCATCAACTACTATATGGTCACTGTATTGTCCCCTCAAGTTGACCACTCAGCTTATTACTGTTTTACTTAGCAAAAATAAAGAAGTGAAAGAGATCAATTGTCTCCTTATCCTACATGCAGGGGTCATCCTCTCTAAACTTCAGTTTTCCACTCGGCCATGACTAAGGTCGCTGTTCCACGGAGAGACTTCAGCCAATCAACTAGCAATACAAAGCATCACACTCGCACATATGGGAAGTCTTCTGCCAAACACACGCCAATGCTTCAGGACCCACTGAAGCTCACTTATGCCGCTCGGCACCAACAGAAGCTCACAGCACAGCAGCTTGTTTTCTCTATGTGCTTTGCCCATGCCGTGAACTCAGGCGTGAACAGTTGCCTTATAAATGCTAAGCACCCACCCCAGCTTGAGGACGCCACATAGCCGTAATGCGTACACCACCCTAACACTTTTATGGTGCCTTAAAACTACAGTAGCAAGCCATCACTGTCTGTGAACCACAACCAATACAATATAAATGACAAATCACACATGACATGCAATATACAGCAGGAACATTTATTCCTCTTGAACTCCGACCTGCACCAAATGATATTTTACTGTCTGTTTCAGTCTTAAAGGTGCGCATGTAATCATCATCAACTCACATGATTTCCTGGACTATAAGAAGGCCCCCACCCTTCTGATCCTTGCCTGAGCATTGTTGTTGTTTCTTAAAGTCTTGCAAATGGTCTCTTAAGTGTCTTCCAGCTTCCCAGTGTTCCCCGTACCTGTATCCTGTATCCTGTTTCCCGTGCTATCTATTAATATCCTGATCTACTGCCGTGCTGAAATGTTGCTGTGCTGCATTTCCACGCCTGCTCTGCTACTCCACGCCTGATGTCTACCTGCCACCTCGTCCCAGCCGTGCCTGCCTTGCCACTGTCTACATTGCCTCAGGTAACCTTTCTGGACTATTGACTCTGTACCATACCTGTTTGGCCAGCTGCCATCCCACTATGCAGTACGGCCCAGTGGGTCCACACCCCGTATCGTGACAACATCTGGGCGGCAAACTCTGTAGACAGAAATCGTGGTCGTGAGAAGTCGCAATGGTGGTCTGGACCAGATAGAGAAAAAAAGGAAAGAGAACAAGTCCAATCAAAAAATAAGTCACCTGTGAGTCACTGAATTTTGACTGTTTACATCTGATCAGTCCTGTAGACTTGAATGATCTGAAGCGAGATGACGGATGGTACCAATATTTTTTGTTAAACACAACTCCCAGCATACCCTTACCATTGTTCAGGTCATACTGGGAGCTGTGGCTACACATGTAACAAACTGAAATGGCAGGCGTTAACCTGATCATTTGCAAATGATCTCTGAATTGAGCTGTGTTTGTGCTATTCTTATGTACAGCACTTGGTTCTGGTCTCTTCTTTTGTGAACAATAATAATTCCACTCATCTAATATAGTAAATTAAGAAAGATTTCACGTCTTAATTTCAGTCAAACTCCACTTGTTCGTGTTTAGTGGTATTTTCCTCTAAAATAACAAGGAAAAAGAGTACTGTAGAAGAAAAAGCATGAAGTCAGAGCAGCGAGCATCTTGCCAAAAGTGATGTCAGCTAGACAGGAACACTATTTCCAAAAGCATTTAAAGAAATGAAATCTAGCTAAAATAAATATTATGTGTATTTGTTTTACAAAACCTTGACAAAAATATTGTTTAAGGATTAGTGTAAAAAGTCTCATTTAGTCCGTGTGTAATGACGGGGATAGGGAAACGGACAAGTGAGCCCTAATCTACGCGCCACTCTGTCCCTGCCTACTTGCAACGACCCGCCCTAGGCGACGGGGTGCAACTGGGCGGCGGTCCCTACGCTCAGTAAGTGCACGAGACAAACAGACAAGGGAACACAAAGCAGAGGGAAAGGGGCAGTTGCCCACGGCAACACCGTGAGCAACAATAGTAGTGAACGAGCCGAGTCAAACCAGGCGTGCACGAGGTACCAAACGCAGAGCAGGAGAGTAGTCAGTAAGCCAGGGTCAGTATGGAGCAGGATCAAATAGTTAGAAGCTGTAGCTGGGCCAGGAAACCACACGAGAAGAATCACAAGCAAAGGAGGAACAGGAAAGGCAGGTATAAATAGACAGAGGGCGGGAGCTAGCTCTGTCTGGCCAGGCTGCGATAGGCTCTCCCACTCCTAAGCCTGCAATCCTGAGTGGTGGAAGATGGAGTCAGTCTCAGAGACATAGACTCAGGTGCAGACTGATTACCTATGGGAGTATAAACAGAAGTTGTGCCTGGCAGATCGTTTACAGTACCCCCCTTTTATGAGGGGCCACCGCACCCTTTCTAAGTGGACCTGGTTTATTGGGGAAACGAAGGTGGAACTTCCTGACCAATACTCCAGCGTGAACATCCCGGGCGGGTACCCAAGTCCTCTCCTCAGGCCCGTATCCTCTCCAATGGACCAGGTACTGGAGGGAGCCTTGGACCATCTTGCTGTCCACAATCTTGACCACCTCGAATTCCACCCCCTCAGGGGTGAGAACGGGAACAGGAGGTTTCCTCGAGGGAGCCAAGGACGGGGAGCAGCGTTTAAGGAGGGAGGCATGAAACACGTCGTGTATTCGAAAAGATGGGGGCAACTCCAGTCGGAAGGAGACAGGATTGAGGACTTCAATGACCTTATACGGCCCAATAAACCGGGGAGCAAACTTCTTGGACGGTACCTTAAGGCGCAAGTTCCTAGACGATAACCACACCAGATCCCCGACCATAAACAAGGGGTTAGCAGAACGTCTTCTATCAGCCTGAGTTTTTTGTACGCTCTGGGACGCCTCTAGGTTCTTCTGAACCTGGGCCCAGACTGTGCACAGTTCCCGATGAACGACCTCTACCTCGGGATTGTTGGAACTACCAGGTGAAACGGAGGAGAACCGTGGATTAAACCCAAAATTACAGAAAAAGGGGGAGACCCCTGACGAGTTACTGACCCGGTTATTAAGGGAAAATTCGGCGAGGGGAATGAATGAGACCCAATCATATTCACAGTCAGAGATAAAACACCTTAAATATTGTTCTAGAGATTGATTAGTCCTCTCAGTTTGGCCATTAGTTTCAGGATGGAAGGCAGAGGAGAAGGACAGATCAATCTCCAACTTTTTACAGAAGGCTCTCCAAAACAATGAAACAAATTGTACCCCTCTGTCCGAAACAATATTGACAGGGACCCCATGGAGACGCAGGATGTGTTTGACAAACAAGGTAGCTAACGTCTTGGCGTTGGGTAGTTTCTTGAGGGGCACAAAGTGGCACATCTTACTGAAGCGGTCTACTACCACCCACACCACCGACTTGCCTTGAGATGGAGGCAAATCGGTGATAAAATCCATGGAGATATGGGTCCAAGGTCTCTGGGGAATGGGCAAAGAACGTAGTAAGCCCGCTGGTCGGGACCTGGGAGTCTTGGACCTAGCACAAACCTCACAAGCGGCGACGAAGGCCTTAACGTCTTTAGGCAACCCAGGCCACCAATAGTTTCTGGCAATGAGGTGTTTGGTACCCAGGATGCCTGGATGACCAGATAGTGCGGAGTCATGATTTTCCCTAAGTACCCTTAGCCGGTATTGCTGGGGAACAAACAGCTTGTCCTCAGGAAGGTTCCCGGGAGCTGAACCTTCATCAGCTGCAATTTCAGAGACTAAATCAGAATCAATAGAAGAAATGATTATACCAGGAGGCAAAATACAAGCAGGATCTTCCTCCGAAGGAGGGCTGGCCATGAAGCTATGCGACAGTGCATCGGCCTTAATATTTTTAGACCCAGCCCTATAGGTAACCAAAAAGTTGAATCTGGTAAAAAATAGCGCCCATCGAGCTTGTCTCGGGTTTAGCCTCCGGGCAGATTCTAGGAAAACCAGATTCTTGTGGTCGGTAAGGACCGTTACCTGGTGCCTAGCCCCCTCCAGGAAGTGGCGCCACTCTTCAAATGCCCATTTAATGGCTAAGAGTTTGCGGTTGCCAATATCATAGTTACTCTCAGTAGGCGAAAACATCCTGGAGAAGTAGGAACAGGGACGGAGATGGGTGAGGGACCTGGTACCCTGGGACAAGACAGCCCCCACTCCCACCTCGGATGCGTCAACTTCCACGATAAATGGCTCCATTTGGTTGGGCTGAACCAACACCGGGGCCGAGATAAAGCACTTCTTAAGGACCTCAAAAGCCTGGACAGCCTCAGGAGGCCAGTGGAGGAGATCAGCACCTTTGCGAGTGAGGTCTGTAAGAGGCTTAGCGATGACCGAGAAGTTAGCAATAAATCTCCTGTAATAATTAGTGAACCCCAAAAAACACTGTAACGCCTTCAGGGAGGCAGGTTGGACCCATTCCGCCACAGCCTGGACCTTGGCGGGGTCCATGCGGAATTCATGAGGAGTGAGGATTTGACCCAAAAATTGTATCTCCTGTACTCCAAACACACATTTTTCGGTTTTCGCAAACAGTTTGTTTTCCCGAAGGACCTGGAGCACCTTCCTGACATGCTCAATGTGGGAGGACCAGTCCTTGGAAAACACCAGTATGTCATCAAGGTACACTACAAGAAATACCCCCAGGTAATCTCTCAAAATCTCATTTATGAAATTCTGGAAGACCGCAGGAGCATTACACAACCCAAAGGGCATGACGAGGTATTCGAAATGACCTTCGGGCGTGTTAAACGCAGTCTTCCACTCATCCCCCTCTTTGATGCGGATAAGGTTATACGCCCCCCCGTAGATCAAACTTAGAGAACCATTGGGCCCCCTGAACCTGATTAAAGAGATCAGGAATCAAAGGAAGGGGATACTCGTTCCTTACAGTGACCTTATTCAAGTTACGGTAGTCAATGCATGGCCTAAGACCACCATCCTTCTTCCTTACGAAGAAGAAGCCAGCACCTACCGGAGAAGTAGAGGGGCGAATGTAACCCTTGGCCAGGCATTCCTGGATATACTCTCTCATGGCTTCACGTTCGGGCCAAGAAAGATTAAATATCCTACCCTTAGGAAGCTTAGCTCCTGGTACCAATTCGATAGCGCAATCGTATTCTCTATGAGGAGGTAACACTTCGGAGGCCTCCTTAGAGAAAACATCAGCGAAGTCCTGAACAAACTCAGGTAGCGTGTTCACCTCCTCAGGGGGAGAAATAGAATTAACAGAAAAACATGACGTCAAGCATTCATTACCCCATTTGGTAAGCTCCCCAGTATTCCAGTCAAACGTGGGATTATGCAACTGCAACCAGGGAAGGCCTAAAACCAAATCGGATGATAATCCCTGCATCAACAGTACAGAGCACTGCTCCAAATGCATGGAGCCAACCAGGAGTTCGAAAACAGGGGTATGCTGTGTAAAATAACCATTAGCAAGAGGAGTGGAGTCGATACCCACTACCGGGACAGGTTTAGGAAATCAATCAAAGGCATAGCTAGAGACATAGCAAATTCCACAGACATGATATTAGCAGAAGATCCTGAATCCACGAAGGCACTGCCGGTAGCAGACCTACCACCAAAAGAGACCTGAAAGGGAAGCAAGATTTTATTAAGTTTCATATTTACGGGAAATACCTGTGCGCCCAAGTGACCTCCCCGATGATCACTTAGGCGCGGAAGTTTTCCGGCTACTTATTCTTACGCCTAGGACAGGTGTTCACTTGATGCTTGTCATCCCCACAATAGAAGCAGAGACCATTCTTCCTGCGGAACTCTCTACGTTGTCGGGGGGACACAGAGGCCCCGAGTTGCATAGGTACCTCCGAGTCTTCCGTGGAAGAGCGAAGCAACGGGACCTCGGGAGGCATCATGGGGGAGTCAGAGGGGAAAACACAAAAACGTTCAAGCTGTCGTTCCCTGAGACGTCGGTCAAGTCGTACCGCTAAAGCCATAACCTGGTCTAGGGAGTCAGAAGAGGGATAGCTAACTAGCAGGTCTTTCAGGGCGTTCGACAGACCCAACCTAAACTGGCACCTTAAGGCAGGGTCATTCCACCGAGAAGCTACGCACCACTTCCTAAAGTCAGAACAATACTCCTCAACAGGTCTCTTACCCTGACGTAAGGTCACCAGCTGACTCTCGGCAAAGGCAGTCCTGTCAGTCTCGTCATAAATGAGTCCAAGAGCAGAAAAGAAACGATCAACGGAGGAAAGTTCAGGGGCGTCAGGAGCCAAGGAGAAGGCCCACTCTTGGGGCCCTTCCTGGAGTCGGGACGTAATTATACCCACCCGCTGGCTCTCAGAACCTGAGGAATGAGGCTTTAAGCGAAAGTAGAGCCTACAACTCTCCCGAAAGGAGAGAAAAGTCCTCCGAGGTGAGAGTGAGGTGAGGGGCACTACCATGGTAGCGTCAGGCTGGTTGACCCTCTGAGCCAGGGCCTTGACCTGTAGGGAGAGACCCTGCATTTGCTGGGCCAAGGACTCAAGGGGGTCCATAGTAGTGTCAGGGAGAAGGGTAGACTAGGTATATGGGCTTGTGATTATGTAACGATGGGGGTAGGGAAACGGACAAGTGAGCCCTAATCTACCCGCCACTCTGTCCCTGCTTACTTGCAACGACCCGCCCTAGGCGACGGGGTGCAACTGGGCGCCGGTCCCTACGCTCAGTAAGGGCACGAGACAAACAGACAAGGGAACACAAAGCAGAGGGAAAGGGGCAGTTGCTCACGGCAACACCGTGAGCAACAAGAGTAGTGAACGAGCCGAGTCAAAGCAGGAGTGCACGAGGTACCAAACGCAGAGCAGGAGAGTAGTCAGTAAGCCAGGGTCAGTATGGAGCAGGATCAAATAGTTAGAAGCTGTAGCTGGGCCAGGAAACCACACGAGAAGAATCACAAGCAAAGGAGGAACAGGAAAGGCAGGTATAAATAGACAGAGGGCGGGAGCTAGCTCCGTCTGGCCAGGCTGCGATATGCTCTCCCACTCCTAAGCCTGCCATCCTGAGTGGTGGAAGGTGGAGTCAGTCTCAGAGACATAGACTCAGGTGCAGACTGATTACCTATGGGAGTATACACAGAAGTTGTGCCTGGCAGATCCTTTACACTGTGTTCATATTCTCAGGGACAGGCATGTCATATGGGCATCATGTGCATCTTCACATAGGTCCTATAAGTAAGGGGGCCTGCCACTACTGTATAAATAAAATGTAAGCGCCTCCTACTGGATACTAGATTGCATATATAATGTATTGTGCTAATGAATCCATTTAAAAGGGGAGAATTGTGATCAATTAGAGCTTGGCACAACAGAGAAGGATGATCTATAGGACCAGGAGAAAGATGCTTTATTTATGAACGCCTTTCTTTTGACAACTTACCTTTTGGACAGTATGTGGCCTATAGCCTGTTTGTGCAATAATACCCATCTCTATGTCCACCAGCACATACTGTACTACACTGTAGCTTGTGTGGCACGACAACGGGAAACTATTCTAGTGAAATAGATGTTCTTTCACAGCCTTTAGCCTTGTTAAAATAAGTGAAGGTCAATGTGGCAACTTTATTGATATTGATTCTACGATCCTCTGCTACTAATATATAAGTATTGTAGAGTATTGTAATACATTTTATTGTACAATGGTAGCTCAACTTTAATGCCGTGCATCAGTTTGCTTCACCTCAACATAAAGTTTGTAGTAAGTGTAATGTATGAGAATATTTACCACCTACTGTCAATTATAGGAATATTAGAAGTCACAGAGAAATTCCATTACCGAGTCAAAGTGTTTTTGTACAGTTCACAGAACTGAATATCCCATTGAATATCCCATTCCTAAACAGAATGTTGGTGTTAGTATTAGTCTAAATGCTAGACACAGCCCCCACATTGTCAGACAGATTTCCTAAGGGCATGGCCCCACGTGGCGTATTTCTTCCGCAACTGTCCGCATCAATGCCGCACAGAATCTGCGTTGCAGATTCTGTGGCGGATCTGCCCAAAATGTGCTGTAAATTGATGCGGACTGGCCGTTGCGTATTGAGGTGAAAGTACTTCCCTTCTCTCTATCAGTGCAGGATAGAGAGAAGGGACAGCGCTTTCCCTAGTGAAAGTAAAAGAATATCATACTTACCGGCCGTTGTCTTGGTGACGCGTCCCTCTTTCGGCATCCAGCCCGACCTCCCTGGATGACGCGGCAGTCCATGTGACCGCTGCAGCCTGTGATTGGCTGCAGCCATCACTTAGACTGAAACGTCATCCTGGGAAGCCGGACTGGAGAAAGAAGCAGGGAGTTCTCGGTAAGTATGAACTTCTATTTTTTTTACAGGTTGCTGTATATTGTGATCGGTAGTCACTGTCCAGGGTGCTGAAACAGTTACTGCCGATCGCTTAACTTTTTCAGCACCCTGGACAGTGACTATTTACTGACGTCGCCTAGCAACGCTCCCGTAATTACGGGTGCACACACTTAGTCACCCGTAATTACGGGTGCACACACATAGTCACCCGTAATTACGGGTGCACACACATAGTCGCTCGTAATTACGGGAGCCCCATTGACTTCCTCAGTCTGGCTGTAGACCTAGAAATACATAGGTCCAGCCAGAATGAAGAAATGTCATGTTAAAAAAACAATACGCTCCGCAGCACACATAACATGTACATGACATCTGCAGACTTCATTGCGGAATTTAGAATCTCCATTGAAGTCAATGGGGAACTTCCGCAATGAGTCCGCAACCAGTCCGCCACACGTCCGCAACATCCATTGTATGCTGCGGACACCAAATTCCGCACCGCAGCCTATGCTCCGCAGCGGAATTTTCCGCATCGTCTAAACGAACACTACTAAAAAGCAGTGGAAGGCAATGAAGAAACGGGTCCGCTGCGGATTAACGCTGCGGAGTGTCCGCAGCGGAATTCCAGAGCAATTCCGCCACGTGGGGCTTTGCCCTAACATAAGCCACAACCCCCCATAACCACCCAGAATGTCCCGAAATGCTAGATACAGACCCCGACATTAGAAAAATTGCCCCATAGGATAAGACGCATCCCTTTATTTCCAGTCACAGCCCCTCATTTACAGACATAATTATTTCCCAAGTGTCAGCTAGAACTACAATCAATACTCAACCCTTCCTGATTCCCGTGGTGCTGCGGTCCTCCGCTCCTTCTCTGGTTTCTTGGGAGCAGCCTATTTGTGGCTGCTCACAGGTAACTTCCTTTTATTGTTTCAGAGGTAAGCACAGGAGGTGGAACTCCCATCAAAAGCAATCTGTAGCAGCTAAGCTAAGAGGCCTGTGGCCTCCTTGGACATTACAATTACTAAATTTCTGGACGCAGGATAAAACCCTCACATGGGAGTAAGGATACGTAATTTCAAAAAGAGACACTGTATGGCACTAATTGGAACTGTATGTCACTTATGGTAACTGTATGGCACTACATGGTACTAAAAGGGCAATGTGTGGTACTTATGGTGCACTGTACTGCAGCAAAAAGGCACTGTTTGCATTGGTATGGCATATATGTACCATTTATCTGGCTGCTGTATGCACTGCTGTATGCACTATTTATCTGGGGCACTGTATGGCACTATTGGGAGCTATAGGGAGACTATATGGCATTTGGGCAGCTGTTCGACCAAGGAAACCAATTTCATGACGCTCCCAATGCACAGTCCTTGTGCTGATGTCACTGAGGGAGGCAGTTTGGAATCCTGTATTGAGTGATGCATCAGAGAATTGACGATTGTTACACGCCACCTGCTTTAGCACTTAGCAGCCCCACTCTGTGAGTTTTGTATGTTCTACCAATACATGGCTAAGCAGTTGTTACTACTAGACTCTCCTACTTTACAATAATAGCACTGAGGCTTGTTAACAAAGTGCAGATTTGCTGCAGACTTTGCGTGTATTTTTTAAGCCAAAACCAAGATCGGAACCTAAACAAGAGAAATATTTAAAGGAAGGCCTTATAGGTCTGCTCTCCTGGGTCCAATTCTGTTTTTGGTTTAAAAAATGCACGAACAAGGCCTTAGGCCAGGTTCACACGGGGCGGCTACGCCACATAAAAGCACGCAGCTTATCTACCCTGTGTGCCGCAGGGAATTCTGTGCGAAAAACCGTACCAAACTGTGGTGCAGTTTTTCGCCCAGAATGTCCGCCGCGGAAAACTGCTGCATTAACTGGCCTGCTAGTCTGTGATTGGCTGCAGCGGCGGTCATATGGAATGAAGCATCATCCCAGAAGGCCGGCCCTCTGACGTCATCCAGGTCGGCCTCTTGGGATGACGTTTCATCCCATGTGACCGCTGCTACAGCCTGTGATTGGCTACAGCGGTCACATGGGATGAAACGTCATCCCAATAGGACGGCCTGGAGGAAGAAACACAGACTCCCAGGTAAGTATAGTTGTTTTTTTTCAGATTTGCGTTTTTCGTTGGGAACCCACCGCAAAAAAACGCAACAACTACTATTTGTCGTGGATTTTACCTCCATATTGAATTCAATGGGAAAAATTCTGCACCGCAGGTCCATAAAACCCATAAAATTCTGCACTGCAGGTCCATTTCTGAGCGTTTTTTCCACTTAGTATTTACGTAGCGCGTGGATGAGATTTGTTCTCATCCACTTTGCTGCTACTGTATTCTGCTGCGTTTTTTCTGTCCGCAAATCCAGACGGAAAACGCAGCGATTCCGCAACGTATGGATAAGCCCTTATTGTTGAACAGAACAAATCTAGCGGATCAGAAATGTCACAAACTGACTGTTTGCTTAGGAAGATTGTATGGCTGTGAGCTTAATTTTATGTATCTCTATGCAATGGATGTGGCTGAAAAACCTGAACTCAATAATAAGGAAGGGCGTTCACATACTTTTGGCAATACAATTTTACCATATGGATTCTCCATCTAGATGTTTTTTACAGTTTAGTTGGTGGTACAGGCTACATTGGCACCACATTCCTTCAGCAATTAGTTTAGTCTTTAAATGCTCATATTTTCTGCATTGCTTTTCATAGTTTCTATTCATATCATTTTCTTGAGTGTCAATGTGCCTTTTTAATTTTATGCAAATAATCACATCCTTGTTGAAGAGGCATTTCCTAATGGTTTTCAGTCACCTTTAAAAGCTCACCAGCTTCATTCCAAGATTTATAAGTATTCAATAGGTCAAAACTGTGATACAAATTAAATGTTATCTTTGCCAAATAAAAAACAAGCAACTTCCAAACAGACAAGCTATCAAATATAAAACGTCAACAAGTGATCTGGGTTTTCTCTAACCCTATTACCCCAAGGTCACTTTAGAAAAAAATTTAAGATATTCATCTGTTTGTTCAAAAAGAATAGTTGTTCATTTCTCTAAGGTCAATGACAGGATTGTAAATTTTTTTCTTGCTGAGAGTTAGTGGTTATTTCAATGAAGGTTCCTCTAAGTCTGAAAAACAAACTTTACTCTGATATAAAACTATGTTCATCTACTATTATTATTGGCACATTTAAATAACACGTAAAGTGGAGACAGATAAAAAAAAAACAAAAAAAAACTTATGAATGATCAAATCCAACATAGTAACAACACTTTGTAAACATCATTTTCTCTGTGGAACTGTCAATAACCCCTTCCCTCAGGGGCGTAACTAGGAAAGACTGGGCCCCATAGCAAACTTTTGACTGGGGCCCCCCCTCCCCTGAGTGTCACACAACCCCCCTTGTAGATAGTGCCTTTTTTACAGCCCCCCCTGTAGATAACGCCGTACAGCCCCCTGTAGATAACGCCATACAGCCCCCCTGTAGGTAACGCCATACAGCCCCCCCTGTAGGTAACGCCATACAGCCCCCCCTGTCGGTAACGTCATACAGCCCCCCCTGTAGGTAACGCCATACAGCCCCCCCTGTAGCTAAAGCCATACAGCCCCCCCTGTAGGTAACACCATACAGCCCCCCTGTAGGTAACGCCATACAGCCCCCCTGTAGGTAACGCCATACAGAACCCCCCTGTAGGTAACGCTATACAGCCCCCCTGTAGGTAACGCCATACAGCCCCCCTGTAGGTAACGCCATACAGCCCCCCTGTAGGTAACGCCCTACAGCCCCCCCCTGTAGGTAACGCCATACAGCCCCCCTGTAGGTAATGCCATGCAGCCCCCTGTAGGTAACGCCATACAGCCCACCCTGTAGATAACGCCATACAGCCCCCCTGTAGGTAACGCCATGCAGCCCCCTGTAGGTAATGCCATACAGCCCCCCCTGTAGGTAACGCTATACAGCTCCCCCTGTAGGTAACGCCATACAGCCCCCCCTGTAGATAACATCACACAGCCCCCCTGTAGGTAACGCCATGCAGACCCCCCCTGTAGGTAACGCCATACAGCCCCCCCTGTAGATAACATCATACAGCCCCCCTGTAGATAACGCTATACAGCCCTCCCTGTAGGTAACGCCATACAGAACCCCCCTGTAGGTAACGCCATACAGCCCCCCTGTAGGTAACGCCATGCAGCCCCCCCCCCAAAAAAAAAATCCGACCTATAGTGTGTCCTACAAAACACATGTATCCCCTATCCACAGGATAGGGGATACATGTGTGATCGCTGGCAGCGATAGGGAGAACGGGGGACCGAAAGTCCCCTGAAGTTCTCCATGACAAACCTCTGACTTCCGGGGTCTGTGCAGCTCAAAAAAATGAAAGGAGCGCTGGTCACGCATGTGCACATGCGCGACCGGTGCTCCATTCATTTCTATGGAGCTACACAGACCCCAGAAGTCCGAGGTTTGTGATGGAGAACTTCAGGGAACTTTCGGTCCCCCGTTCTCCCTATCGCTGCCAGCGATCACACATGTATCCCCTATCCTGTGGATAGGGGATACATGTCTTTTGTAGGAATGGCAGAGTGGGGAGATACCTCCCTGCTCTGCCGTAGTGTTTAGTGGCGTCGCGCTGTAGTAGCCACAGCGGCAGCTAGCAGAGCCACCGGCCATGGTGGGGGCCTGTGCCGGCGGGCGACACAGGCCCCCTCATGCCGCGGGCCCCATAGCAGCCGCTACAGCGGTAGTTACGCCACTGCCTTCCCTTTTTGGCCACTTTTGACCCTCCTGACAGAGCCTCATTTTTCAAATCTGACATGTTTCACTTTATGTGGAGATAACTTCGGAATGCTTTTACCTATCCAAGCAATTCTGAGACTGTTTTCTTGTGACACATTGGACTTTATGTTACTGGCAAAATTTGCTCGATACATTCAGTATTTAAATGTGAAAACCACCAAAATGTAGCGAAAAATTGCAAAAATTAGCATTTTTCTAAATTTAAATGTATCTGCTTGTAAGACAGGCAGTTATACCACACAAAATAGTCACTAATTAACATCCCCCACATGTCTACATTAGATTGACATCGTTTTTTGAACATCCTTTTATTTTTCTAGGACGTTACGAGGCTTAGAACTTTACCAGCAATTTCTCACATTTTCAAGAAAATTTCAAAAGGCTATTTTTACAGGGGCCAGTTCAGTTGTGAAGTTGCTTTGAGGGCCTTATATATTATAAACCTCCAAAAAGTCACCCCATTTAAAAACCTTCACCCCTCAAAGTATTCAAAACAGCATTTAGAAAATTTCTTTACCCTTTAGACGTTTCACAGGAATTAAAGCAAAGTAGAGGTGAAATTTACAATTTGAAGTCCGTGAAAATGAAAATCTACAGGGTGGGCCATTTATATGGATGCACCTAAATAAAATGGGAATGGTTGGTGATATTAACTTCCTGTTTGTGGCACATTAGTATATGGGAGGGGGGAAACTTTTCAAGCTGGGTGTTGACCATGGCGGCCATTTTGAAGTCGGCCATTTTGTATCCAACTTTCGTTTTTCAATGGGAAGAGGGTCATGTGACACTTCAAACTTATCGAGAATTTCACAAGAAAAAACAATGGTGTGCTTGGTTTTAACGTTACTTTATTATTTCATGAGTTATTTACAAGCTTCTCTTTGTTTACAGCCATTGACATGTCGCAGAGGTTAACACGTAAGGAGCGGATAGAAATTGTGTTGATGTCTGGTGAACGCAGTACCCGGGTCATTGCAGCTTATTTCAATGCAAGACACCCTACGAGACCACCCATCTCCCATGCTACAGTTTGCAAACTGCTTGCCAAGTTTCGTGAAACTGGTTCAGTGTTGGATTTGCCCAAATGTGGACGCATGAAAACTGTCACTAATGAAGAAACATCAGTGGCTGTCCCAGCTTCATTCAGCAAGAGCCCACAGCGTAGCACTCGCAGCATCTCAACGAGGATGACCCAGATCAGTGCAATGAATTTGCAGAATGGGCAAAACAAAAATTGGAACAGGACCCTCAGTTTACACAGAACATTTTGTTCAGTGATGAGGCAAACTTTTATGTGAATGGTGAAGTTAACAAACAAAACCACCGATATTGGTCTGACACAAACCCATATTGGATAGATCCCTCCAAGACTGTTGGAACACAAAAATTGATGGTATGGTGTGGTATATGGCGTACAAAGATAGTGGGGCCATTCTTCATCAATGGAAACCTCAAGGCCACGAGATATCTGAAATTGCTACATGATGATGTGTTTCCCTCTTTAAGCACTGAAGCTGGCACGTTCCCTGAGTTTTTCCAGCAAGATGGTGCACCACCACATTATGGGTGTCAGGTCCGAGCATTCCTAGATGAACAGTTTCCTGGAAAGTGGATTGGTTTTCGTGGGCCAGTTGAATGGCCCCTAGGTCTCCCGATCTGACCCCCTTAGACTTTTATTTTTGGGGTCATCTGAAGGCAATTGTCTATGCTGTGAAGATACGAGATGTGCAGCAACTGAAACTATGGATACTGGAAGCCTGTGCTAGCATTTCTTAAGCGGCGTTGCTATCAGTGTGTGAAGAGTGGGATAAGAGGGTTGCATTGACAATCCAACACAATGTGCAGCACTTTGAACACATTTTATAAGTGGTAAGAAACTTGTAAATAACTCATGAAAGAATAAAGTAACGTTAAAACCAAGCACACCATTGTTTTTCTTGTGAAATTCTCGATAAGTTTGATGTGTCACATGACCCTCTTCCCATTGAAAAAACTAAAGTTGGATACAAAATGGCCAACTTAAAAATGGCCGTCATGGTCAACACCCTGCTTGAAAAGTTTCCCCCCTCCCATATACTAATGTGCCACAAACAGGAAGTTAATATCACCAACCATTCCCATTTTATTTAGGTGTATCCATATAAATGGCCCACCCTGTACATTCTTTCAAAGAAAATGTAGGTTTAGCAAATTTTTTCTCATTTCCACAAGGACTAAAGGAGAAAAAGCACTGCAAAATTTGTAAAGCAATTTCTCCCGAGTAAAACAATACCCCATATGTGGTAATAAACGGCTGTTTGGACACACGGCAGGGCTTATAAGGGAAAGAGCGTCATTTGGCTTTTGGAGCTCAAATTTAGCAGGAATGGTTTGCTGCGGCCATGTCGCATTTGAAAAGCACCTGAGGGACCAAAACAGTGAAAAAGCCCAAAAACTGACTCCATTTAGGAAACTACAGCCCCTTGAGAAATTCATCTATGGGTGTAGTGATCATTTTGATTCCACAGGTGTTTCATAGAATTCATTAGAATTGGGCAGTGAAAATAAAAACAATCCCTTTTCTTCAATAAGACGTAGATTTATCTCAACATTTTTCATTTTCTCAACAAATAAAGGAAAAAAAGAACCCCAACATTTGTAAAGCAACTTCTCTGGAGTACGGCAATACCTCATATGTGGTCATAAACTGCTGTTTGGGCACATGGCAAGGATCAGAAGAGAAGAAGCGCCATTTGGCTTTTGGAGTGCAGATTTTGCTGGATTGGTGTAACGGCTGCCGCGCCGTTCCCCGTAGCCTCTGCTCCGGTTCCTGCGCCCTCCATTACCTCATGCTCATCCCGAGCTCCACTTACCAGATCCGTACGCTCTGCTGTCCCTGGGCGGCGTCAGGTAAGTGCATCCCTTACCTCCCTCCGCGGCCGTCTTCCTCGATGTGCGGCTGCAGTCACTAGAGGGCGCGCACGATGACTCGTCCTTTCTTAAAGGACCAGCGCACGCCTTAATTCAAAAGACTTCCTATTTAAGGATCCTCCTCCCTCTAATCCATGCTTGTTCAACCAAGTTCCCCGTGAGTTTCCTTGTACCCTGGTTCTCTGTTTCCTTCCCTTCTGCCTTTGTCTGGATTTCCCGTTGTTGACCTCTGCCTGAACTTGACTGTCCTTGCCTGCCGCCTGCCTTGACTTATTGCTATCCATACCCATTACGACACCTGCCGCCTGCCTTGACCTATTGCTATCCATACCCGTTACGTCTGCTGCCTGTCCTGACTTCTGCCTTACCATCCGACCTCCTCTAACACGCTGTGCCAAGCGTTGCCCTAGGTTCCAAGCACCATCTCCCAGATGACACAGAGGATCCACAAACAAACCGGTGAGAACCGTTACAATTGGTTTCTTGACACCATGTTGCTTTTGCAAAGCCCCTAAGGTACCAGTACAGTGGAAACTACCCAAAAGGGACTCCATTTGTGATACTAAACCCCTTGAGGAATTAATCTAGGGGTGTAGTGAGCATTTTGACCCCACAGGTGTTTCATAGATTTTATTTGACTTGGGCAGTGAATATAAAAATTATTTTTTTTCCCCAATAAGACGTAGCTTTAGCGCACAATTTATCATTTTCTCAAAGCATAAAGCAGAAAAAGAACCCCAACACTTGTTAAGCAATTTCTCCCGAGTATGGCAATATCCCATATGTGGTTATAAACTCATTTTTTGGCACACGGCAGGGCTCAGAATGGAAGGAGAGCCATTTGGCTTTCGGAGTACAGATTTTGCTGGATTGGTTTCTGGTCGCTATATAGCATTTGCAAAACCCCTGTGGGACCAAAACAGTGGAAACCCCCCAAAAGTGACCCTATTTTGGAAACGACACCCCTCAAGGTATTCACCTAGGGGTGTAGTGAGCATGTTAATCCCGCAGGTGTTTTGCATAAATTAGTGTGCACTCGATATTGCAGAGTGAAAATGAGATTTTTCGATAGATATGCCAAAATGTGGTGCCCAGCTAGTGCCACCATAACAAGACGGCTCTCTAATTATTATGCTGTGTTTCCCGGTTTTAGAATCACCCTACATGGGGCCCTAGTCTTTTGCCTGGACATTTGACAGGGCTCAGGAGTGAGAGAGTGCCATGCAAAATTGAGGCCTAATTTAGTGATTTACACAGAATTGGTTCACAATTGTAGAGGCTCAGATGGGAAATAATAAAAAAACCCGCTGACAAGTGACCCCATTTTACAAACTACACCCCTCAAGGCATTTATTAAATGGTGTAGTGAGCATTTTCACCCAACAGGTCTTTTCCATAAATGAATGCGCTGCAGATGGTGCAAAGTAAAAATTAAAATTTTTCCCCAGATATGTCAATTCAGTGGCAAGTATTGCCCAGCTTATGCCACTGTAGACACACACCCCAAAAATTGTTAAAAGGGTTCTCCTGGGTATGGCGGTGCCATATATGTGGAAGTAAACAGCTGTTTGGGCACACTGTAGGGCTCAGATTGGTGGGAGTGCCATTTGGCTTTTGAAGCGTAGATTTTGCTTGGTAGTAGTTTTGTTTGAGTATTGCTGGTGTTTCCGTTTATAATGTGGGGGTACATGTAAGCTAGGCATAGTATATCAAGGGCATAGTCAGGTGGTATAATAATGGGGTAAACAATAAAATAATCCATAGATGTGTGTTACGCTGTGAAGCAATCCTTTCTGCATAGGCCAGTGTCGCACTGATATATGGCGTCCTTTCTTATGCCCATTTTGGTCCACACTCCGCACCTTTGCAGTTTTGGGAATTTTGATAGGAAGTGTTGTCCTGGTATAATACAGGCGCCCTCGCTTCTAGCGGATATGTTTGAGCCCTCCCCTTCCTGGTTCCCTAATTTTAGGGCCCCGATAAATCGCCCCTTGAAACAGACGAAATGTTACGCTCTGATCTGCACAACCGCATATTTTTTATTTCCTGACTTATTCGAGCCTTAACTAATTTTATTTTTTCATAGACGTAGTGGTATAAAGGCTGTTTTTGCGGGACGAGCTGTAGTTATTATTGGTACCATTTTGGGGTACATGCAACTTTTTGATCACTTTTTATTCTATTTTTTGAGAGGCAAGGTGACCAAAAGACAGCAATTCTGGCATAGTTTTTTTTATGGGTTTCTTATACAGCGTTCACCATGCGTTATAAATGACATGTTAACTTTATTCTGCAGGTCAGTACGATTCCGGCGATACCTAATTTATAGCACTTTTTTATTTTTACAACTTTTTGCACAATAAAATTATTTTTGTAAAAATAATATTTTTTCTGTCGCCATGTTGAGAGAACCGTAACTTTTTTATTTTTTCGTCGACGGAGCTGTATGAGGATGGTTTAGTTCAGATAGCACTAGTTTTTCTCAGGTGCTCGGAATAGGGTCCCAACCCAGTTGAAGGTCGAAAGAATTGTATTCGGCACACTCTTGGAATGTTTAACGGAAATTTATTTCGATTTTTTTTAAAATTTTTCGTAATGCCAGTGGCTACATGTGCAACGTTTCGGTCGTGAGACCTTCGTCAGGCACTAAAGAAACATATATAGGTGATTATACAAGGTGGGCCATTTATATGGATACACCTAAATAAAAAGGGAATGGTTGGTGATATTAACTTCCTGTTTGTGACACATTAGTTTATGGGAGGGGGGAAACTTTTCAAGCTGGGTGTTGACCATGGCGGCCATTTTGAAGTTGGCCATTTTGTATCCAACTTTAGTTTTTTCAATGGGAAGAGGGTCATGTGACACATCAAACTTATCGAGAATTTCACAAGAAAAACAATGGTGTGCTTGGTTTTAACGTTACTTTATTCTTTCATGAGTTATTTATGTCATTATGGGTGTCAGGTCCGAGCATTCCTAGATGAACAGTTTGCTGGAAAGTGGATTGGTCGTCGTGGGCCAATTGAATGGCCCCCTAGGTCTCCCGATCTGACCCCCTTAGACTTTTATCTTTGGGGTCATCTGAATGCAATTGTCTATGCTGTGAAGATACGAGATGTGCAGCAACTGAAACTATGGATACTGGAAGCCTGTGCTAGCATTTCTTCTGCGGTGTTGCTATCAGTGTGTGAAGAGTGGGAGAAGAGGGTTGCATTGACAATCCAACACAATGGGCAGCACTTTGAACACATTTTATAAGTGGTCAGAAACTTGTAAATAACTCATGAAAGAATAAAGTAACGTTAAAACCAAGCACACCATTGTTTTTCTTGTGAAATCCTCGATAAGTTTGATGTGTCACATGACCCTCTTCCCATTGAAAAAACTAAAGTTGGATACAAAATGTCAGACTTCAAAATGGCCGCCATGGTCAACACCCAGCTTGAAAAGTTTCCCCCCTCCCATATACTAATGTGCCACAAACAGGAAGTTAATATCACCAACCATTCCCATTTTATTTAGGTGTATCCATATAAATGGCCCACCCTGTAGTATACTATACAGATTCCATAAATAAATGCAGGATGTATGATATAGATTTACATGGAAATGCATTCAAGAAAATATATACAAGGAGACAAGTACAACATTGGGTAATAAAAAAGGAGGGAACGGTGTCTAGCATCATGAGACAGTGAAGCGCATCAAGTGGCGTGGAGGTCTCCTTATAGAAAAAACAATTTGTTTTGTGTGTATAACTGTACATACATGTGTGTGTGTTCCAACAGCAGTAAATTACATGTATCAGGACCGTCTACAAGTGGTAGTTAGAGGAAATAGGTGTGCCTGTATGGAATACGTGGGCAAAGAGTGTCAATCTATCTATTGGTAACACACAATGACGATGCATGGAATGGGTGTTAATGCCCATGTCAAGTAGGTATCTAAGAAGCAGTTGAGGAAGTAGGTGTACACTTTAGATGCAAAAAAACACCAGATGTACATATGAGTGATACATAGGGGGTGAATTTGAGTATAAGGCGCATGTAGCTACTGGCATTACGAAGAAATTGAAGAAAAAAAATAAATCAAAATAAATTTACGTTAAACATTCCAAGAGTTTGCCGAATACATTTTTTTGGAGCTGTATGAGGGCTTGTTTTTTGTGAGACGAGCTATAGTCTTTATAGGCACCATTTTTGGATACATGCAACTTTTTGATCACTTTTTATTTACATTTTTGTAGGACAAAGTGACCAAAAACCAGAAATTCTGGCATTATTTTTTACGTTTGTTTTTTACTCCGTTCACCGCGTGGAATAAATAACATAATATTTTTATAGTTTAGGCCGTTACGGTCGCAGCGATACCAAATATGTATGGTTTATTTTATTTTTTTCAATAATAAAGGACTTTATAAGGGAAAAAGGGCAATAGTGTTTTGTTTTATTTTATTACTTAAAACTTTTATTATATTTTTTACAACTTTTTTGTCACTATTTTTTACTTTTTTTTCACTTTACTTTAGTCCCACTAGGGAACTTGAAGGTCCAACTGTCAGATTTTTTTTCTAATACATTGCACTACTTACGTAGTGCAATGTATTAGATCTGTCAGTCATTCACTGACAGCAAGCCGTTTAGGCTTTGCCTCCGGGCGGGGCCTAATTGGCTTCCGTAATGGCAGACATTGTTAGGTCTCCTGTTGTCATAATAGCAGTTGGCAGTCGTGCGATTGCAGGGCACAGCTGGCGATCTGCTAACAACCACAAAGATGCAGCGACCTCATCCGATCGCTGCATCTGTGGGGTTAATGGCAGGGATCGGAGCTAGCTCCAGTTCCTGCCGTTACAGCTGGATGTCAGCTGTAACATACAGCTGATATCCACAGCTGATGACGCCGGCTCATCTCCTGAGCCGACGCCATCTTGCCGGCGGCTATGCAAGCCTTTCAGGCCCCGCCTCCGGATGGGGGCTGGAAGTTTTCTGTGCTAGGCACACCGGGAGGCCAGTATTAGGCCTCCGGTTGCCATTGCAGCCACCGACACCTCGGCGATTTCATTGCTGGGGTGTCGATGAGCTGCAAACATCTTAAATGCAGAGATAGCTTTTGACAGCTGCATTTAAGGGGTTAATGGCGGGGATCGAAGCTTACTTTGGTCCCCGCCGTTACAGCAGGATTTCAGCTGTAAGATACAGCTGACATCCGGGGATGATGGCTCCGACTCAGCTTTTTTGCCATGCATTTGTCGTAAGTATACGACATTTTGCGGGAAGCACTGGCTTTCCATGACGTATACTTATGACAAATGTCTGGAAGGGGTTAAACAGCGGCAAAATTCAAGACAGCATGGCCCTTACCACTGAAGATTATTATGTTATAAAGCTTATTTACCATTAAATGATGATTGTCTTGATAGTGTTATAACTAAAGATGAGTGAATCTTTAAAAAATGTTTCCCCTATTTATTATTCAAAGTTCAAATTATTCTGATTATGAAATCTCTAGTTCTAACACATACAAATAAGTATTTTGATATTTTCTATGGGTAAAACAATGGGGCAGATTTACTACTGTGTCTTCGTCTAGCACGTGTCGGATGATGCGACAAATTTTGGTATATTTTATTTTAGACTAATTTAGGAACATATGTTTGCGCATAACTAGATACTTTAAAAAAGGGTAAAAAAAAAGTGGACGTGGCTAAGCGGGAGAGGGCATTACTTTAAGTGTGCCAAACCAAAACTGAACAAACTAAGAATTGGTATAAGGAAGAGAAAAGTCACCATGCACCATGCGCCACTGTGATAAATTTGGTGCGTCTTTAGACAGCCTTGTCTAAGTTTACGATATCTAAATTCCTCAACATTGAAATTGAAACACCAAGGACAAGTCGTAAGGACATGTCGCTAACATCTGCAAGTGATCAAATTTTCAAGCACCTAGCTCCAATCTGTGGCACGTGGGGGGGAAGCAAGATTGGAAGTAAAGTTATTTAGACACATGAAACCTCAGAAATCAGATCAAGTGGTGTGGGATGATTGTGCGAAGCCTCCTGTTCATCACCACTTGTCGCAAACTGAGAGGGGCAGAATCCTTGAACGGAGAGACCCTGGTTTATCACTCCGACAGATCGCTACGCGCCTAGACCGAGATGTCAGCACTGTTCAACGTTGTGTGTCCTAGAGGTTGGGGGAACACCGATTTGTAATGACAGCAAGAGGTGCGCGGAGGCAAACCTCTGCATGAACGGATCGTCTGATTGGAAGAATGCTGCGTAGTGATCCATTCTGTACTGCAAGGGAAATTGAACGTCACATCCCAAGCCTAGGGCATTGGCCTACGAGAAAGGCGTCGAGCTACAGGTGTTCCATTGACCATACGCCACTGCTCTCAAAGGCTATCATGGTGGACAGCAAGACGGCAATGGGGGCTGGAATGGAGGTCTATCCTCTTCAGCGATGAGTCCCGCTTTTGTCTCGGACGCAATAATAGCCAGAGATTGGTTTGAAGACCATGTGGAGAATGCCATGAAGAGGCCTTCACAAGGGAATGTCACTCCGGTTCTACTCCCGGCATTATGGTGTGGGGTGGCATAATGTATGTTGCACTAACAGCTCGACGTTACATTGATTTGGTCGTGGAACCAGTAATAAGGCCATTTCTCCAAAGTGTTCCAGAAGCCATTTTTCAACATAACACCCCAGGCCGCATATTGCTCGTGCTACTGTGAGCAGCCTGCATGGCCTAAACGTGCTATCATGGCCTGCAGTATCTCGAAACTTGTCTCCCATCGAGCACATGTGGAACGTGATTGGTCGGCAATTGCCAGCAGCAATCAATTGCCAGCAGCCAATCTTGATGATTTGCGTGCACAACTGCATTCAGCCTGGCATAACATTTCTCAGACAACCATCAATAACCTCATGGATAGCATGCCAAGGCATATAAGAGCGTGTATTTCTGCACGTGGCGCTCATACTCGATACTAAATAAGTGGTTTGGAAAATGTTAAATTTTTTATCATTTGTATATCATTAGCATATCTATCGACCCTGTGTTTTCCACAATTCCAAAACTTTTCCTTCTTGGTGTTGCAATTTCAATGTTGAGGAGGAGTGTAGTTAGTCAAATAAATCACAATTGATCAAGGGGAGTCTGGGAGAGGAATCCGGCCGCATCGGGCGCATGCGCATTGCGCACATGAAGCCGAGGACAGTACACCACGCTTTACTGTGCCTGTGTAGTGTACTGTCCTGTGCGCATGTGCTCAATACTGCTCCCAGACTCATCTCGGTAAATTGCAAGTCACTTCACTAACTATGGCAGAAACACTAAACCTAAACTGCATAACGGCATTCTCGTGGTTTAGTGGCTCCAAACCTAGTTACAGGTTACATCTAAGTTTACTCAAACAGGCTTTATCACAGGGCACCAATGTCAATCACAGTGTAAAGGATCTGCCAGGCACAGCTTCTGTGTCAACGCCCATAGGTAATCAGTCTGCACCTGATTCTATGTCTGTGAGACTGACTCCATCTTCCACCACTCAGGATGGCAGGCTTAGGAGTGGGAGAGCCTATCACAGCTTGGCCAGACGGAGATAGCTCCCGCCCTCTGTCTATTTATACCTGCCTTTCCTGTTCCTCCTTGCTTGTGATTCTTCTCGTTTGGTTTCCTGGCCCTGCTGCAGCTTCTGAACTATTTGACCCTGCTTCATACTGACCCTGGCTTACTGACTACTCTCCTGCTCTGCGTTTGGTACCTCGTACACTCCTGGTTTGACTCGGCTTGTACACTACTCTCCTGCTCTGCGTTTGGTACCTCGTACACTCCTGGTTTGACTCGGCTCGTTCACCACTCTTGTTGCTCACGGTGTTGCCGTGGGCAACTGCCCCATTTCCCTTAGCTTTGTGTACCCTTGTCTGTTTGTCTGTCGTGCACTTACTGAGCATAGGGACCGTTGCCCAGTTGTACCCCGTCGCCTAGGGCGGGTCGTTGCAAGTAGGCAGGGACTGAGTGGCGGGTAGATTAGGGCTCACTTGTCTGTTTCCCTACCCCCATCATTACACACAGTAGCAGTTTTGCCTGGGCCTTCAGTGAAAACCAGTCTATTATTTTAATTACAGTTTATAAATTATATTTTCCTATTCATGTACTGTACCACACATAAAAAGACTCCTTTATTACTGTGTAATTTTTACCTAAGCTACATCATTCAATGGTTTCAAAAACAAACACAAAAAACCCCAGAAAAAAACAACAACAACCGGGTATAAAACCCACCTTAAAACTATTAATTTAGCTAACATACTAAGTGAATGAGAATTCATATATCCCTATTAAATAACACTCCACAGCCTAGATCTAAAATGGATTTTAGCCTATGTATGTTATACAGACCAATCGAGTATAAGTGGATTCGTTTGCATGATATATTGTGTTAAAGACTTTTCTTCCTTCTGTTACATATCTAGTATATATTTGCTTAAAAACAATAATATTACATGAATTTAGACTACAATATTACATGAATTGAGGCTACATAATTATATATTACAGTCAAATGACAATGTGTTCACTTTTAATACCATCACTGCCCCCTACAGTCCAACTGGCAATGTAAAATCACTCCCATCTGAATTAGATCTCATTCGTTTTACTTTCAAATGTTTCCATAATAATTTAAAAGCCTTTACAGACAGCTTAGGCTGGATTCACAAGGGATGGAAATGCTGTGGACTTTCTTAGCAGATTAGAGTTCCAGCAATGTGAATATGATTTGAACAAATCTCATTCACATGCTGCTGAACATTTTCCGGAAGTAAATAAGAGGATGCTAAATGATTTA
The DNA here is from genome assembly GCF_050947455.1 of Rhinoderma darwinii. NCBI lineage: Eukaryota > Metazoa > Chordata > Amphibia > Anura > Rhinodermatidae > Rhinoderma > Rhinoderma darwinii. The sequence goes on along the minus strand of NC_134687.1, from coordinate 331,583,909 downwards.
AAATCCGCAGCATGCTCATTCTGATCTTTATGTTCACTGCGATTTTCTCCCTTTCAGTGCAGAAGGGGTGAAATCTGCAGCAAAATCCACACATAACACATGGCGATTTTGCTCCAGAAACAGTGCAGAAATTCTGTGGAAAATCTTCAGCATTTCCGTCCCAAATGAATCCAGCCTTAAAGGGGTTTTCCACCTTCTGACAACTGATGACCTATCCACCGTTAAGCCTGTGATGGATGGTCAAATTGCTTATATTCTCTGTATTAAATTACATTATGAATTATCAAGCAGGATGCCGGATTATGAAAATACGTATTCTCCATTTTGTAATGACCTCTTTCTGGTTCTGCTTGAGTCACAAGAGAATAAGTTATTTCTTTGTGTTCTTCGTGTGACCTTCAATACTGGTAGATGGAAGTCTGGCAGAACGCCTAGACCTGAAATAATCATCATATTTGTAATTAATTCTCTTCATCTCAGTATTTCACACACATATATGAAATCATCACATAAACTTATGAAAACCTCCTACATTTCTATTGTTTGTAGGCCAGGATTTGCAGGTTTTAGAAAGATCACGTGACCTCAGTGGGAAGGTACCCTATGATGTATTTTCAGTCTACGTGTAAAATGTTATGATTGGTTGTTCGATGAGAGGTAACACCCTGATTAGAGGGTACGCCCTGAGGGTATATTAACTTATGTATCTTGATAATAAATGAGAATATTGATTGAGACAACAGATTGCTATTGTCTTTATTGATCTCCCGGTGCACTGCTTATACATCAATTACCATATTGGAATACCACCTGACAATGCAGAGGGAGCCCATTAGAACGCCCATCCCAAAAGGTGCTACCTGGAAGGGGTTTATTCGACAAGCCGCTCCGGTGGCATGCACCGAAGCACCCGATGTTATGGCACATAATCCTATGTACGGAGCTGGAAGCAGTTCGCTCCGTACATAGCATAGCGGCCGTGCTGCAGAACTGCAGGTCCGCTCCTATTCACTATTCCGTTGCCGGAGCCAACTGCTTCCGGCATGTACGTCCGCTGCACGGAGGCACCGGACCAGCTCATCTGTGCGGGGTCCAGGTGTCGGACCCCCACAGATCATGTACTGATAACAGGAGACAACTTGCCACTTTCCTAGTGCTGCTGCCACCTTAATCAAGCGATTAGCCAATATCACAACAGTCAGATCCTGTGGGTATGCCATAAATGTTGAGTTGTCGATAATCCTTTAACCGCTTCCCGCCACATCCATTTTTCAATTTCATTTTTTCCTCCCCACCTTCCAACAGCCATAATCTTTTTATTTTTCTGTCGATATAGTCCTATGAGGGCTTGATTTTTGCGGAATGAGTTGTAGTTTTTCATGGCACAATTTACTCTACCATATAATGTACTAGGAAATGGGCAAAAAATTATTTGTGGAGTACAAAGTGAAAAAAACAGTGATTCCTCCATTGCTTTTTGCGCTTAGTTTTTACGAAATTCACCATTACTTTATTCTACGGGTCAATTTGATTTACGGCAATATAAATTGATATTGTTTTTCTATATTTTACTGCTTTTACAAGGAAAAACTGTAAAAATAAAATTTATTTTGAGAGCGATAACTTTTTTATTTTTTCGTCGATTAAGTGGCATGAGGGAATATTTTTTGCGGGATAAACTGTCGTTTTTTGGGGTACATGCAAGGTTTTGATCACTTTTTATTTAATTTTTTGTGGGAGATGAGGTGAGCAAAACACAGCAATTCTGGCATTTAACTTTTTTTTTTTTTGCGACGTTTACCGTGCAGGTTAAATAATTATATATTGCAATAGTTCAGACTTTTACGGATGCGGAGATACCAATTATGTTTAGTTATTTCTTTTTTTTACAATGCTTTAGGGGGAAAATGGGAAAAGGGAGTTTTTTTGAACTTTTAATATTAGTATTAAGTACAAAACAAAACTTTATTACCTGATTTTTACTTTTTTTATTAGTCCTGTAGGGGACTTGAACCAGCAATCTTTGGATCACTTGCACTACATACTACAACACTAATGTATTCGTTGGCAGTATATCGTCTTTCTGGCAGGCTTCTACTAAGCCCTGCCGGAGGCAGGGCTTAATAGTAGCACAAAGAAGGCAGATCTGGGGGCCTTTATTAGGCCCCAGGCTGCCACAACCACCATTGGCATCCCGCGATCGAATCGCTGGGGGGCTGATGAGCTGTTAGAGCGGGTCGCCCCCTCTTTCCAAATATTTACATGCTGCTGTCGCTATTTACCACGGCAATTAATGGGTTGAACGACCGGGATCACGCTCGAGCGCGATCCCGCTCGTTATTGTGAAGTGTCGGCTGTAACTTACTTGCATTGTATGGAGCGGGGTCAGCCCATGAGCCTGCTCCATACTTCCCCTACCCAGCTATGACGTAGGTGTACATCACACGTCGGGAAGAGGTTAACATTAGTTCAATACAAACTTGCAGCGAACTGTACAAAGCAGTGGTGTTAGTGCACTTTAAAGTAACAAATAAATGGCTTATCGGATTGCCCTTATGCAGTATATTGTATATCCTGCGGAGAATCCATGGAATATATATATGTAGGAGACAAAAGATTTAGGCCCCATGCACACGACCGTAGAATTTGTCCGTAATTGCGGTCCGCAATTACAGTCTGCAATTACAGACCAATTCACTTCTATTGACCACGGACACCTTCCCGTATATTTGCGGCAAGGTGTCCGGGCCGTATGAAGCCTCCGCAATAGATAGGACATGTCCTATCTTTTGCTTTTTATGGTTCGTGCTCCCATACTTTGTATAGGAGCACGGGCCTAAAATACAGGTGGCTGTCCGCGGCCGCCAGCGGCCGACCGTGCTCTTAATCGCGGACCATGATTACAGGCACGGCCATGTGCACAAGGCCTAAATCCATGAAAGGAAAAGGTTACAACATTTGTGATACCACTTATGTTGTCTACATGATAGAGTGCCCATGCAGTGTTGAATATGTTGGAGAAATCACCCAAAATACACAAGACCGCATTTCACAACACAAATCTAACAAAAGAGGCCAGAACTTGATGTTCCAGATACAATTACATTTTAAGCAAATGAATCACACAATAACACTGTAAGTAATGTACACACCAACTCTTGGTACACATACCAGGCACATGTAAAGAGGTGATAAGATCAAACAATTAAAAACTTGTGAAGCCTACTGGATAGATAGGGGGAGATTCATACGCCAGTCTTAATATAAAAATAATTGGAGTAAGATGCACCTAATTTAATAGGAGCACCTAATTTTTTTAAATAAAAAAAGTTATAGGACTCAGAATGTGGTGACACAAAACGAAATTGTTTATTTCTTCGTAAAAGCATAAAAAAATATATATAAATTTGGTATTATCATAAACGGAATAACCAGCAGAATAAAGTAAACACGTTACAGTATAATTAATAGATTAATATAAAAAGCATGGTCTATTTATGTAACATTTATACTGTATATCAAAGTTATGTTTCATCAAATGTGAACCACATGAAGTGTTAAGAGACAGAATGGCTTACAGGTCTTAAAATGCTGTCTGACAGTAAGCCAATATTTAACTAATATTGTTCAGGCCACCCAGAAACGAATGTGAAATGGAAAAACAAATATCACGTATGGACACTTTCCAAGGCATATGCCAATTAGACATGAAGATGTTGACCATAATAGTGTGATCAAAATGCTAGTGTCTGACAGTTTTTTGTAAATGTTATTTAAATAATGTAGACCTTCTTTAAGTATTAAAATAAACCTCTACATACTTTTGATTTTCCCGTTGGATGGACTTGCATTTGGATGCAAAGAATGAACAGGTGAATATTTCATTTATTTTCCTTGGAAAATCAATTAAGGGCAAAGCCAAAACATATACCGTACTTAAATAAAAACATAAAACTTTAGATGCCTGTCATCTATATACGGCAGGTGTTTACAATGTGCGGCCCAGGAGGTTGCATGCGGGCCGCAATTCCCTTCTGTGGGCCCCCCAACCATCAGGACACAGATAGCATGACTGAATAAGTTATATTTTAATAAACACAAAGAGGATCTGTCACTAGTTCATTAATGCCCAATCTAATCCTAACTAATCTAATAGCCGCTGTCACACTGATAATTCCAGTAAAAATTGTGTCCCAAAACGTTTATTATTCTAAAAGTTATGAACTTATTTCTAAATATGCATATGAGCCTATACTAGCCAAAGGGGCGGTAATGCTGATCTTTCTCTGTGGGCGGTGTTATATTTTGTCTGTAAGATGCTGTCCAATCAGCGTCTTACAGCTTCTCCACTTTCCTGCACAGTGTGATCTCAGCTTCAATCACGAGATCACGCTGTGTTTACACTTCTGACCGCAGTTCCTTCAACATCTCGCCGCAGAACTCATCCAGGAAGACGGTCCCCGGAAAGGACGGTTTATGCAGGGACGGTCTTCCTAGATGAGCGCTGAGGCGATGTGTTGAAAGAGCTGTAGCCAGAAGTGCAAACACAGCATGATCGCGCGATTGAAGCTGAGATCACGCTGTGCTGAGAAGGGGAGAAGCTGTAAGACGCTGATTGGACAGCATCATACAGACAACACAAACACCGCCCATAGAAAAAGAGCAGCGTTACCGCCCCTTTGGCTAGTGTAGCCTCATTTTTATATTTAGAAATGTGTTACTTTTTAACTATTAAAATAATAAACATTTTGCGGCACAATTTTCACTGGAGTTATCAGCGTGTCACCGTCTATTACACTAGTTAGGATATTGGGCATTACAAAACTAGTGACAGAGCCTCTTTAAAGAGAACCTTTCTATTTTCCTACCTTCCTCCGTTATTTACATATTGGTGCCATTATATTTGACGCCCGATATATAAATTAGCCCCTGAACTGTCAATAACTAAATGGCAAGGGGGCGTTATACTCTTCGATCTGACACTGTCCAACCAGCTACGGACAGTGTCAGGGCGGCTTGCGCTGTGTTCCCTTCCGCGAGAACACACACAGACTGGTGGTTCTGCAGAGAGTGTTCTCTCTGTGTGTGTTCAAATCCACACGTAATAAACATTGTGTGTATTTGGCCTAAAGGAGCAATACAGGCAAAACTGTTACTGTGTTAGTCCCTCTGGAGCAGTAAAATCTGACAATGGAACCCATAGACAAGAAAAGGTTGCGCGCCCCTCTCGAAAATAACTTTTCATTTTGTGTCTACCGCTCCTATGCAGACTTCTGTGTCTCCGTGGTTAAAGACTATACACAATCCTCTGTGTAGACTGACCCTGCAGTTATGTGTTACTTTTTCCCATCTGTTCCCTCTTCTTGCTAACATACACACACTAGGAGATGAGGCAGATGGCAACACATGACTGCAGGATCAGACTACACAAAATTGTAGTCTGTAACCATGCAGACACATAAGTTACATAGGAGCTGTAGACACAAATCTGTAGTATATTTATTATCAATACTATTTGAAAAATTGCTTCATTTTGTGTTTAGATGCATCGGAGCAATAATAAAAAAAAATGTCTGCCAAGGAAAATTGCATTAAAAACTGCATATTCCCTTGTTCTTTTTTTGTATCCAATTGCAGACACATCCAACAGGAAAATGTATATTCTGCACAATTTGCATATAAGGAGCACAAATGAACACTGAGCCTAATACACACAAACTGTACCAACAAAAATTGGCATCCTAGATTTCTTTAGAAGTGATTTGATTAGATTGGATTGAATGGAGCACTCTGTATATTCTGTTATCAAAGCAGTTTTCCTTCCATAAACTGTTCATGGACCCAATTTGAGGTTATTTCACATTTATCTAGACATTCTTATTAGTTATCCCTGCTGGTAGCAGTCCTGTAGTCAATTCATGAATGGCCACTCATGGGGTCAAAGGACAGTTCAGGTAGAAGAGATTCCGACTAAGTAAACAAGGAGAAGTAATGGTAAATAGTGTTTTATAGTAGAAAGCTGAACCAAATCCAAATGTTGATCTGTACAGGAAAAGCTTAGGGCAAGGGAAAAAACATAGAATAACATGTTGCTTTGTCAAAATCCTTAGTGAAACAAATGCGAACAATCAGAGTAGTGTTTCTGTGACATCACTACTCATAAGACTTACCTGCATATTTGTAATATGTGATAGACGTCTACAGTTGTGTATATAATTCACTAGAACTAGCTAACTGCATGTTCCTTATTAATAATCATTTATAGGTGAGCTGTTTAAGGGTTCGCCAATTTGCTTATTGCCAAATTTCGCTTATTTCCTATGAAGGAGCCATGTTTGCTATTTAAGACAATGGAGACTACAATAGAAATCTGTTCTAAAGCCTCAATGGTCTTAAATAAGGAAAATACAGCTCTGAAATAGGATATCAGCACATTTCTTTCTGCTCCTTTATTATATTTCATTTAAAGTTTCAGTTCCTGCTAAACAATGCTAGCTTCTGTATAATGTGAAAACTATTTTTTTTTTTATACATTAAAGACGCAAAACGTGTGGCTGCACTACCGAGAGATTCTGATGACAATGTGTTCCCTTCTCATACCATCAGCTGTCTTTGTTTGTCCAAATCACCAAACACAACAATCTGGCTTGAGCAGCTACAGTTAGGGTATGTGCACACGTACAGTCAAAAACGTCTCAAAATACGGAGCTGTTTTCAAGGGAAAACAGCCCCTGATTTTCAGAAGTTTTTTGAGCAACTCGCGTTTTTCGCCGCGTTTTTCGCTGCGTTTTTTACGGCCGTTTTTGGAGCTGTTTTCATTGGAGTCTATGAGAAAACGGCTCCAAAAACGTCCCAAGAAGTGTCCTGCACTTCTTTTGACGAGGCTGTAATTTTACGAGCCATCTTTTGACAGCGACGCGTAAAATGACAGGCGGTCGGCACAGTACATCGTAACACCCATTGAAAGTAATGGGCAGATGTTTGCCGACGTATTTGAGACGTTTTTTCAGACGTAATTCGAGCCGTAAAACGCCCCCATTACATCTGAAAATAGGTCGTGTGAACCCAGCCTTAGGGTGTATTTACATGGTGCGTTTTTGCTGCGCATTTTGTGGAAAATTGCCGTGAAAAACCCATGCTTTTTTTGGTGGGGTTTTCTGCCATGTGGCAAAAACGCAGCAAAACCACAGTATGAATACACCCTTATACGTTTATATGTGGGTACATCGAAGTACGTGGTGATTTGAATCTAAACAACGTGTAGATGGCATCACTGCGCCTAACAGATATCAGAAAATAAATGTTGTCATTAGAACCTGGCAGTAGTGCAGCCTTGGGCTTTAAGTCTCTATTTTCAAGCAGTCATATGTTAGACTAGTAGTTATTACTGCTCGCAGTGGGTATGTCAGTAAGGCCGACATGTCACTACTGCCGCCAGAGGTTAACTTCTACGGTCATGTGTTGGGACAACACGTTAAGATGTAGTGGTGTAAACAAAGACCCACAGTGAACAAGGATCAAATACAGCATAAGTTTTTTCCCAAGCTTATAAAGCCCCAATAAGTATTGTACTCTGCCTACTTACATGGGGGTTTAATATGATTTCATGGGCATGTGGACATCTGTAGTGGGCAGACCTCACAACCATCCTGGATGCAGCAGGACAGTCCCGGATTTTGGGTGCTGTACTGGGACGGCTGCCTCATGCCTCACTGACCAAATGTGTAGGGAACACTAAGGAGGCACCCTTACTCTATGGGGGCAATAAGGGGGCATGATCACTGTGTGGGGTCACTAATACAGTATGTTACACAACGAGGTCACTATAAAAGTGTTTGGGGCACAAAGAGGCACTATCACTGCTTATATAGAGGCAGTATTAGTCTGAGGGCACTAAAACTCTGCAGGGCACAAAGGGAGGCACTATTATTGTAAGGGGAACTATTACTATGTGCTTCACAATGGGGCACTATTACTATATGGTGGCATTATTACTGTGTGAGGCACAATGAGAACACTATTACTAAGTAGGGTATAATGGGGGCACTGTTACTAAGTAAGGCATAATGGGGGAACTATTACAGGGTAGAGTTAAAGCGTCCCACTAATACTATGTGGTGCACTAAGGGGCACTATTACAGTGTGGGGCACTATATGTTTACCACTATTATAAAGGAAAAAACTCTGTATGCCTTTAATCCTAACAATGAAGGGCTGCAGCTATTTTAGTGCTGCATCCCCTTTATAGTTTTTCCCGGCACAGTGACACTAGACTGGGCGGAATTGGGGGTGCATGAACTGGGATTGGGAGTTAGACCCGTGGTTCAACATAAAAAAGATTCTGCTTTAGTTCTACCTCTTTCCATCATTTGAAAGTTGGGAGGTATGGTGATGGGTATTGTTTGTATAGCTTAAAGAGAATATGTTACCAGGTTTATGCTTTCCTCTCTGAAAGTAGCATAAAGTAGTATCAGAGATCTTAATTGCAGCAGTATATCATTTACTTTGTCATTTTCAGTTGTTTTTATAAAATCCCAGTTTATTTCCTGCAGCGCGAGCCAAGCAAGGAAAACCCCCTCTAAATGATGTGCTTACGCTCAGGAGTTCTTGACATTCATGAGCTGCGGCAAGATGAGCTACTGGCAAAGATGCTGCCAGTCCTGCATAAGGGTATAATCTCACATTCCAATTGAGTCTCAGTTTTATCAAGTTTTTCTCAGTTTTTGGTAAATTCACGACTAAATCACAACATGTGAATATACCCTTATTAGTGCAGGCTTGTTGTTTGAGGGGCATTTATGACAGCAGAATTGCATGGCAATAATTGAGGAAAGATTAAAGATGTGTATGGCGTTGAAAAAAAAGGAAAAATATAGTATGTAATTCTGTAGTTTCTAAAATAGACACTGGAGGGCAGCAGACTCTAGAAAAAGATTAAAAACTACTGTACATATAGGACTGACAAAAACATTTGAATAAAATGGTAATTAAATTTATATGAATCAACTGCAGTTACTTACTGATTATATTTCTCAATGTCTGTTCCACACAGTGAAAAGAAAACATAGCATAAAGTTCAATGAACTGAAAAATTATTCTCACACAGTTAGCATCAGCAAATGGAAAAGCTGAAGTTGTAATTCTGTTACATGTTGATAGATTTCAATAAACCAAATAATAATGTTTCTGTAATATAATTTTGTATGTGTCCATATAAATATATATATATATATATATATATATTGATATATATATTGATATAGATATCTATATATATATATATATATATATATATATATATATATATATATATATCGATACAGATATCTATATATATGTAGATATATATATATATATATCTATATAGATATATAGATATATCTATATATATAGATATATAGATATATATATAGATATATATATATATATATATATATATACATATATATGGACGCATACAAAAAAAAATAATATATATATATATATATATATATATATATATAATTATATGTAGTGCCTTGAAGGTATACACCCCCTGCTATTTTTCCTATTTTGCTGCATTACAACGTTGAATAAAATAGATTTTTGGGGGTTTTTACCATTTGATTTACACAACATGCCTACCTATTAAGGTGCAAAATATTTTTTACTGTGACACAAACAATAATCTATTTTTGTATTTGTGCCAGTATATACTGCTCCCAGGCATTGTATTCATACATATCAAACCTGCTGTGTCCCCCATTGTCCTACTACCCTGTTGATTTTAATTGTCTGTGTTCAACTGTTTTTGTTTTTAATGGATTATTAATAAAGCTATTGATATTCTCATTTTGTTATCATTTGATATTTGGAACTATAGTTATAGAGATTGGTTGTACACTGTAGATATTGCCCAATAGAGCCTCCTGTAGATAGAGCCCCCTGTAGATAAAGCCCCTGTAGATAATGCCACTCACACTGTTAAAGGGATTGTCCACTACCGTACAACTGATGACCTATACACTGGATAGGTCATCAGTACATGATCTGTGGGGGTCCGACATCTGGACCCCGCACCGTTAAGCCACTCTGGCTGCCTCCGTGCACCGGCCGTACATGCCTGAAGCAGTTGGCTCCGGCCACGGAATAGCGGCTGAGCTGCAGTAGAATTCAAGTGAATAGGAGCAGAGCTGCAGTTCCGCAGCACGGCCGCTATGCTATGTACGGAGCCAACTGCTTCCAGCTCCGTACATCGCATAATGGGCAATAACATCTGGTGCTCGCAGGCCACTGGAGAGACTGATCGGTGCAGGGTTCGGATGTCGGACCCGCACGATGATATATTGATGACCGGTGGATAGGTCATCAGTTGTCTGGTAGTGGGCAACCCCTTAAAATTAAAAAAAAATGTTACATGCTCACCTGATCCTGTTCCCGCATCATCCTCTAGCAACGCAGGCCTGCTCCCTAATGAGCAGGTCTGCTGGAGCTGAATGATGCAAGCGGCGTGATGACGTCACAGCGCCACCTGCGTTATTGAAAGAGCTGAATGGCAGGGCAAGAAACTAATGTACAGTACATACGTAACACGCTACACATACACTATACACTACAATACATACTACAATATACACATTATGCACTATACACATAATGCACTATACACTACAATACATACATTACACACTACAATATACACATTATACACTACACACTACATGCATTACACACTACTATATACACATTACACACTATACACTACAGTACATACATTACACACTACGCACTACAATATACACATTATACACTACACATGCACTATACACTACAATACATACATTACACACTAGACATACACTATACACATAGAGGACATACATTACACACTACACTACAATACATACATTACGCACTAGACATACACTTTACACATAGAGTACATACGTTACATACTACACTACAATACATACATTACGCACTAGACATACACTATACACATAGAGTACATACATTACACACTACACTACATACATTACACACTAGACATACACTATACACATACAGTACATACATTACACACTACAATATACACATGCACTGTACACTACAATACATACATTACACACTAGACATACACTATACACAGAGTACATACATTACACACATTACACACTACACACTACCATACATACATTACACACTACAATATACACATGCACTATACATTACACACTATACACTACAGTACATACATTACACACTACACATGCACTATTCACTACAATACATACATTACACACTAGACATACACTATACACATAGAGCACATACATTACACACTACACTACAATACATACCTTACGCACTAGACATACACTATACACATACAGTCAGGGCCACCATAAGGAATTTTTGGGCCCCATACAGCCAAGATGTCTGGGCCCTCCACCATTACCGGGGGTGGACAATGGAAAGTGTGTCGCTCATGTTTGTACATTATTCGCGTTAACTGATTTTGGTGCTGACGTAAATTACAGTGAACTAAACCATGGAGCAGCCACTGACCGATTAATGCCCTAGATCTTGTTTAATTTAGCCAAAACGTATCCCACTGTATTACATATAATGGGATTCGTCGCTTGGGGAGTGGAGCTTTCCCAGGGCTGGAGTCCCCGGGCAGATCTTCTACTAGCGCTCTGCCAAGGGACTCTGGGGCTTTTCCTCATGTCCATATATGTAAGGCTTCCCACATAAGGCCGTGTTCGGTCAGTGATATACGAACCGCATGTCAGTAGTATTTCCCGGACCGAACACACTGCAGGGAGCCGGGTTCCTAGCATCATAGTTATGTAAGATGCCAGGAGTCCCTGCCTCGCTGCGGGACAACTATCCCGTACTGTAATCACATTTTCAGTACGGGACAGTAGTGTGTTTGGTGCAACTTTGCAATTACATTTTATTAAAAATTATTTTAACTTTTTAAGATACAGCTGCTTTGTGTACTGTATACAGAGCAACTGTATCATGTATCATGCGCTGAGTCCTGTATCCATCAGATCAGCGGGGCTGACGGGTTTAGTGTTAGCCGGTCCGGCGTGTCTCTGACACGCAGGATCGAGCTGTTAGGCACTGTGGTGCGGTTTTTCGGATGGAAATTCCACTGCGCAAAAAAGCGCTCATACTTACCCCCTCCTCTGACATCCGCTCAGGCCTCCCTGGATGACGTTGCAGGCTATGCAACGCTGCAGCTTGTGATTGGCTGCAGTGGTCACATGGGATGCAATGTCATCCCATGAGGCCGGACTGCAGGAAGAAGGAGAGAGTTCTGGGTAAGTATGATTTTTTTATTTTTTCCGGAGTTTTGATTTTTGCGGCGTAAATGCTGAGACTACGCCACAAACGGAAATTCTGCAGCGTTTACGCTACGTGGGAACACAGCCTTACCGATCACATCTAAGTTATGTACAAAGATGTGATCGATAACATCTTGATCCGACCGCTGTCACTGAACCTGTCAGTCCCGCTGACCTGACGGTTTCAGGTCTCAGTGCACGATACAGCTGCTCTGTATACTGGATACAAAGAACCTGTATTTAAAAAAAGTAAAAATAGATTTGGAAAAAAATTATTTACAAAGTTGCACCAAAGTAATTACAAAGTAGCGCAGTAGTTGACTACGCTATTGCTTCTGGCAAAACGACGGGTCCGGTGCACAACAGAGACAAATGGAAACCATGGGCACCGGATCCGTCACCATTGAAATCAATGGTGATGGAAAGGGAAAGCTCTGGTTTCTGTCTGTGTCAGTTTGTGTCTGTTCAGGGTCCCGTTCTGATGGAAAGCTCCCTCGGAACGTCAGAACGGGACCCCAACGCAGATGTGAACAGAGCCTTACTTCACAGAACGGCCCGTTGCATTGCAGGGTCCGCTCATTTCTCGTTTTATTATTACTATTACTGTTCTCCCTCTCCTGACAGCCTGCCAGGAGAGGGAGAAGTTACAGCAGCTCTGTGGGAGCCCACGAGGCGGGTGTCGCCAGTCCGGCGGGCCCTTTTTTTAGCTATATGGCTGGGCCCCTGAGGGCAGTACCACTAGTACTGCCCTGATGGCTGCCCTGCATACAGTACATACACTTACCTTTTGTGCAGGCAGCTGCCTATATGGATCTTCTCTTGCTGTGCACGGAGACTCCAGAGGAAACCACTAGCAAGTGTTGGTGAGTCCATCACAGGATTTCCCTTCAGTTGCAGAGCAGACACCCTGCGCGCCTCCCTCTCCGTCCCGACACTAAGCAGGATCGTATTACAATGGCGACGGGACAGTGGAGAGCAGGGGAGAGGGGGGTCAGGGAGGGTTTATTAAGGTGGCACAGGAGAGATGTGCTGTTCTTAAAGAGGCTCTGTCACCACATTATAAGTGGCCTATCTTGTACATGATGTGATCGGCGCTGTAATGTAGATTACCGCAGTGTTTTTTATTTAGAAAAACGATAATTTTTGACGAAGTTATGACCTATTTTAGATTTATGCTAATGACTTTCTTACTAGACAACTGGGCGTGTTTTTACTTTTTGACCAAGTGAGTGTTGTGGAGAGAAGTGTATGACACTGACCAATCAGCGTCTTACACTTCTCTCCATTCATTTATTCAGCACATAGTGATCCTGCATTGTTAACTATGAGCAGTCATTTACTCACACATTAACGTTACTAAAGTGTCTTGAGAGTGAATAGACATCGCTTCCAGCCAGGACGCGATGTCTATTTACAATCCCAACACTTCGGTAACATTTGTGTTGGACTTAGAACACAGCAAGCGTAATCTCGCAAGTTCACGCTGTAAATCACAGCCATTAGCATAAATCTAAAATAGGCCATAACTCTGTCAAAATTTATAGTTTTTCTAAATAAAAAACACTACGGTAATCTACATTACAGCGCCGATCACATTATGTAGACGATAGGGCACTTATAATGTGGTAACAGAGCCTCTTTAAGGAGGCAGCACATCCTACAGCTGCTATGTAGAGGGAACCTCAGCCATCGGCTCTGTAATGCTGCACCCTCTGAGACACTGCAGGGTGCCACCTGAGGCCAGAGGCTCAACTCGCCTCATGCCCTGACTCCAACTAATTGCTTATTAACAAGGCGCTGCCTCATTTCTGGGCCACTTGACTACACTCCACATCTATGGGTAAGACATGCTTGTTTTTTGATACTTTATCTAAATTTTTCAACTCTTCTGGACACTTGATACGTATTTATCAATTAGGTTAGCTGCTCTTGACCACTGTCTCAGGTCACATCCTTTTTGTCTGTGACTACACCTTTGCTATATGCTGACGATCTACTTATGTGAATCTACATGGTGGATGTTTACCTGCTAACATAGCTATGCAGCATGTACCCTGTTGAAAATTGTATGTACATCTAGTCATGTTAATGCCTGTCCTATATTAATGCATAATACGCAGTTTACACTGTGCATGCATGTATTCATTATCTTGTCATCACTGTTTTGCTAATATTATGCATGTAGTCCATATACAGATATTGTTTTAGATCCTCCATAGTTTTTATATTTCCTCATTGTTTAATTATAATAATAAAATTTAAATTTTCTATTTTTCAATATTAATAGTGTCTGACTCCTCCTTCTCAGTGTTAATACATGATATTTTGGAGTCTCTATTCCTGTACTTTTCTGAACATTTGGAGGTGTTTAACATTGCGTTGGTATCACCTAGCCAATAATTTGTCCTGTGAGATTTATGTTGATTAATTGTTTATTAAGACTGGTGTATGAAACGCTAATCTTAATAAATCTCCCCCATAGCATTTCCCATGATGGCCAAAAAGTTTAATTGATAAGCCGGGGCAATAAAACTGAGGTTATACGGGTGAAGACTTAGGAGTTAAGGCATCTTGAGTCAGTCTGATGGGGGATGTGACGTGTGTTCATGTAGTGGCACATAAATCCTGGTGTTAGATTGAGGCCTTGTGTCAATGACTAGAATTTTATCATCATCTTGAACTCCCAAATTTTTCTCTCTCTGTTGTTTTAAAATGACCCTTTAGTATTAGGACTTTTAAATCTGCCAAACTGTAATCAGGTCCAGAGAAGTGTTTTCCCACGTTTGTATCCACCTCCTGTTTTATTGTATGTCTGTGAAGATTCATCCTGGTTTGTAGTTTTTGTATGGTTTCTCCAATGTAGATTCCTTTATTGATGCACCTTGTACACAGGATCATGTAAACTACATTGGAGGATGTACAGGAGAACGTGCCAGTGATTTTATAGTCCTGCTGCGTGTTTGGTATCTGGATGGTATTTGATGAGAAGATGTTGGTACAGGTCTTGCATTTTCTACTGTTGCAAGAAAAAGTGCCAGTCTCTGATGGTGGTGAGAGGGCACTTCTGACCAGGAGATTCCTTAGGTTTGGTGGCTGTTTGTATGTAAGGAGAGGTAAATCCGGGAATATTTCCTTCCGTTTATTGTCTTTGTTGGATAAAGGTTGGAGATCAGCAGCAATTTTCCTCAAGATGTTCATTTGTGGGTTGTATATGACCACTAGGGGCACCCTGCTGTTGTCTTCCTTCTTTTTGTACTCCAGAAGATTGCTCCTTGGAATTCTTGCTGCTCTATAGATCTGATCATCTATAATGCTTAGATGGTACCCCTGTTGTAAGAATGTATTCCTCAGTGATAGCAGGTGTTGTTTTCTGTCTTCACTGTCTGAACAGATTCATATGTACCGCAGAGCATGGCTGTAGATGATGGATTTCTTTATGTGGAAGCTGTTCCATCTCAGATATGCTGGACGGCCTGTAGGTTTATGGTAGATTGTTGTTTGTATGGTATTGTTTCTCATGTATATGGTCATGTCCAGGAAATGTATTTGAGATGTAGAGTAGTTGAGAGTGAGTTTGATGGTAGGATGGAACTTGTTGAAGTTTTTATGGAAAGAAAGCAGTTCATGTTCTGAGCCTGTCCAGATTATCAACAGGTCATCAATGTACCGGAAATATGCTAGAGGTTTAGTTGCGCAGGTTGATAAAAACCAATAAAGGTATCATACCTTCTATACTTTTGTCTTTTTTTGACACAATGGTATTTAACATTGCATATTGTTTCTGGCTAACACGGTACTACACTATTTTTTACTGTACTTGGCTACATGTAAATATTCTGCCTGTGTAAACGTTTAAAATAAGTTTTAATTAGCAAAATTTATCATAAAAAATTGTAGGGCATAGAGTGCCAAAGAATCCAGATACAGGCGTTGGCAACCAGATCCGGATTGCACACGGAAGCTTGCAACGTACAGACATACAAATGGCACCTATACAAAAGTGCCTGACATGTCAGATAACTCTATTGCATTATCTTGCCACGTGTGCTGACAAATATTCAAGTGAATCTGATTGCCACAAGTATAACAGACACACTTCCCAACGCATTTCTGCACCACATAGGGGAGCGTCCTCAGGGGTATAAATTGTCTAGTTATTTCTATTAGTAAAATGCCGGTCAGCGTGTATTACGCTAAGACAGCTGATATCGGTCCTAGTACGCGCCGGGGAAATACTGAAGTCTTATACATTCCAGACCCCACCTCCCAGGCCACGAGCAAACCGAGCCACGCCAATGGGATCCTGCAACGTCAAAACCGACGCCCATCCAACCGGCCGGCTCCCTAGTAACCACACAGCCAACGGGATCGATGCATCTCGCATCGTTAGTAACAGGGGGAGCTACAGGCGGCCAAAACATACAAAGCCGATACAGCACAAAACCGGACGTGGTGCGACAGCGAGGAGAAAAGGCCCAGAGGCCGACATCACTACAGTCGCCAAACAGCAGTGCGGGAACATTAGAATCACCGCATAAAGATAAACCGCATAGAGATGCCACATAAAAACACCACGCATAAACACTGCGGATCAATGACAAAAAAGCCTGTTGACAAAATTCTTTGGCACTCTATGCACTACAATTTTTAATGATAAATTTTGCTAATTAAAACTTATTTTAAACGTTTACACAGGCAGAATATTTATTTTTAAATAAAAAGAAACGTATATCTACCTTACATTGCTACCTTTGAATTTAAACTATACCAATAATAAAAAAAAGGGGGATGGCAGGCTTTCTCACGGCCGATATTAATACCGATAGGTGGATGTGTGATGCGAGGGAAGTGTTCTCTGAGGGTGAGCTATTACCGCAGTGGCATAATCTAAGTGTGAACAGTGCTTTCAAACATCTCACTAAAACATATAAGGACCATATTAGATCGTCGTGGGAGGTCCAGACCATCGAGACCTACTTAAAGAACAATCTCGTATCAAGAGGGCTTAGAATCTCTCTCACTCCAGCGGCTAGACTGCGATCAGCGGAGCTGCTTGTGAAATGGGAGAGGGAGTCGATTGACTCGTCTCTTAGGTTCATGAGTATTCTGCTGGAGGAGGAGAGAAATCAGCTTTTACGCAGCTCTAAGGAGCTCAAAGAGGGAATAGAACAGGTTAAAAAAATTTCGGGCAGTGCGGAGTTCGAGAGAAAAGAACTTGTTCTTCAACAAGCCATTGAAAAGTATACCGCACACATTAAAGTACGGAAGCATTTTCAGTTCGTCCGGGATACAACTGATTTTAAGGAGGGTAGAGTTTTTGAGTTTGGCTCTAAACAAATGGGATATCGGGAGGTGGACACTGAACTGTCTTCCTCTGAGCCAGATTTATCTGATACTGACACTCATAGATACTCATTGAGGACTACTCGTAATAAAATAACTCAGGGCAGGGCTACCCCACGTATCACACAAAGAGGGGGAATAAGAGGAAGAGCCTCTGCTAGGGGTGGTGGTTTTTTAGGCAGGAGCCACCCCATCCTGGACTACCTTCAAAGGGATCCCAGGGATGTTTAGCTCTGGGGGGTTCCCGTAATGACGACAAAATGCAAATTATCAACTTATCCGAGAGAAACCTGTCCCACTTTGAAACCATGGTCCTCAAAAAGGGCTTATCATTTGTTCCGACCAACAAATTTGATCTTTTTTCGTGGGTAAAGGATTTGAACCTTTTTATTAGAAAACTAAAGTGGAAGAAGTTCTTCTGCACTCACGATAGGAGACAATGTGTTGAACTTGGTATTGAGGAGGAGGATCTCCCTCACATGAAAGTCCTGCAGGGACTACTTGATGAGGGACAGCGAGTGGTTGGGAAAGGCCCCTTCACCGATCTAAGGGTAGACTCGACTACTAATCCACCCATAAATGATAACACACTTCTGGACGTTTTCTTAACGGTTGTCACAAACCAACTTAAAAAACTTGAAGTTGGTAAACATCTACCCTTTAATTTATCGAGGGAAGAATCACTGGCACTGAGGACATTAGAAAATGATAGTGAGATTGTAATAAAGCCCTCAGACAAGGGGGGGGGGAATGTGGTTATCATGGATCGTGCACAGTATGTCATCATGTGCACAAATATTCTTAAGGATAAACTCTGCTATCAGGTTCTGGAAGACAATCCAACTAAAAAATACATGGCTGAGCTTAGGAACATTTTGGTTGAGGCAAAATATGGCAAGATCATTGATGCACGTGAACTCTCTTTCATTATGGGAAGTTTCCCACAGGTGGCAATCTTCTACAGCCTTCCCAAGGTCCATAAGGGTCTTAGTCCACTTAAGGGAAAACCTATCGTCTCTGGCATTGACAGTGTGTCACAAAATGCCAGTGTATATGTGGACAGGATCCTGAGGCCATTTGTCACGGCACTTCCATCATATGTCCGTGACACGATGGAGGTTCTGCGCAAGCTTGAGGGCATCAGGGTTGACTCTGGTGTCTTCTTGGCGAGTCCTGACGTAGAAGCTCTCTACAGCTCCATCCCACATTCTCTTGGATGTGAAGCTGTGGAGTACTTTTTGAAAGAGAGAGGTGCTCAGTTTAATGCACACAACCAATTTGTTCTTCAGTTGCTTCATTTTGTGCTTGAGCACAATTTCTTTGTCTTCGAGCGCAAGTTCTTCCACCAGCTCAGGGGAGTGGCCATGGGTAGCCCCTGTGCTCCCACATATGCTAATCTCTATCTGGGCTGGTGGGAGAGAGAATTTGTGTTCTGCGACAGAATGGAGAGGTTTTTCTCTTCCATTCTGTTGTGGATAAGATTCATCGATGACGTCTTCATCCTATGGTCAGGTACGACAATGGAGTTTAAAGAGTTCGTGTCTGTCTTGAATGTCAATGACCTGGGTCTCTTTTTTACTTCGGAGATCAGGGATAACAGGATAACGTTTCTCGACATCCAGATAGAGAAGACGGATCAGGGATATATTAAGACAGAGATGTATAGGAAAAGCACTGCTACGAACAGCCTGTTAAGATGGGACAGTTGGCATCCGAGATCCTTAAAGATGGGGATACCCAAAGGACAGTACATAAGAGCCAGGCGAAACTGCACGACCATGTCTGATTTTAGAACATCGGCCATTAGTCTTAGGAATAGATTTGAGCATAGGGGGTACCCTCGGAGGGTTCTGAAATCAGCATACCAGCATGCTATGGTGGCTGACAGGGAATCTCTACTTAATCCGAAGTTACGCTCAAATGAAGATAACACCATGAGAATAGTTGGCACCTATGACGCTGCACACCAGGAGGTCAGAAAAATACTTGCATCATACTGGGATATACTCAGAGCTGACCCTGATGTTGGAAACTTGGTTGGAGATTGGCCACAGATTACATTTCGTAGGGGCCGAAACCTTAAGGACCGACTAGTACACAGTCACTTGGAGGGTGCTGTGGCTACTACATGGCTCTCTACCAATGCTGTGGGCTCATATCAATGTGGTCGATGTAAAGCCTGTACTTCTGTTCTTAAGAGTAAGACCTTTAAAAGCAATGTAACGGGAGATGTGTTCCACAACAGGGCATTTATCAACTGCCTTACAAAAGGGGTAGTATACCTCATTACCTGCAATTGTGGGTTGCAATATGTGGGCAAAACAAAGAGAGAATTCAGACGAAGAATTCGCAACCACATATGTAACATTAATGGCAGAATTGACACTACTGTCTCGAGGCATGTCTGGGACTGTCATTCGGGAGATTCCTCTGTCATTAAATTTCAAAGCATGGAATGTGTAAAAGCACCAATAAGAGGGGGGGATTGGGATAGACGTATCCTACAGAAAGAGGCCCAGTAGATCTTCAGGATGCAAACTGGTAAGCCACTGGGCCCTAATGAATCGATTTCCTATCTTCCATTCCTCTAACATACTGGGTGCCCCTAAAACATTGCTCGAACCTATGTTTGACTAATGCCCGTTAAAGAATGATTCCTCTGGATTTGCTTTATCATAATAGTGTATCTGTGATATATGCGCTAGGTTCTGTGACTGTGAATCACTGACTTTACTCGCTGGATCATGATACTCCCTTTGTACTGTCTTATTAATGGCGAGTCATGCCTTACTTTCTGACTATGATGGTGCGCTGTTTAATCATGACACATTTGTTTGCTGGGTCATCATGACGCATCATTAACCTATGTTGGTCTGTGACACTACGTTTGGATGGCCTTTTTGTCAATGGGCTTTTTTGTCATTGATCCGCAGTGTTTATGCGTGGTGTTTTTATGTGGCATTTCTATGCGGTTTATCTTTATGCGGTGATTCTAATGTTCCCGCACTGCTGTTTGGCGACTGTAGTGATTTCGGCCTCTGGGCCTTTTCTCCTCGCTGTCGCACCACGTCCGGTTCAGTGCTGTATCGGCTTTGTATGTTTTGGTCGCCTGTAGCTCCCCCCTGTTACTAACGATGCGAGATGCATCGATCCCGTTGGCTGCGTGATTACTAGGGAGCCGGCCGGTTGGATGGGCGTCGGTTTTGACATTGCAGGATCCCATTGGCGTGGCTCGGTTTGCTCGTGGCCTGGGAGGTGGGATCTGGAATGTATAAGACTTCAGTATTTCACACGGCGCGTACTAGGAACGATATCAGCTGTCTTGTGCGCGCCGAAATTTAAATGAACAGCGTAATACACGCTGACCAGCATTTTACTAATAGAAATAACTAGACAATTAGGACGCTCCCCTATGTGGTGCAGAAACGCGTTGGGAAGTGTGTCTGTTATACTTGTGGCAATCAGATTCACTTGAATATTTGTCGGCACACGTGGCAAGATAAGGCAATAGAGTTATCTGACATGTCAGGCACTTTTGTATAGGTGCCATTTGTATTTCTGTACGTTGCAAGCTTCCGTGTGCAATCCGGATCTGGTTGCCAACGCCTGTATTTGGATTCTTTGGCACACTATGCCCTACAATTTTTAATGATAAATTTTGCTAATTAAAACTTATTTTAAACGTTTACACAGGCAGAATATTTATATTTGAATAAAAAGAAACTTATACCTACCTTACATTGCTACCTTTGAATTTATACTTGGCTACATGCTGCAATTGGGAAGGAAACCTGTCTCAAGTTCGGAGGGATGGGTAGGGCGAGTTTGGGTTGGGATTAATTGTTTCTTAGGTTTTGTTTATGTTTCCTAATGTATTTAAGTGTTGCTATGCGAAGAAGTGTATCCGTATGTTTTTGTTAATAATGACCTTGTACACTTGGTACTGCTGTATTATTTGCTATATACAAATATATAGATAGTGCCTGCCATAGAGCCCCCTGTAGATAGTGCCCCCATATAGCCCACCCCTGTATATAGTGTCCCACAAATAGCTCCCCCTATAGTGCTCCACAGATTGCCCACCCCTGTATATAGTGTTCCACATATAGTCCACCCCTGTATATAGTGCTCCATAGATAGCCCACCCCTGTATATAGCCCCCCAGTAGATATAGCCCACCCCTGTATATAGCGCTCCATCGCCGACCCCTGTATATAGCCCCCCTGTAGATATAGCCCACCCCTGTGTATGGTGCTCCATAGATAGCCCACCCCAGTATATATCCCCCCTGTATATATCCCCCCTGTAGATAGAGCACCCCCGTAGATAAAGCCCCCCTGTAGATAAATCCCCCCTGTAGATAAAGCCACCCCTGTAGATAAAGCCCCCGGTAGATAAAACCCCCCATGTAGATAAAGCCCCACACTTTTTTATTACAATAAAATAACAAACTATTCAAACTCACCTTAATCCCGTTCCCACGCCGTTCGGCAGCAATGGAGATCTGCGCAGGTTTCCTGGGGTTGAACGAAGCGTCTATTAAAGGCGCTGATTGGCTGGGCAGAATGACTTTCTCTGGCAGTCAGCGCCTTTCAACGACGGAAGCGGGATAACGCAGGTAGATAACCTATAGACGCAGGTAGAATTATAGTGTAGGAGAGGGTGGCGCTGGCGCCCCCTCTAAATTGCGCCCGGGGCACATGCCCCGTCTGCCCCCCCTAGCTACGCCCCTGGCACTGGCCTTAGTGATATATATTGTCAGGAGCCGAAAACAGGTACATCCCACCTAGGTTGCTCTGTTTAATTAGATGTGGCTACTCCTGTGTGTGAGCTGATGGGTGCTGACTCTCACTCTGCACTGAAAATGCAGAGCTATGTATGCTAAATGCTCCTGAGAGGAAAAAGGACTCCTGTATGCGACTAACTAGAAATTGGACTTTCAGGTCATCTCTGGGTGAGAGAAACCCGTATTTCTTTGATACGGTTTAATACCTGAAGTAAGGATGAAATGTTGATCTCTGCTGCAAAGAGTGAAACTTTGTTATACTTTATTTGAAAATAAACTGTCACAGCTAAGGTGTGCCTACCTTTAGACCTGTTTTGCATGCTATCTGCCCCCCCCCCCGCACTCCTTGATAAAGAGTGTTGGAATTGTGGAAATCATAGGGTAGATAGACAAGTTAATGATATGCAAAATGATTAAAAAAATGGAAACTAAATATTCGAAACACCTTCATTTATTCAGTATCGAGTATGAGCGCCATGCACAGACATACACGCACTTACACGCCTTGACATGCTATCAATGAGGTTGTTAATGGTTGTCAGAGGAATGTTATGCCATGCTGAATGCACTTGGGCACGCAAATCATCAAGATTTGCTGCTGTCTACTCCTTTTGCAATTGCCGACCAATGAAGTCCCAGATGTGTTCAATGGGAAACAAGTCCAGAGACGCTGCAGGCCATCGTAGCACGCTTAGGTCACACAGGCTGCTCATAGTAGCAAGAGCAATATGCGGCCTGGAAATGCCATGTTGAAAAATGGCTTCAGGGAAAGATTTGGAGAAATGGCAATACCACTGATTCCATGACTAAATCAATGTACTGCAGCTCTGTTATGGACCTCAAATGAAGACTATTGGGGTCCGTCTACCGTACATTATGCCACCCCACACCATAATCCCGGGAGTAAGACCGGTGTGATGATCCCTTGTGGAGGCCTCTTCATGGCATTGTCCATGTGGTCTATAGGCCAATCTCCAGCTATCATTGCATCCGAGACAAAAGCGGGACTCATCTCTGAAGAGGATAGACCTCCATTCCAGCCTCCATTGCCGTCTTGCTGTGAACCATGATAGCCTTTGAGAGCGGTGGCGTGTGGTCAATGGAACACCTGTAGCTGGATGTCTGGCTCCTTACCCAATGTCGTGTAAATGCCTTCTGATGGTTTGCTCGACACTGGTTGCCGCCCTAGGCTTGGGATCTGATATTTCATTTCACTTGCAGCATAGAATGGCTCACTACGTGCCCTTTTTCCAATCAGACGATCCGTCCATGCAGAGGTTCGCCTTTATACAACTCTTGCTGTCATTCCCGTTTGTTGTTGTTTTCCCAACATCTGGGACACGCAACGGTGAACAGTTCTGACATGAGTGTAGCGATCTGTTGGAATGATATTATATAGATATATATACAATACATACATATATATATATATATATATATATATATATATATATATATCAGTCCAAATGTAGATGAATACAGCACTCCAACATACCTAAAAATTAGGCCATGTGCTCGTTACCAGAGGATGAATCAGTTCCCCAACTTGAATATAAAACGACCATAGAACAAAGTAACGGCACCAGGACTTCAGAGTAGATGAAACCGGGTGAATTTATTCACCTCAAGTGAGCGATGTTTCGGATCATCACAGAACCTTTCTCAAGCTACTACAGACTACACACAGTGTCAAGTATAAATAGGAAGTACATACAGTAGTTAACAAGAACCTAGTTGATGTACAGTTTACAAAAAACAGGTGTACAGATAAGAATTTCAACCCATATTAATATGAAATGTTAAATACTTTTGTGTCAAAAAAGACAAAAGTATAGTAGGTATGATACCTTTATTGGCTAACCATAAAAGTTCTATATGCAAGCTTTCAGAGCGCAGAGGCCCCTTCTTCAGGCTGTTTACAAATGAATGACTGAGAAAAAAAGCACAACATTTAAAACATTTACACAAAGACAATTAGTACATGAGGTGATACATCATTAAGATAAGCCGGGCCATAAAACTGAGGTTATAGGGGTGATGACTTAGGAGATAAGGGATCTGTGGTCAGTCTGGTGGGGAATGTGACGTGTGTCCATGTAGTGGCTCATAAATCCAGGTATAAGGCCTGGTTTACACGAGCATGTGCATTTTGAGCACGCAAAAAACGCGGCGTTTTGCGTGCGCAAAAGGCACTTAACAGCTCCGTGTGTCATCAGCGTATGATGTGCAGCTGCGAGATTTTCGCGCAGCCGCCATCATTATGACACTCCGTTTGGATGTTTGTAAACAGAAAAGCACGTGGTGCTTTTCTGTTTACATTCAGAGTTTGACAGCTGTTTCGCGAATCACGCTGTTCGCACGGAAGAGCTTCCGTGTGACCTGCGTCATTTTCACGCACCCATTGACTTCAATGGGTGCGTGATGCGCGAACAGCGTCCATATATAGGACATGTCGTGAGTTTTTTTTCAGCGGACTCACGCTGAGCAAAACTCACGGACTGTCTGCATGCCTTACATAGGTCTGTACGACACGTGTGAAAAGCACGCGCGTCACACGGACGTATATCACGCTCGTGTAAACGAGGTCTTAGATTGAGGCCTTGTGTCAATGACTGGAATTTTATCATCATCTTGAATTCCCAAATTTTTCTTTCCCTATTGTTTTTAAAATGACTCTTTAGAATTAGGACCTTTAAATCTGCCAAACTGTGATCAGGTCCAGAGAAGTGTTTTCCCACGGGTGTATCCAGCTCCTGTTTTATTGTATGTCTGTGAAGATTCATTCTGGTTTGTAGTTTTTGTATGGTTTCTCCAATGTAGATTCCTTTATTGATGCACCTTGTACACAGGATCATGTACACTACATTGGTACCCATTAACTTGAATAGTCTTCATGTAATAACACTGTGGCAGATGTGTTTGACAGAGGGGGGAGCTCCCTCTGTCACCCGATCGGCGCCCCCGCAAACAAATCGCGGGTCGCCGTCGGGTTTCCATGACAGCCGGGGGTCTAACAAAGACCCCCAGGTCTGCCTTCAGCATCTGCCTGTTAGGCGATGCCGGAGGCATGACCTAATAGGTTGCCTGTCAGTTTTACACTGACAGGCAATAATGCTTCGGTATACTAAGTATACCAAAGCATTATATATGCGATCGGCACATCGCATAGTGAAGTCCGCTGGTGGGACAAAAAAAAAAAATGTAAAACAGTTAAATAAAGTTTGTGAAAAAATAAATAAAAATAATTTGACAATTTTTTCCCAATATAAGACATACCCCGAAAGTAAGACATAGTGGGGCTTTTGGGGATAAAAAGAAAGTAAGACACTGTCTTACTTTCGGGGAAACACGGTAGGATATAGATATTTTTGTTTGGTGGTTTAATTTCTGGATTTTGCTGTTAGGGGTCCTATGGCTGTCATTCTATGAGTGCCTTGTTTCTGTCACTGTATGGAGTCCTGTAATAGTCCTTTGGCTGTTACAGTTTCACTGGATTGGCAAATAATAGATATCATGGATCCAAACTATGAGAATCACTGGAAAAAATACAGGTTCTATTAAATAATAACTAATATAGCAGAAGAAATTCTAGATGCCGAAAAAAGTGTCTGTAAACTTCCCACCTTCTTTATAAATTCATAATAGTTTATAACAGTAGCCATCCCACTTGTAGCAGCCTCAAATAAGACTATGATATCCTTTTTAGTCATTCCAGCAATTCTCCCATTCCCAATATAGGTAAAAATGGTGCAAATATAAAAAAAAATTTGTAATGTACAGTAGATGGAACCGTGACTCTGTAATAGTCGCTACCCTGCCCCCTATAGAACACTGACCATGACTCTTACCCTAGAAGTCCCCATACTATTCCCTACTAATAACCAAATTAGTTTCTACCATGGTTTTTATGGTTTCATCGAGTACATGGAATAGTTTATATCAATATATCAGGTTTCCATCCGACACATGTTGTGTAAGGGGCCAATATCAGCCTTTTACTGTCACTGTAGGAAGTCCTGTGGCAGTCATTGTATATAGTTAAAACATTTTTATGCCCACAAATGCTTGCAACATCACTGATTGAAAGAAATCCACTGACTGACAAGGCTCCTTCTTAAAGCGTACCTAGCTTTTCATGTGGCTTTTTAGCATAAGCTATCATATGTGCGTACATACCATTTCTGGCCATTCTATGACTTGTATATGGCATTGTTTAACAGTTTCCCCCTCTGCAGGCTGTATCTCTAATTCAGAGTTTTCTCTGAGCTGGTGGGTAGAGTCTGGTGTCTATCATGTCTTCTATACACTGCACACAGAGAAGATGAGAATCCTTCTCTCCTATCTCTATCACATATAGTAGCTGCAGCACCATGGAGGACATTACACAGCAGTAATGATACGTGTAGCTGAGAATCCAGCACTAGGGTGAGATATAACACTGACCAGAAAGCTGCAGCACGTCTGTGTGTCTTTCTCACCCTATTCTGCTCCCTCTCCAAAAACTTGTATGGGCAGTGTGTCTGTGTTTCTTTCTTTGCCCGCTCCCTCCTTCTGCTCCCCTCCCCTATCCATAGACTTATATGGGCAGCGTGTTTGTGTCTCTTTTGCTTCCTGCTCCATCCCCCTGCTCACCCTCCTCTCTCCATAGACTGGTATAACTTGTATGGGCAGTGTGTCTGTGTCTCATTCTTCCTACTCCCCCCTCCTGCTCACCTCTCCATTCATTATAGACTTCTATGGGCAAAGTTTCTGTGTCCTTTTTCTCTCTATGTTGCCTCCTCCTGCTCTCCCCTTCTCTTTCCATAGAATTGTATGGACAGGCCGTGAAGACACACCCCACCTATTGTAGTCTGTCTGTAGCTAGGGACTGATTCTGCTTAACAGGGGATGCACAGCAGATTACAGGAAGGGAGACACTTAGTGGCAGTAACTTCACACAGATTTTGCATAGATAAAACAAGTAAATTCCAAAGTTGATCAATATCAGGTATACTATTAGATTTTAAAAAAAGTAGTTGCTGTTGAAAAACTGTATGTCCATTTAAGCACTGCCCTCAGAAGGACTGGAAAAGCAACACTCATGACCGTCAAAATCCAATGCAGCATTATTTATTCCGTAAGATAGTATGTTTGTTTCAAGTCCATCCTTTAAATTGTGTAAGTGCTTGTATACTTTCCTGAATAAATGGATTTTCTCAGTTTAAGCGTGCCACTTGATTCACTCAACTACTAAAGAGAAAGATATGATGTTTCTCTAAATATTCATGTAATGTGGCATTATGCATATGTTTCAATGGTTCGGATTATTAGTGGATAATGTTCTCTCCAAAACAAAATTTCAATTGAAATCCACAGCACTAAATGATAACATAAAAACGACTTCTAATGGAGTGCTTAACATAAACCATATGTTAAAAACAGTTTATATATAAACTGTTATTCTTGCATTACATCTGACAAATAGAATAAAAGCACATTACTGCACATCTTCAAGGCAACCCTAAAAAGTGGCTGCTTTTAAATGAATACAGGATAATATATTTTTGTTACTGCTGAAAAAGATTTAGCATTATACCTGAAACCCCATTCATTTTTAGTGATGATAGTGGGGCTCAGAAGGAGCATGTAATTCGGATTGTCCGAATTCTAGTAGATAAAGTGAAAACGGCAGCAATGATGAATCTAAAATAAAGTACTTATGCACATTGTTTACCAATTCTACAGAGTATCTTCATAAGATGTCCTCACGCATCTGTATCTAAGGGAAACGTCAGGGTCGGCCTTAGGTTAGATGACGTCCTGTGCGGGACTCTATTGCTGCCCTTCACAAACCTAAAATATGCCACATATATACACCGTGTTTCAAATTATTATGCACATTGGATTTAAGTGTCATAAACATTTAATTATTCATTTTTCAATTAAACTCATAGATGGTATTGTGTCTTAGGGCTCTTTGGATCATTGCAATCAATCTCAGACACCTGTGAGAATTAGTTTGCCAGGTGTGCCCAATCAAAGGAAAACTACTTAAGAAGGACGTTCCACATTATTAAGCAGGCCACAGGTTTCAAGCAATATGGGAAAGGAAAAGGATCTCTCTGCTGCCGAAAAGTGTGAAATAGTGCAATACCTTGGACAAGGTATGAAAACATTGGATATTTCAAGAAAACTTAAGCGTGATCATCTTACTGTGAAAAGATTTGTGGCTGATTCAGAGCACAGACGGGTTCGTTCAGATAAAGGCATAATTTGGAAGGTTTCTGCCTGACAAATTAATAGGATTAGGAGAGCAGCTGCTAAAATGGCATTGCAAAGCAGCAAACAGGTGTTTTAAGCCGCTGGTGTCTCTGGAGTCCCGCGAACCTCAAGGTGTAGGATCCTCCAGAGGTTTACAAGTGTGATAAAGCTATTATTCGGCTACCCCTAAACAATGCTCACAAGCAGAAACGGTTGCAGTGGGCTCAGAAGTACATGAAGACTAATTTTCAAACCGTGTTGTTTACTCATGAGTGCCATGCAACCCTGGCTGTTCCAGATGGATGGAGTAGTGGATGGTTGGTGAATGGCCACCATGTCCTAACAAGGCTGCGACGTCAGCAAGGAGGTGGCGGAGTCATTTTTTGGGCTGGAATCATAGGGAGAGAGATGGTAGGCCCCTTTAGGGTCCCTGACGGTGTGAAAATGACCTCTGCAAAGTACGTAGAGTTTATGACTGACCACTTTCTTCCGTGGTACAAAAAGAAGAACCGTGCCTTCCGTAGCAAAATTATCTTCATGCATGACAATGCACCATCTCATGCTGCAAAGAATACCTCTGTGTCATTGGCTGCTATGGGCATAAAAGGAGAGAAACTCATGGTGTGGCCCCCATGTTCCCCTGACCTCAACCCTATTGAGAACCTTTGGAGCATCCTCAAGCAAAATATCTATGAGTGTGGGAGGCAGTTCACATCAAAACAGAAGCTCTGGGAGGCTATTCTGGCATCCTGCAAAGATATTCAAGCAGAAACTGTCCAAATACTCACAAATTCAATGGATGCAAGAATTGTGAAGGTGATATCAAAGAAGGGGTCCTATGTTAACATGGAACTTGGCCTGTTAAGGTTTTTTTTTATTGAAAGAGCTTTTGATTTCTGTAAATATGACCTCCTGATGCTGCAAATTCAACAAATTACCATTTTAGTTCTCTTTACAACCTTTAAAATGTCTTGATCTCTGTTGTGCATAATAATGTGAAACAGTGCATTTTGAGTTTTTTACTTCTAAAAAAAAATCTGTTATCATTAGGAGATTTGTTCAATAAAATTTGCATTATACTCCAACGGTTGATGGCTTGAAGATTATACTGACTGTCATTTGCATCGACTATTTCGGACAATCTGCGAAAAATAAAATTTGCATAATTATTTGGAACGCGGTGTAGACATGCACATGCTTGGACATATATACTGTACATCTCTATATATAATAAAACTGTAAACTTTGCGTGTCTGTACATTGAAAATATTTGCGAAAAAAAATAATTGGGGGGCTGAAGTGATAGAATGCATTAAGATCATTTTTGGAATTTTTGTCTGTTTGTTTGTGCACGCATCGCGTAAAAACAGTTTTTAGAAAAACATAGGGGTCAACTTGAAGTAACATTTTGTTTTTATTTAATCACAATCTGTTCACTCAATCAGAAGATATGCAAATATAATATTTTCAAAAATTCATTTACATTGCATTAGTACAACAACAAACACATGGAAACCATGGCAACCAATCACATTTTTACTTTCATTTTGTATTGTCTTGGAAAAATAGACACCAGTAGGTTGCTATGGGCAACTGCTCCAAATTTCATCTATACTGATTGTTAGATAAGGGAGAGGTTGCAATCAATCAGATCGCTGCACATTTTTCAAGCTGCCTCAGACAAATTACAGCTGTGATCTGATTGGTTGCTAAAGACAAGAACTCCAGCTTTCGTCTAGAGAGAATTATGAACGCATGCGCCAAGATAATGAAAGTTATTTATTGACTGAAAGGGAAAGAGTAGATGAAATACACGGCAGGCAGAAACAGCAGAACAACTTCAATCACGCTTAGAGGCTGATAGAATTCGACACTCTCTTAATAGAATGTTTATTACATCAGAAGATTCAGAAGAGTCAGAAGAGTCTCAGGATTACGGTGCGGCAAACAATGTTGTTCCTTGGGTCAATAAGGAAACAGCAGGTTTTATGTGTTCCCCTAGGATTGACTATGCTGAATTCGCTTCCGTAGGTGGTATGGTCGCAATTGTAAATTTTTGCGGTGCTCTCAAATGGAGAAAAGAACCAAATGGAATCTGTTGTTCAAGTGGTAAAGTTCACATTGAAAAATTTCAAGAACCTCCAGAGCTTATAAAACAACATTTAAATGGTGACCATCCACAATTAAAACACTTCTTAGACAGTATCCGTTTATATAACAGCACATTCCAAATGACATATTTTGGGGCAAAACTAATTACAGAGGGACCATTCATGCCAACCTTCAAGGTGCAAGGCCAAGTCTACCATCTCATCGGATCTTTGCTACCACAAGATGAACCAAAATTTCTTCAGATTTATTTCATATCAGATTACAATGAACAGGCCAATATCAGAAATCAGAACGTTCCATAACTAAATAGTAAGCTTATATCTCCACTTCAAAACATGCTGCAACAGTTGAATCCGTACGTGCATAGTCTATTCCGCAGGGGCAAAGCAATGATTACAAAATGATCGTCAGCGCAGATAGACGTACGGTTGCTGAGCACAACGTATAACGTCCCCGTCACAGATGACGTTGCAGTGGTTTTAGTTGATCAGGAGTGCAATAGGCGTGACATCGTGTTGCGCACTCACGATGATCACCTGCAACGCATTTTCGAAACACGCAGAGCTTACGACGCCTTGCAATATCCTTTAATTTATTGCCACGGCGAAGATGGGTAAAATTTTAGACTCTACCAAGTTAATCCTACTACTAGGGTAACAAATTTTCATAAAAACATATCAGCCCAGCAATTTTATTCATACCCGCTGCAGATAAGGCGTAATAGTTTTATCTATTTGCAACGATTTTGAGGATTGTTCAGCCAATTTATTGTGAACATCTATGCGAAAAAAGAGACGGAGCATTTAGTGTACATACGCACTAACCAAACACGTTTACGTGCTGCATATTACGTGCATCTGCGAGACGGCATGCAACAAGTTAATAACGTGGAAAACTTAGGGCGATTAGTTATTCTGGCATCCAGTTTTACCGGTGGTCCGCGTTACATGCATGAACGTACACAAGATGCTTTCTGCTACGTCCAAAAATACAGCCGACCTGACCTTTTCATAACGTTCACGACTAATCCAAAGTGGTACGAAATTTCCCAAGAACTTCTAGCAAGACAAGCGTCTTATGATAGGCATGATATTATAGCCAGAGTTTTCCACTTAAAACAAAAGTTGATGATCAACCTGATCACAAAACAAAAAGTTTTCGGTTCAGCTCAGTTTCATGTACAGCGTTGAGTGGCAAAAGCGTGGCTTGCCACAAACCCACATTCTCCTGTGGCTGCAAGAAAAAATTTGTCACGATGCTGTTAACATGGTCATAAGTGCTGAATTTCATGACCGTAACGAGGATCCAATATTGCACGAGTTTGTAAAGACGCACATGGTTCATGGGCCATGCGGCGCTTTAAATAGAAACTCTCCTTGCATGCAGGAGGGTCATTGCTCTAAAAGATACCCTAGAGCACTATTAGACCAAACTATGTCGGGGGAAAACGGGTATCCGTTGTATCGTGGAAGATCACCCCTACAAGGCGGTTTCACAGTTACAGTCAGGTTATATAGTCAAGAAATTGCTTTGGACAATCGATGGGTTGTATTCTATTCACCCGTGTTATCAAGAACATTTCAGCGTCGAAGCCATCAAATATATGTAAATACATCAACAAGGGTAGTGACAGGCCACGTTTGCGTTGAGAAATAATAATGAATACGACAAAGTCACGAGGTTCCAATCTGGCCGATATATAAGGTCTTCTGAGGCGGTGTGGCACATTTTGAGCTTCCACAGTCACGAGACATCCACCAGTGATGCATCTTGATGTTCACCTTGAAGGCGGGCGGGTGTACTTCAACCCTGAAAATGTGGCAGAGCGCTTAGAAAACCCGAGACAAACCACTTTGCTGGCATACTTTCAACTTTGTGAAATGGAGGAGTTCGCAAAAACACTGTTATATTATGAAGTTCCGTCATATTATACTTACAATAAGCAGTAAGCTTTTTACAACCGTAGAAGACATGGAACAGCTGTGAATAGCGAGCCCGGCATTTTAAAAGAAAACATCATTGGAAGAGTCTATACAGTGCATGCACACAACTCCGAATGGTATTTATTACTCTTACTTCTACATACAGTGCAAGGACCTACTTCTTTTTCCAAATTGCGAAAGGTTGACGATATTGAATATCCTACTTACCAGGCTGCTTGCCGAGTGCGTCACTTGCTAGCATTGGGATGGCGCTTTGGGCGAAGCATGCGTCAGCGATAGTCCACATCGCTTGCGTCATTTGTTTGCCATTTTGCTGTTTTTTTGTGGACTTTCAGATGCTGGACAGTTGTGGCAAAAATATCAGGAAAAATTAGTTGAAGACTTTTTCAGGAATGCACAACTAAACAAAAACGGCGAACTGAACGATAAGTTGCGTGAAAGTAATATGAATCAATGTTTGCTGGCTATCCAAGACATAGTTACATCTATAGGGGGTAATCCTGTCTCTCAATATAGTATGCCCGCATCAGCTTTAGACGGGGAACACATTAACAGGGAGTACGCGGCAGAAATAAACTATAATCCAGCGGAACTGGCCGAAACATTGCTGTAAAGGATCTGCCAGGCACAGCTTCTTTATCAACGCCCATAGGTAATCAGTCTGCACCTGCTTCTAGGTCTGTGAGACTGACTCCATCTTCCACCACTCAGGATGGCAGGCTTAGGAGTGGGAGAGCCTATCGCAGCCTGGCCAGACGGAGCTAGCTCCCGCCCTCTGTCTATTTATACCTGCCTTTCCTGTTCCTCCTTGCTTGTTAATCTTCTCTGTTGGTTTCCTGGCCCTGCTGCAGCTTCTTGTACTATTTGTCCCTGCTTCGTATTGACCCTGGCTTGTTGACTACTCTCCTGCTCTGCGTTTGGTACCTCGTGCTCTCCTGGTTTGACTCGGCTTGTTCACTACTCTCCTGCCCTGCCTTTGGCACCTCGTACTCTCCTGGTTTGACTCGGCTCGTTTACTACTCTTGTTGCTCACGGTGTTGCCGTGGGCAACTGCCCCGTTTCCCTTAGGTTCTGAGATCCCTTGTCTGTTTGTCTGTCGTTCACTTATTGAGTGTAGGGACCGTCGCCCAGTTGTACCCCGTCGCCTAGGGCGGGTCGTTGCAAGTAGGCAGGGACTGAGTGGCGGGTAGATTAGGGCTCACTTGTCTGTTTCCCTACCCCCACCATTAGATATTCACAAGCCCATACCTAGTCTACCCTGGTCCCTGACACTACTATGGACCCCCTTGAGACCCTGGCTCAGCAAATGCAGGGTCTCTCCCTACAGGTCCAGGCCCTGGCTCAGAGGGTCAACCAGCCTGATGCTACCATGGTAGTGCCCCTCACCTCACCTCTTGAACCCCACCTCAAGTTGCCTGACTGGTTCT
The DNA here is from genome assembly GCF_050947455.1 of Rhinoderma darwinii. Taxonomy (NCBI): domain Eukaryota; kingdom Metazoa; phylum Chordata; class Amphibia; order Anura; family Rhinodermatidae; genus Rhinoderma; species Rhinoderma darwinii. Next base: position 331,549,723 of record NC_134687.1, on the reverse strand, counting down.
CAGGGGACCGGAAGACTTTTCTCTCCTTTCGGGAGAGTTGTAGGCTCTATTTTCGCTTAAAGCCCCACTCCTCAGGTTCTGAGAGCCAGCGGGTGGGTATAATTATGTCCCGTCTCCAGGAAGGGCCCCAAGAATGGGCCTTCTCCTTGGCTCCTGACGCCCCTGAACTTTCCTCCGTTGATCTTTTCTTTTCTGCTCTCTGACTCATTTATGACGAGACTGACAGGACTGCCTTTGCTGAGAGTCAGCTGGTGACCTTACGTCAGGGTAAGAGACCTGTTGAGGAGTATTGCTCTGACTTTAGGAAGTGGTGCGTAGCTTCTCGGTGGAATGACCCTGCCTTAAGGTGCCAGTTTAGGTTGGGCCTGTCGAACGCCCTGAAAGACCTGCTAGTTAGCTACCCCTCTTCTGACTCCCTAGACCAGGTTATGGCTTTAGCGGTACGACTTGACCGACGTCTCAGGGAACGACGACTTGAACGTCTTGGTGTTTTCTCCTCTGACTCCCCCATGATGCCTCCCGAGGTTCCGTTGCTTCGTTCTTCCACGGAAGACTCAGAGGTACCTATGCAACTCGGGGCCTCCGTGTCCCCCCAACAACGTAGAGAGTTCCGCAGGAAGAATGGTCTCTGCTTCTACTGTGGGGATGACAAGCATCAAGTGAACAACTGTCCTGGGCGTAAGAATAAGCAGCCGGAGAAATTTCCGCGCCTAAGTGATCATCGGGGAGGTCACTTGGGCGCACAGGTATTTCCCGTAAATATGAAACGTAATAAAATCTTGCTTCCCTTTCAGGTCTCTTTTGGTGGTAGGTCTGCTACCGGCAGTGCCTTCGTGGATTCAGGGTCTTCTGCTAATATCATGTCTGTGGAATTTGCTATGTCTCTAGCTATGCCTTTGATTGATTTGCCTAAACCTGTCCCGGTAGTGGGTAACGACTCCACTCCTCTTGCTAATGGTTATTTTACACAGCATACCCCTGTTTTTGAACTCCTTGTTGGCTCCATGCATTTGGAGCAGTGCTCTGTACTGTTAATGCAGGGATTATCGTCCGATTTGGTTTTAGGCCTTCCCTGGTTGCAGTTGCATAATCCCACGTTTGACTGGAATACTGGGGATCTTACCAAATGGGGTAATGAATGCTTGACATCATGTTTCTCTGTTAATTCTATTTCTCCCCCTGAGGAGATGAACACTCTACCTGAGTTTGTTCAGGACTTCGCTGATGTTTTCTCTAAGGAGGCCTCCGAAGTGTTACCCCCTCATAGAGAATACGATTGCGCTATCGATTTGGTACCAGGAGCTAAGCTCCCTAAGGGTAGGATATTTAATCTCTCTTTTCCCAAACGTGAAGCCATGAGAGAGTATATCCAGGAATGCCTGGCCAAGGGTTACATTCGCCCCTCTACTTCTCCGGTAGGTGCTGGCTTCTTCTTCGTTGGGAAGAAGGATGGTAGTCTTAGGCCATGCATTGACTACCGTAACTTGAATAAGGTCACTGTAAGGAACCAGTATCCCCTTCCTTTGATTCCTGATCTCTTTAATCAGGTTCAGGGGGCCCAATGGTTCTCTACGTTTGATCTACGGGGGGCTTATAACCTTATCCGCATCAAAGAGGGGGATGAGTGGAAGACTGTGTTTAACACGCCCGAAGGTCATTTAGAATACCTCGTCATGCCCTTTGGGTTGTGTAATGCTCCCGCGGTCTTCCAGAATTTCATAAATTAGATTTTAAGAGACTACCTGGAGGTATTTCTTGTAGTGTACCTTGATGACATACTTGTGTTTTCCAAGGACTGGTCCTCCCACATTGAGCATGTCAGGAAGGTGCTCCAGGTCCTTCGGGAAAATAAACTGTTTGCGAAGACCGAAAAATGTGTGTTTGGGGTGCAGGACATACCATTTTTGGGTCAAATCCTCACTCCTCATGAATTCCGCATGGACCCCGCCAAGGTCCAGGCTGTGGCGGAATGGGTCCAACCTGCCTCTCTGAAGGCGTTACAGTGCTTCCCCGGGTTCGCTAATTATTACAGGAGATTTATTGCTAACTTCTCGGTCATCTCTAAGCCTCTTACGGATCTCACTCGCAAAGGTGCTGATCTCCTCCACTGGCCTCCTGAGGCTGTCCAGGCTTTTGAGGTCCGTAAGAAGTGCTTTTTCTCGGCCCCGGTGCTGGTTCAGCTCAACCAAATGGAGCTGTTTATCGTGGAGGTTGACGCGTCCGAGGTGGGAGTGGGGGCTGTCTTGTTCCAGGGTACCAGGTCCCTCACCCATCTCCGTCCCTGTGCCTACTTCTCCAGGAAGTTTTCGCCCACTGAGAGTAACTATGATATTGGCAACCGCGAACTCTTAGCCATTAAATGGGCATTTGAAGAGTGGTGCCACTTCCTGGAGGGGGCTAGGCACCAGGTAACGGTCCTTACCGACCACAAGAATCTGGTTTTCCTAGAATCTGCCCGGAGGCTAAACCCGAGACAAGCTCGATGGGCGTTATTTTTTACCAGATTCAACTTTTTGGTTACCTATAGGGCTGGGTCTAAAAATATTAAGGCTGATGCACTGTCGCGTAGCTTCATGGCCAGCCCTCCTTCGGAGGAAGATCCTGCTTGTATTTTGCCTCCAAGTATAATCATTTCCTCTATTGATTCTGATTTAGTCTCTGAGATTGCGGCTGATCAAGGTTCAGCTCCCGGGAACCTTCCTGAGAACAAGCTGTTTGTTCCCCTGCAATTCCGGCGAAGGGTACTTAGGGAAAATCATGACTCCGCACTATCTGGTCATCCAGGCATCCTGGGTACCAAGCACCTCATTGCCAGAAACTATTGGTGGTCTGGGTTGCCTAAAGACGTTAAGGCCTACGTCGCCGCTTGTGCAGTTTGTGCTAGGTCCAAGACTCCCAGGTCCCGACCAGCGGGCTTACTACGTTCTTTGCCCATTCCCCAGGGACCTTGGACCCATATCTCCATGGATTTTATCACCGATTTGCCTCCATCTCAAGGCAAGTCGGTGGTGTGGGTTGTAGTAGACCGCTTCAGTAAGATGTGCCACTTTGTGCCCCTCAAGAAACTACCCAATGCTAAGATGTTAGCTACCTTGTTTGTCAAACACATCCTGCGTCTCCATGGGGTCCCTGTCAATATTGTTTCTGACAGAGGGGTACAATTTGTTTCATTGTTTTGGAGAGCCTTCTGTAAAAAGTTGGAGATTGATCTGTCCTTCTCCTCTGCCTTCCATCCTGAAACTAATGGCCAAACCGAGAGGACTAATCAGTCTCTAGAACAATATTTAAGGTGTTTTATCTCTGACTGTCAATATGATTGGGTCTCATTCATTCCCCTCGTCAAATTTTCCCTTAATAACCGGGTCAGTAACTCGTCAGGGGGCTCCCCCTTTTTCTGTAATTTTGGGTTTAATCCGCGGTTTTCCTCCGTTTCACCTGGTAGTTCCAACAATCCCGAGGTAGAAGTCGTTCATCGGGAACTGTGCACAGTCTGGGCCCAGGTTCAGAAGAACCTAGAGGCGTCCCAGAGCATACAAAAAACTCAGGCAGATAGAAGACGTTCTGCTAACCCCTTGTTTATGGTCGGCGATCTGGTGTGGCTATCGTCAAAAAATTTGCGTCTGAAAGTCCCGTCCAAGAAGTTTGCTCCCCGGTTTATAGGTCTGTACAAGGTCATTGAAGTCCTCAATCCTGTCTCCTTCCGACTGGAGTTGCCCCCATCTTTTCGAGTACATGACGTGTTTCATGCCTCCCTCCTTAAACGCTGCTCCCCGTCCTTAGCTCCCTCGAGGAAACCTCCGGTCCCTGTTCTCACCCCTGAGGGGGTAGAATTCGAGGTGGCCAAGATTGTGGACAGCAGGATGGTCCAAGGCTCCCTCCAGTGCCTGGTCCATTGGAGAGGATACGGGCCTGAGGAGAGGACGTGGGTACCCGCCCGGGATGTTCACGCTGGGATATTGGTCAGGAGGTTCCACCTTCGTTTCCCCAATAAACCAGGTCCACTTAGAAAGGGTCCGGTGGCCCCTCATAAAAGGGGGGTACTGTAAAGGATCTGCCAGGCACAGCTTCTTTGTCAACGCCCATAGGTAATCAGTCTGCACCTGCTTCTAGGTCTGTGAGACTGACTCCATCTTCCACCACTCAGGATGGCAGGCTTAGGAGTGGGAGAGCCTATCGCAGCCTGGCCAGATGGAGCTAGCTCCCGCCCTCTGTCTATTTATACCTGCCTTTCCTGTTCCTCCTTGCTTGTGAATCTTCTCTGTTGGTTTCCTGGCCCTGCTGCAGCTTCTTGTACTATTTGTCCCTGCTTCGTATTGACCCTAGCTTGTTGACTACTCTCCTGCTCTGCGTTTGGTACCTCGTGCTCTCCTGGTTTGACTCGGCTCATTCACTACTCTCCTGCTCTGCGTTTGGCACCTACTTCTCTCCTGGTTTGACTCGGCTCGTTTACTACTCTTGTTGCTCACGGTGTTGCCGTGGGCAACTGCCCCGTTTCCCTTAGGTTCTGTGTTCCCTTGTCTGTTTGTCTGTCGTTCACTTATTGAGTGTAGGGACCGGCGCCCAGTTGTACCCCGTCGCCTAGGGCGGGTCGTTGCAAGTAGGCAGGGACTGAGTGGCGGGTAGATTAGGGCTCTCTTGTCTGTTTCCCTACCCCCACCATTACAATTGCATAACGGTGTCCCGAGTCTGACAGCGGAACTGCGTATGATATTCTATCGCGTGTGTCATAGTGTAGATGGTACTTTGGGAGAAATCCTATTTTTAGATGCACCCGGGGAGACGGGAAAAACATTTCTTACCAAAGTCATCTTGGCCCAAATATGCAATCAAAGGAAAATTGCTCTTGCTGTCGCTTCATCGGGCATAGCAGCCACATTGTTGCCCGGAGGCAAAACCGCCCATACAATGTTCAAGATCCCGATTGACTTAAATCTTACGGAAAGCCCAGTATGCAATGTTTCTAGAAACAGCGACAATGCAAGGGTTCTATGCGATTGCTGCTGTAAAGGATCTGCCAGGCACAGCTTCGGGGTTAACTCCCTTAATTAATCAGTCAGCACCTGAATCTACATCCCTGAGACTGACTCCAGCTTCCACCACTCAGGCTGGCAGGCTTAGGAGTGGGAGAGCCTATCGCAGCCTGGCCAGACTCAGCTAGCTCCCGCCCTCTGTCTATTTATACCTGCATTTCCTGTTCCTCCTTGCTTGTTATTCTTTTTCGTGTGGTTTCCTGGCCCAGCTACAGCTCCTTCTATTTTGTTCCTGCTCCATACAGACCCTGGCTTACTGACTACTCTTCTGCTCTTCGTTTGGTACCTCGCACACTCCTGGCTTGACTCGGCTCGTTCACCACTCTGGTTGCTCACGGTGTTGCCGTGGGCAACTGCCCCTTTCCCTTGCTTGTATTCCCTTGTATGTTTGTCGTGTTTGTCGTGCACTTACTGAGTGCAGGGACCGCCGCCCAGTTGTACCCCGTCGCCTAGGGCGGGTCGTTGCAAGTAGGCAGGGACAGAGTGGCGGGTAGATTAGGGCTCACTTGTCCGTTTCCCTACCCCCCGGTCATTACATAATAACAAGCCCATACCTAGTCTACCCTGGTCCCTGACACCACTATGGACCCCCGTGAGACCCTGGCTCAGCAAATGCAGGGTCTCTCCCTACAGGTCCAGGCCCTGGCTCAGAGGGTCAACCAGCCTGATGCTACCTTGGTAGTTCCCCTCACCGCACCTCTTGAACCCCACCTCAAGTTGCCCGACCGGTTCTCAGGGGACTGGAGGGCTTTTCTCTCCTTTCGGGAGAGTTGTAGGCTTTACTTTCGTTTAAAGCCTCATTCCTCAGGTTCTGAGAGCCAGCGGGTGGGTATAATTATGTCCCGGCTCCAGGAAGGGCCCCAAGAGTGGGCCTTCTCCTTGGCTCCTGACGCCCCTGAACTTTCCTCCGTTGATGGTTTCTTTTCTGCTCTCGGACTTATTTATGACGAGACTGACAGGACTGCCTTTGCCGAGAGTCAGCTGGTGACCTTACGTCAGGGTAAGAGACCTGTTGAGGAGTATTGCTCTGACTTTAGGAAGTGGTGCGTAGCTTCTCGGTGGAATGACCCTGCCTTAAGGTGCCAGTTTAGGTTGGGTCTGTCGAATGCCCTGAAAGACCTGCTAGTTAGCTATCCCTCTTCTGACTCCCTAGACCAGGCTATGGCTTTAGCGGTACGACTTGACTGACGTCTCAGGGAACGACAACATGAACGTTTATGTGTTTTCTCCTCCGACTCCCCCATGATGCCTCCCGAAGTTCCGTTGCTTCGTTCCTCCAGGAAAGACTCAGAGATACCTATGCAACTCGGGGCCTCCGTGTCCCCCCAACAACGTAGAGAATTCCGCAGGAAGAATGGTCTCTGCTTCTACTGTGGGGATGACAAGCATCAAGTGAACAACTGTCCTAAGCGTAAGAATGCAGCCAGAGAACTTCCGCGCCTAAGTGATCATCGGGGAGGTCACTTGGGCGCACAGGTATTTCCAGTAAATAGGAAACGTACTAAGATCTTGCTTCCCTTTCAGGTCTCTTTTGGTGGTAGGTCTGCTACCGGCAGTGCCTTCGTGGATTCAGGGTCCTCTACTAATATTATGTCTGTGGAATTTGCTATGTCTCTTGCTATGCCTCTGATTGATTTGCCTAAACTTGTCCCGGTAGTGGGTATCGACTCCACTCCTCTTGCTAATGGTTATTTTACACAGCATACCCCTGTTTTTGAACTCCTTGTTGGCTCCATGCATTTGGAGCAATGCTCTGTACTGTTGATGCAGGGATTATCGTACGATTTGGTTCTAGGCCTTCCCTGGTTGCAGTTGCATAATCCCACGTTTGACTGGAATACTGGGGAGCTAACCAAATGGGGTAATGAATGTTGTACGTCATGTTTTTCTGTTAATTCTATTTCTCCCCCTGAGGAGGCGAATACGCTACCCGAGTTTGTTCAGGACTTCGCTGATGTTTTCTCTAGGGAGGCCTCCGAAGTGTTACCTCCTCATAGAGAATACGATTGCGCTATCGAATTGGTACCAGGAGCAAAGCTTCCTAAGGGTAGGATATTTAATCTTTCTTGTCCCGAACGTGAAGCCATGAGAGAGTATATCCAGGAATCCCTGGCCAAGGGTTACATTCGTCCCTCTTCTTCTCCGGTAGGTGCTGGCTTCTTCTTCGTGGGGAAGAAGGATGGTGGTCTTAGGCCATGCATTGACTACCGTAGCCTGAATAAGGTCACTGTAAGGAACCAGTATCCCCTTCCTTTGATTCCTGATCTCTTTAATCAGGTTCAGGGGGCCCAATGGTTCTCTAAATTGGATCTACGGGGGCGTATAACCTTATTCGCATCAAAGAGGGGGATGAGTGGAAGACTGCGTTTAACACGCCCGAAGGCCATTTCGAATACCTCGTCATGCCCTTTGGGTTGTGTAATGCCCCTGCGGTCTTCCAGAATTTCATAAATTAGATTTTGAGAAATTACCTGGGGATATTTCTTGTAGTGTACCTTGATGACATACTGGTGTTTTCCAAGGACTGGTCCTCCCACATTGAGCATGTCAGGAAGGTGCTCCAGGTCCTTCGGGAAAGCAAACTGTTTGCCAAAACCGAAAAATGTGTGTTTGGGGTACAGGAGATACCATTTTTGGGTCAAATCCTCACTCCTCATGAATTCCGCATGGACCCCGCCAAGGTTCAGGCTGTGGCGGAATGGGTCCAACCTGCCTCCCTGAAGGCGTTACAGTGTTTTTTGGGGTTCGCTAATTATTACAGGAGATTTATTGCTAACTTCTCGGTCATCGCTAAGCCTCTTACGGACCTCACTCACAAAGGTGCTGATCTCCTCCACTGGCCTCCTGAGGCTGTCCAGGCTTTTGAGGTCCTTAAGAAGTGCTTTATCTCGGCCCCGGTGCTGGTTCAGCCCAACCAAATGGAGCCATTTATCGTGGAAGTTGACGCATCTGAGGTGGGAGTGGGGGCTGTCTTGTCCCAGGGTACCAGGTCCCTCACCCATCTCCGCCCCTGTGCCTACTTCTCCAGGAAGTTTTCGCCAACTGAGAGTAACTATGATATTGGCAACCGCGAACTCTTAGCCATTAAATGGGCATTTGAAGAGTGGCGCCACTTCCTGGAGGGGGCTAGACACCAGGTAACGGTCCTTACCGACCACAAGAATCTGGTTTTCCTAGAATGTGCCCGGAGGCTAAACCCGAGACAAGCTCGATGGGCGTTATTTTTTACCAGATTCAATTTTTTGGTTACCTATAGGGCTGGGTCTAAAAATATTAAGGCTGATGCACTGTCGCGTAGCTTCATGGCCAGCCCTCCTTCGGAGGAAGATCCTGCTTGTATTTTGCCTCCAGGTATAATCATTTCCTCGATCGATTCTGATTTAGTCTCTGAAATTGCTGCTGATCAAGGTTCAGCTCCCGGGAACCTTCCTGAGAACAAGCTGTTTGTTCCCCTGCAATTCCGGCTAAGGGTACTTAGGGAAAGTCATGACTCCGCACTATCTGGTCATCCAGGCATCCTGGGTACCAAACACCTCATTACCAGAAATTATTGGTGGCCTGGGTTGCCTAAAAACGTTAAGGCCTACGTCGCCGCTTGTGAGGTTTGTGCTAGGTCCAAGACTCCCAGGTCCCGACCAGCGGGCTTACTGCGTTCGTTGCCCATTCCCCAGAGACCTTGGACACATATCTCCATGGATTTTATCACCGATTTGCCTCCATCCCAAGGCAAGTCGGTGGTGTGGGTGGTGGTAGACCGCTTCAGTAAGATGTGCCACTTTGTGCCCCTCAAGAAACTACCCAACGCCAAGACGTTGGCTACCTTGTTTGTCAAACACATCCTGCGTCTCCATGGGGTCCCTGTCAATATTATTTCGGACAGAGGGGTACAATTTGTTTCATTGTTTTGGAGAGCCTTCTGTATGAAGTTGGGGATTGATCTGTCCTTCTCCTCCGCCTTCCATCCTGAAACCAATGGTCAAACGGAGAGGACTAATCAATCTCTAGAACAATACTTAAGGAGTTTTGTCTCTGACTGTCAATATGATTGGGTCTCATTCATTCCCCTCGCCGAATTTTCCCTTAATAACCGGGTCAGTAACTCGTCAGGGGTCTCTCCCTTTTTCTGTAATTTTGTGTTTAATCCACGGTTCTCCTCCGTTTCACCTGGTAGTTCCAACAATCCCGAGGTAGAAGTCGTTCATCGGGAACTGTGCACAGTCTGGGCCCAGGTTCAGAAGAACCTAGAGGCGTCCCAGAGCGTACAAAAAACTCAGGCTGATAGAAAACGTTCTGCTAACCCCCTGTTTATGGTCGGGGATCTGGTGTGGTTGTCGTCTAGGAACTTGCGTCTCAAGGTTCCGTCCAAGAAATTTGCTCCCCGGTTTATTGGGCCGTATAAGGTCATTGAGGTCCTCAATCCTTTCTCCTTCCGGCTGGAGTTACCCCCGTCTTTTCGTATACACAACGTGTTTCATGCCTCCCTCCTTAAACGCTGCTCCCCGTCCTTGGCTCCCTCGAGGAGACCTCCTGTTCCCGTCCTCACCCCTGAGGGGGTGGAATTCGAGATGGCCAGGATTGTGGACAGCAAGATGGTCCAAGGCTCCCTCCAGTACCTGGTCCATTGGAGAGGTTACGGGCCCGAGGAGAGGACTTGGGTACCCGCCCGGGATGTTCACGCTGGGGTATTGGTCAGGAGGTTCCACCTGAGTTTCCCCAGTAAGCCAGGTCCACTTAGAAAGGGTCAGGTGGCCCCTCATAAAAGGGGGGGTACTGTAAAGGATCTGCCAGGCACAGCTTCGGGGTTAACTCCCTTAATTAATCAGTCAGCACCTGAATCTACATCCCTGAGACTGACTCCAGCTTCCACCACTCAGGCTGGCAGGCTTAGGAGTGGGAGAGCCTATCGCAGCCTGGCCAGACTCAGCTAGCTCCCGCCCTCTGTCTATTTATACCTGCATTTCCTGTTCCTCCTTGCTTGTTATTCTTTTTCGTGTGGTTTCCTGGCCCAGCTACAGCTCCTTCTATTTTGTTCCTGCTCCATACAGACCCTGGCTTACTGACTACTCTTCTGCTCTTCGTTTGGTACCTCGCACACTCCTGGCTTGACTCGGCTCGTTCACCACTCTGGTTGCTCACGGTGTTGCCGTGGGCAACTGCCCCTTTCCCTTGCTTGTATTCCCTTGTATGTTTGTCGTGTATTCCCTTGTATGACCGGGCCATTTTGTGCGTTAATAACCAAGGATTATTTTTTGTTTTTTCACTGTTGCATTCTTAGCGTATGTTCACATGCCCTATTTACAGATGTAATTCAGGCGTTTAACACCTCGAACTACACCCAAAAAAACGGCTCCAAACCATCTGCAATTCAATGGGCCTTACGGTGTTTTGTGCAGACGGGCTTTTTTTTTTACGCGTCGCTGTCAAAAGACGGCCGCCTCAAAGAAGTGCATGTCACTTCTTGGGATGTAATTGGAGCCGTTTTTCATTGACTCTATTGAAAAACAGCTCCAATTACGTCCGTAATGGACGCCGCGAAAAACGCGTACACTTGTTAAAAAGTCTGAAATTCAGGAGCTGTTTTTGCCTGAAAACAGCTCCGTAATTTCAGACGTATTTGGCGTTGCTGTGTGAACATACCATTTGAGTGCATATAATATATTGATTTACTTTTATTAACTTTATTTTATGAAAGAATTGAAAATAAACGGCTATTCCAGCATTGTTTTAGAAATGTAGAAAAACGAAAAAGCAAAACATGAATCAGTTCGTAAAGGGTTAATTACTTTCGAATGAAAAAACATTTATGACCACATGTGGGGTATAGCCGTACTTGGGAGAAATTGCTTTACAAATGTTGGGGTGCATTTTCTCCTTTATCCTTTGTGAAATTGAAAAAAATCAACATTTTAGTGGAAATAATGTTGATATTAATTTTCACGCCCTAATTCTAATAAATTCTGCAAAAGACGTGTGGGGCCTAAATGCTCACTATACCCCTAGATACCTTAAGTGGTGTATTTTCCCAAATGGGGTTACTTTTGGGGGGCTTCCACTGTTTCGGTCTCTCAGGGGCTTTGCAAATTCGACATGACACCCAAAAACTATTCCAGCTAAATTTGAGCTCCAAAAGCCAAATAGCGCTCCTTCCCTTCTAAGCCCCGGTGTGGGTCCAAACAGCAGTTTATTACCACATATGGGGTATTTACGTAATCAGGAGAAATTGTTTTACAAATGTTGCGGTGCTTTTTCTCCTTTATTCCTTGTAAAAATTAAAAATGGCTACCTTTTTTCAGAAAAAAAGTAGATTTTTACCTTTACAGACTAATTCCAATGAATTCAGCAAAACAACTGTGGGGTCAAAATGCTAACTTTACCCCTAGAAAAATGCCCTGAGGGGTGTAGCTTCCAAAATGGGGTCACTATTGGGGGGTTTCCATGGTTTTCATCCCTCCAGTGCATTGCAAACGCGACACGGCACTGAAAACTATTCCAGCAAAATCAGAAATCCAAAATCCAAATGGTGCTCCTTCTCTTCTGAGGCCTGCTGTGGGGTAAAAAACAGCAGTTTATTACCACATATGGGGTATTGCTATAATCGGAAGAAATTGCTTTACATATGTTGGGGTGTTTTTTCTACCTTATTCCTTGTAAAAATTTAAAATTTCTACGTTTTTTCACAAAGAAAGTAGATTTTCACCTTCACATACTAATTCAAATAAATTTAGCAAAAAAACTGTGGGTTCAAAATGCTAACTATACCCATAGATAAATTTATCGAGGGGTATAGTTTCAAAAATGGGGTCACTTTTGGGGGGTTTCCACTGTTTTGGCAGCACAAGACCTCCTCAAACCTGACATGGTACCTAAAATATATTCTAAAAAAAGGAGGCCCAAAATCCACTAGGTGCTCCTTTGCTTCTGAGGCCTGTGTTTCAGTCCATTATCACACTAGGGCCACATGTGGGATATTTCTAAAAACTGCAGAATCTGGGCAATTAATATTGAGTTGCATTTCTTGGGTAAAACCTTCTACGGTACATATAAAATGTATTAGAAATGAATTTTTGAAGAAAAAAAATGAAATTTGTAAATTTCACCTCTACTTTGCTTTAATTCCTGTGAAACGCCTAAAGGGCTAAAATACTTTCTGAATGCTGTTTTGAATACTTTGATGGGTGCAGTTTTCAAAATGGGGTGACTTCTGGGGACTTTCTAATATATAAGTCCCTCAAAGCCATTTCAGAACTGAACTGGTCCCTGAAAAAATAGCCTTTTGAAATTTTCTTAAAAATATGAGAAATTGCTGCTAAAGTTCTAAGCCTCGTAACGTCCTAGAAAAATAAAAGAATGTTCAAAAAGCGACGCAAACATAAAGTAGACATATGGGAAATATAAACTAGTAAGTATTTTGTGTGGTATTACTATCTGTTTTACAAGTAAATACATAAAAATTTAGAAAAATGCTAATTTTTGCTAATTTTCTCTAAATCTTGGCGTTTCTTACAAATAAATATTGAATTTAACGACGAAATTTTTTCAGTATCATAAAGTACGACATGTCACGAGAAAACAATCCCAGAATCGCTTGGATAGGTAAAAGCATTCTGGAGTTATTACCACATAAAGTGACACATGTCAGATTTGCAAAAATGGGGCTGGTCCTGAAGGCCAAAACAGGCTTAGACACTAAGGGGTTAATAGATCATTACTAACAATTGTGTACATCTGTAATGGAGGAAGGACAGCAATTAATTTACCAACCCATAGGAATCATGGAGATCATATGTAAACACAGCCATGTGCTGTGCAATGGCATTCTGAGACCTGAACTGAGCATGCTCGGCTATAGAGCCAATCAACATGCTAAGCTTTACAACCAATCAGCACTTTTGGAAGAACAGCCAATAGGCATGATTCTAATATCATGCAACTTGCATGGTAACATGTTAAACAAAGACGGCTGTAGTATGACTCACTTCACATGTGCTGTTCACATAGCTCCCAACCGTCCCGGATCCGGCGGGACAGTCCCGCTTTTTCACCGATGTCCTGGGCGGTCTGAGCAATGTCCCGCCCTGCCCCGGACCCTCCCTGTTGACAGCCACGCCCCCCTGCAACGTCGCTGCCTGCACAGTAGTCTGCCTTGAGCGAGGGAGCAGAGCACTGCAGAGGAAAAGAAGCCACAGGACAGTGGTGAGTACACAGTTTAAACAATTTAGTGTCTGGGAACACTAGCATTTCTAAAATCATAAAATAAATGACATTATTTTATGATTTTAGAAAGTCTTGTGTCTCCAGGCACATTCTTTTTGCGGCTCCCGCCCCCCCCTCGCGACCTCTCCTCCCGCTTCCCCCTCGCAACGGAAAGTGTGGCGCTCACGTTTGTATGTTATATGCATTAACTGATTTTGGTACTGATGTCAATTACAGTGAAGGAAACCATGGAGCAGGCAGTGACTGGTTAATGCTCTGGATTTAGTTAAATTTAGCCAAAACGTATCCCACTGTATGGCATACAGTGGGATACGTAGCCCGGGGAATGGCCATGGGGAAACTGTCCATGAACAGGGATGGAGCCTTCTACTAGCGCTCTGCCCAGGGACTATGGTGCTGATCCTGATGTCCATATACGTAAATTGACGTCCGAAGCTTTGCAAAGCCTGAGTCCACGGCCAGACAGGTCAGGGATTCCAGCCGTGGAGAATCCCCTGACGTCACTTTACATATATGGACAGTGATGTCAGGAGCTTTCCCAGGGACAAAGTCCACGGGTAGAGGACTTGTGATGCTCTGCCTGGGGACTCCGGAATAGCAAAGTCTTCTACGCTATTCCATCCTACCCAGTGGTGGCTTAAGTAGACCATAGGCCCTGGGCTGTTCCACAAACTTGGGCCCCCCTTCCCCACCGCCGCTCTGCCGTGTCTATAGTGAACAGCGCCTTTCTGTGCGAGCGTTGACAAATGAGTGTTACGATTCCCTGTGTCAAAGGGCTGTGTCCCTACATACTGACAGTCTCCAACCATCGCTGACAGTATCACACTGTTCAGGGACACTTCCTCTTGACAATAGCAATGGTAACACGCATTTGTCTATTAGTCCCGGGCACACAGAGATATGTAGAATACAAGGATTTCCTACAACAGACATGTTAGGAGAGGGGACAGATCCTCGATAGATCCAGTGACTCACAGGTGATGTCTTCTCTGATGGGAGTTGTTTTCTTTTCTTCTCCATCTGACGCAGACCGTTATGGCGACTTCTCCTGATGAGACATCTTTGCCCATCACTTCTGCAGCCATTTCCAGCCTCTATAGAAACACACAAATATAGACACCAAGGCCCAGAACCATGCAATAAAAGGGTTGTCCGGGCACAGACTTTTTTTTATACTGAGGACCTATCGATGTGCCCGGACAACTTCTTTTACTCAGACTAATAAATTTGGACCCCAGACTAGATCATAGAATGCATACAGACCCCAGACCTTCTAAACTATTGCATTCCTCAGACCAGACTCCCCTAAACAAATACATACCCCAGAACAAGCACCCTAAATAAATAGACCTCAGACCAGACCCCTAAATACAGACCCCAAACCTGACCCCCTACACTAATAATGAGCCCAGACCAGACCCCCTAAACTAATAATGACCCCAGACCTGGCTCCCTTAATACAGACCCCCTAAACTAATACAGACCCCTAAATAAAGACACCTAAACAAATACAGACCCTAGAACAGGCCCCCTAAATACAGACCCCCATAAACTAATACAGACCCCCTAAATACAGAACACAGACCTCAAACTAATACAGACCCCTAAATACAGACCCCAGACCTGACTCCCTACACTAATAATGACCCCAGACCTGAATCCCTTAAGTAATACAGACCCCAGACCAGACCTCCTAATCTAATACAGACCCCAGACCAGACCCCTAAATAAAGACCCCTAAACTAATACAGACCCTAGAACAGGCCCCCTAAATAGACCCCATAAACTAATACAGACCCCAGATGTCAAACTAATACAGACCCCCTAAATACAGATCCCAGACTCCTTAAACTAACACAGACCTCTAAATATACAGACCCTAAACCCCTTAAACTGATACAGACCTCATACCCCCTAAATACAGACCCCCAAACCCCTTAAACTAATACAGACACCAAACACTTCCTAAATACAGACCAGACCCCCTAAATACAGTCCCCAAACCAGACCCCCTAAATTAAGTCCCCACACCAGACCCCCTAAATACAGACCCCTTAAACAAATCTATCCCCTTATACTTACATAGCAGCTCACCTCAGTCTTCTCTGTGGAGTCTTGCTGCTGCTCATGGACCTGCGGTCATGTGATCAGCAGGTCTCTAAACAGTAGTAAGAACTTCAGAGATGAAGTTCGCGGCAAAAACGTGACAAAACTATATTGTACTTTGGGCAGCCATGGGAACCTCGTGCCCCAGGCGGCCGCCTAAAACTCCTTATGATGATCCGCTATTCGGTATACCTATGGCTACCAGCCCGACGTAGGTGATACTGGCGTGAAAATCACACGCGTCGCACGCACCTATGTTAGGCAATGGGGACTTTCAGATTGTCCGTGATTTTCACGCAGGGTGTGTCCGCTGTGTAAAACTCATGACATGTCCTATACTTGGCCATTTTTCGCGCATCACGCACCCATTGAAGTCAATGGGTGCATGAAAATCACGCGCAGCAAATGGAAGCACTTCCGTGTGCCGCGCGTGATTCGCGCTACAGTTGTAAAATAAATTAATGAAAAAATAAAAGCACCTCCTGCTTTTATGTTTGTAAACATAAAAACAGAGTTTCATAACGATGCCATATGCGCGAAAATCACGCAGGCACGCACCTAATACTGATGCCACACGGAACTGCTACGCACGCAAAAACGCAGCGTTTTTTTGCGTGCGCAAAATGCACACGCTCATGTAAATAAGGCCTTAGGGTGAGTTAAAAAAACCTCTGTTTGGTCAAATGCACACGATACTTATTACATTCACATTTGTCGCGGGTATCGCGGGCAAATCAGCAGTGTAATGCAGGACTAGCAAAGTAAATGAGATCAAGAAATCTCATCTACATGTCGCATTTCCTGCACAAAAATTGAACTGCGGTGCGTATTTGAAAATATGATACATGTCAATTTATCTTGGGTTTCCACTTGCGAATTGTTTCTGACTAGTTTAAAAAAAAAAAAATAATCTGCAGCATAAAACCTGCACCTATTTCCGCATCAAAATAGAAAAGCCGCACCTAAAAACGTATAAAAAAATGCACTATTAGGGTATGTTCACACGACCTCTTTTCAGACGTAATGGAGGCGTTTTACGCCTCGAATTACACCTGAAAAGACGGCTCCAATACATCTGCAAACATCTGCCCATTGCTTGCAATGGGTCTTACGATGTTCTGTGCAGATGAGCTGTCATTTTACGCGTCGCTGTCAAAAGACGGCGCCTAAAATTACGGCCGCGTCAAAGAAGTGCAGGACACTTCTTGGGACGTAAATGGAGCCGTTTTTCATTCCAGCTCCAATTACGTCCTTAAAAAACGCCGCGAAAAACGCATGCACTTGTAAAAACGTCTGAAATTCAGGAGCTGTTTTCTCCTGAAAACAGCTCCGTAATTTCAGACGTATTTGGCGTTGTCGTGTGAACATACCCTTAGGTGCAGATTTTACCTGCGGTTTTGTGCACCAAATTCCTCAATGTGTGCTCCCAGAATTTGCTGGGGATTTACAGCAAATTAACCCTTTACATTGTAAAGGATGAAATACGTTACAATTCTGCAACATAATAGGCATGCAGTTGATTTAACCCCCTTTCCTCCTTATTTTTCGGATTTTCACTTTTGTTTTTTCCTCCCCACCTTCCAAAAGCTATAATTTTTTTATTTTCCCGTCTATATAGCCATATGAGGGCTTGTTTTTTGCGGAACAAGTTGTAGTTTTTCCTGGCACCATTTATTGTACCGCATAATGTATTGGGAAGCTGGGAAAAAATTATTTGTGGGGTGAAATGGGCAAAAAACAGCGATTACGCCATTTTTTGGGGGGTTTTGTTTTTATGGCATCCATCAGGTGGTTAAAACGACATATTCACCTTATTCTACAGGTTGATACGATTACGGCGATACCAAATTTATATGTTTTATTTTATGCTTTACAACTTTTAAAAAAAATAAAACTATTCTCTAAATGAAAAAAATGTTTTGTGTTGCCATGTTCTGAGAGCCATAACTTTGACATTTGTCCATTAATTTAGCAATGTGAGGGCTTAAATTTTGCAGGGCGAGTTGTAGTTTTCACCAATAACATTTAGGGGTATACGCAACTTTTTGATAATTATTTTTTTTTAGCGCTAACGTGACCAAAAACCAGCAATTTGCATGTTTTATATATATATTTTTACGCCATTCACCCAGCGGGTTAAACAACGCTACATTGCGATAGTTCGGACTTTTAAAGATGCGGCAATACCAGTTATGTTAACTTTTATTTTTTTAACATTGATTTAGGGAAAAAATGTGAAAAGGTTTTTTTTTGCACTTTGAATACTTTATTACTTTATTATTATTTTTTTTGGAACATAAAAAAAACCTTCATTTAACTGTTTTTTACATTAACTTTTTTTATTAGTCCCCCTAGGGGAGTTGAAGCAGCGATCTACTGCAATGTTCATCCACTGCATGCTATACTGCAATACTAATAGTATTGCAGTATATCGTGATTCTGACTCATTTGAAGCCCTGCAGGAGGCAGAGCTTCAAAGGAGGCAGACCTGGGGGCTTTCATTAGGCCCGCAGGCTGCTATAACAACCGTTATCGCTGCAGTCAGCCCTGGGGACCTACTGTAAATAGGACCCCAGGGCTGTCTGTTTTGTAAGTCTGCTGCTAGGGCACACTATGTGTTGCCCTAACAGCAGCCTGTGTCGTAGATACACAGTAAATAGCTGAGGAATTAATTTAACAGGTTATTTAGTGTGAAACGTGACTGGTATAAAAAAGAAACCAAAAAAAAGGTGAAACTCGCTTTTTTCTATATTCACGCCGCAATTTTTTTTTACATAAATTAGACAGTATTTTTTTTTACCTGCAAAGTGTGCACAAAAAAATTAAAATTTCTCCTGCATAAAGTAAGGCCTTATACAGCCACGTCAATGAAAAAATAAAAAAGTTATGGCTGCTGAAAGGCAGAGAGGCAAATACAAAAAAAATGTATCTGGTCTTTAAGGCCTTTTCAGGTCTGGTCATAAGGGGTTAATCTGCAATTGGTAAATTAACCTTGTTAACAAAGGATGATCTGACATAGACGACATGACAAAGTCGAACTAATTACCCATGGCTATTTGCCTTCTGATAATTCCATCACCGGATCGCATATCCTGTTCCACTTATCTCTGTTTTCCTTCACTCATTGTACAACATCCTACTATCAAAGCTCTGACCCTCGTAACCTAGGCTCCATTTGATTGATGTCCCCTTTGTGGGTAGTTTCTCAAACAACTAGCCCTACATCCATCAAGTAGTCATCATGATTTAATCTGTAGAGTTCTGTAATTGGTGGAATGTTAACACCAATCAACACTGTTATATTGGTTAAATTAAAGGACAGGCGTGTGAGAACATATGGCATGGATCGATAACACAGAGCTTTAGATTTTGTCCCAAACTTCCAGATGTTTGTAATATTCCTTTGTTGTTTTTCCATTATACATCTGTCTGAGAAAATTTTTGGCAAAGAAGAAGAACTTACAATTCCTCTGATTAATATATTTATTTTCATGCATTAATGTTGTAATTGGCTATGGTTAAAGAGAATATTTTGAAGAAGTTCTGATTTCACAATATATTTGCATACAACTGTTTTATGTTACATGTAAAGGAATCGAGGCAATGGCTATTCTATGAATTCCACGTTCAAGTGAGATGACAAAAAAAACTTTCAGATGCTAGGCAATGTATCATTTTCCATCTAATTGCACACAGGAAAATCCCACTAGGCCCTTTTAATTCCAGAGAAATATTGAAGTATTGTACAAGAGTTTTCACAGACGCCGTCTTACAAGACGTACCGCTCTAATTGTCTGAGAAATGTCTAGGGCCTACACACAAATCAATGTGATAACTATTTCCGAATTGCTGTTTAATAGAAATAATTCCACATCACTTCGAGAGAGGAGTGGAAGGAATCTTTTTTTTCTTTTAACACATAGCATCCTTTCAAGATGTCAAGCTTAGAATTATGTCATGTTTCTGCTGAGGAGATTCTTGAGTATTAACCTCTTAACGACCGCCAATACGCCTTTTTACAGCAATCCTTAAGAGTACTTATGCCACAGTGCCGCCTTTTCACGCTTCTCTTTCATAAGCCCAACACGGGTGTCCTGTGTTGGCTAGAGCGGCTGCTGGGCTGTCTAAAGACAGACAGGCTCCTGTTGTAATGGACGGGATCCGATCCCGGCTGCTTAACCACTTAGATGCCACGGTCAATAGAGACCACAGCATCTAAGTCATTTCAGAGAGAGGAGGTTCCCTCTGTCACCCCATCGGCATCCCCGCGACATGATCACAGGGTGCTGATGGTTTCCATGGCAGCCGGGTGGTCTGACAGAAGCCATCAGGATTGAAAATAATGTATGCCTATTAGGACCTGCCAAAGACAGGGCCTTATAGAATGTCTGTCCGTTTTACACTGAGGGCATAGTACACTGCGATACAGAAGTATCCGTAATAACCTGATCTATAGAAATATTACATTGTTTAACCTGAACGAGAACACTGTAAAAATAAAATCAAAAACTATGCAAGAAATTATATTTTCTTCTCATTCTGCTTTCCAAAAACACATTAAAAAGCAATAAAAAGTCAAAAGTATCCCCAAAATGGTACCAATTAAAACTAAAAATCATATTACAAAAAAAAATAAGCTCTTATACAGCTACATCGGTAGAAAACAAAAATGTTATGGCTCTTAGAATATGGCAACACAAAAACAAATACTTTTAAGAAAATAAATAAGTGATTTTATTGTGCAAAAGTAGTAAAACATAAAAAAACAATATAAATTTAGTATTGCCAAAATTGCAACAACCTGCAGAATAAAGTTATTCTATTATTTATACCTCACAGTAAACAGCGTAAATTTAAGACGCATAATAGAATTTCAGAATCTTTGTTTTTTTTACCATTACCATCCAAAAAAGTTAATAAAAGTTAATCAATAAATTATATGTACTCCAAATAGTGCCTTATGGACATTGCCAATTTTTTTAGAATCTGATGTGTCACTTTATGTGGTAATACCTTTGGAATGCTTTTATTTTTTCAAGAGATTCTGAGAATGTTTTCTCGTGACACATTATACTTTAAGTGAGTTGTAAAATTTGGTCAATACTTTTAGTGTTTATTTGTGAAAAACACCAACATTTATAAAAAATTTGCAAAACTTAGCATTTTTATAAATTTAAATGTATCTGCTTGTAAGACAGATAGTTATAGTCAGTTCAGTTCTGAAGTGACTTTGAGGGTCCTATATATTAGTAACCCCCTATAAATCATCCCATTTTAAAAACTGCACCCTCAAAGTAATCAAAACAGTATTTAGAAAGTTTGTAAACTTTTTAGGCGTTTCACAGGAATGAAAGCAAAGTGGAGGTGAAATGTAAAAATTTCATTTTTTTTTTGCCAAAAATCCGTTTTAATACACTTTGTTCTGTAACACAAAAGGTTTTACCAGAGAAACGCTGATTTATTGCACAGATACAGCAGTTTTTAGAAATATCCCACATGTGGCCCTAGTGTGGTAATGGACTGAAACACAGGCCTCAGAAGCAAAGGAGCACCTGTAGGAGGGACTACCGCAATAGGAATTAAATGAACAAGACACACCGTCTTTTGGGTAACTTCTTTACTGGAGCGAGCAAATAACAGCAACTTCTTCTTTATGGAGCAGACAGGAATCCTGAGGTTGAGGACTTCGATCCCGCTGGAAGTCCCCCGGAGAGAGGTTGTGCCTGACCCCACGTTGCCGGCTTGGCTAAGGATACGCCGCTGTCAGTCACGGCGGGAGCTACCCACTACTGACAGCCTATCCTAGGGTAAGAGTCACACTCTCGGCCCACGGATCGCGTCGTGGGAATCAGCGACTAACGTACCTACTAGCACCGTCACGGGTCCTTGCAGAGCTATCCGCTACCTTTCATGACAACCGTCTCTCTCCTCAGTCGGTAGTCCGAACGGTGGACACCCTAGGATGCAACTGAACTGGCGGGCTAACGCTAAGGGTTACACGAAGTCCAGCTAATAGTCCATCAAAGTCCCGTCAACCCGACCGTTCCTTCTGTCTACTCCTATTCCAACAAGATTCATAAACAACAGTTCCATGCAAGTATTACATGCGGTGCTCTAGCTATAACAGTTTCATGCAAGAGTGACACGCGGTGCTTTATCTATAACAGTTCCATGCAAAAGTGACACGCGGTGCTTTATCTATAACAGTTCCATGCAAAAGTGACACACGGTGCTTTATCTATAACAGTTCCATGCAAAAGTGACACGCGGTGACTGAGATAGCAAGTCCTCTGCCTTTGGACCTTTCTGTGAAAGTGTTGTTTGTCCCTTTTGAGACTATTCTTTTGAGAGTAAGGTGGGAGTAAGGTGGCGGTAGTTAGCGAGGGACGTCACGCCAGAAACGGTCACATACTAGGACACGGGTACTTTGGTCATGGCGGGAATCTAGTTCTTGGTCAGGGGTCTTAAGGTCTGGGCACGGTACCTGTGGCTGTTGGCACACTCCTTGTGCTTTGGCTGGTCCTCTGTCCTCCTCTTGGATTTCCTCAGACACCCGTGCTGTCCTTCTTCCTCTATTCTGAGGCTGCAGCTGAGAGCCCACGTGCTGTCAGGCTCCTGCCTTCTCTATTCCGGTGCCTTCCTGCACCTCTCACTTCTTAGTACACCTCTTCTCTGCCGTTCCCTCTCCGTACCGCTCCTTCTTCACCCCCTCACTCGGCTCTCTCTCTCCCTCCTCTTCGCGCCACTCGCTTGCCCCGCCCCCTCCTTTATGGCGCGCTCCCACTCTCCTCCTCTGTCCTCCCTCTTGCTCCCTTCACGGCCCCTCCTCCTCCTGCTTCCTTCTCTCTCTGCTGGAGCGTCTGCGATGGCCGTCGGCACCGCGGCCGTTTCCATGGCGACCAGGACGCTCCTCCGCCCGACTCCTGTACCAAAGACCGGCGGTGCTTTCCTGCGGGGTTCCCCCTCCAAGAGGACAGGTAAGTGCACCCCTTACACTTCCCGCCCGGTTGTCAAGTGCAGTCCTCGGCACTAAACTTCATAATCTTGCAAATAAGCCGGCTGTCGGTTGCGATTACATCTCTGAGGATACCGCAATCCACGATTCACTTCTGTTGCAGGGGTTTCCACACACTCCGTCGGGCGCTCCGTCTCTGTCGGTCGTGATTCCCAGGTGACACCAGGGTCATTTGCTGGGACCATCAACCACCAATCTCCGTCAGTACTCGTGGGTGGAGCACCCCGGGGTTCTTCGGGCCCCAAGGTCGTGATCAATTCAGGTGTCAGGAAGGTACAGGGCCGCAACAGGTTGCGATGCAGCCTTCTGCTCGGTCCCTGGTCACCATCAGGTCGCACTTCATACACAGGCAGCCCAGGGTCGACGCGTTTGATCACCACATATGGGTGTCTCTCCCATCGGGGCTCCAGCTTACGGCCACGCGTTGCCCTGCGATTCCGCACCAACACTCGATCTCCAGTATGAAATGCTCGCTGTCGTTCTTCCAAAGGGGGTAGGCTCTCTGTGGGTCGAGCTTTCTCCATTTCGCCCTTCGCTGCACTCAACCGCCGTTGATGTTCTTGGACCCATTGGGAGGGGGATCGGTGGACTTCAACCTCCGGCGTTCCTAACAGAAGATCCAACGGAACCCGGCACGGTCGGCCGAACATCAATTGATATGGGGTATACCCGGTAGCTCGATGCACAGTGTTGTTATAGGCCCATACCAGGTCGTCCACATACTCAGGCCACCGTTCTTGTCGTTCATCTCCGATGGTCTTTAATAGCCCCAGCATGGTGCGATTGAACCTTTCACAAGCCCCATTCCCTTGTGGGTGATATGGGGTCGTCCTGGATTTTCGGATTCCATGTAAGATGCACAGCTCCCGGAAGAGATCCGACTTGAAATTCGCTCCTTGGTTCGACAAGATGCGTCTGGGACATCCATACGGACGGATCACATGCTTCCACAATGCCGCCGCAGTCGTCGGAGCAGTCTGGTCCCGCGTAGGAATCACCACAGCAAATTTGGAAATATGATCCAAGCATACTAACGCATATCGGTGCCCCGAGGTGACTTCTTGGATTGTTAAGAAGTCTACCGTCAGTAGTTCTAGTGGCTCACCCGTCACGATAGTCATGGGCCTCTCCGACTGTTCTGTCGCCTTGTGTACGACATACTCTGTGCATTCCCTGTAGACATCTCTCATTATTTCTTCCAGGTTTGGAGCATAGAAGTGAATTCTGACGATCTGTACAGTCTTTTCCACTGCAAAATGACCTCGGTTCTCGTGCATCCACTTGCACACGGGTTTGACGTCTGCGATGGGCAAGACCAACTGCCATATGTCGCGAGATTCCCGTGGTGCCCACACCCTTCTATACAATACTCCATCATGGTATTCTAGTCGTTCCAACTGCCGAGCTAATGCTTTAGCTGGTGCTGACAACTTGGTTCGTTCGGCTGCCGTGGGCCTTTCCTGCTGACGTACCCATTTGGCGATTATTTGGATGTCCGGGTCTTGCTGTTGCCGCTTCTCCCACTCGCCTCTATCATACATCTCAGCAAGATCCTCAATCCCTTGTATTGCTGTCACTACCCGTTGCTGCTGCATTGGAGGATGAACCACGCGTAGTGGGGGTATCTCTACTTCTTCTCGTTCATCATCCACCTCTCCGACCGGGGTCTCACACGGCTGTAGGGAGAGTGCATCGGCGTTGGTATGGCTCTTACCGGGCTTGTACCGAATGGTATAGTTGAATCGGGCCAGTCGGGCTATCCATCGTTGCTCCATCGCCCCCAGCTTTGCCGTCCCAAGATACGCCAAGGGATTGTTATCCGTGTAAATTTCCACTTGACTTCCGACCAGGTATTCGGCAAACCGTTCGGTCACAGCCCATACGATGGCCAATAACTCGAGCCTGAACGAGCTGTAATTGGTTGGGTTACGTTCTGATGGCCGCAAGCTACGGCTACCATAGGCGATGACGCGCTCCACGTCTCCTTGCTGTTGGGCCAGGACTGCTCCCAGTCCCTTCAAACTAGCGTCAGTGTAGAGCCGGAATGGCTGGGTGAAGTCTGCAAATGCGAGGATGGGGGCTGTCACCAGCCGGGTCTTCAGCGCTTCGAATGCCGCTTGCTGTGGCTCCTGCCATTGCTCCACTATACTGGGGCTTCGGCTCCCCTTCTTTTGGGTGGGTTGTCCACAGAGGAGTTGATTCAGGGGACTTGCAATTTTTGAGAAGTCTCGGATGTACCTCCGATAGTAACCGACCAATCCGAGATAGGCTCGGGTTTCCGTGGTGTTCTGCGGAACGGCCCATTCCTGTATGGCTTTGATCTTATCTGGGTCAGGTGCAATTCCCGCTGCATTCACAACATGTCCTAGGTATTTGATCGCCGGCGACCAAGTCGGCACTTGCTGGGTTTTAATTTGAGGCCATATTTTCCCAATCGCTCCAACACGACCTGTAGATGCCGCAAATGTTCTGGGAAAGTCTTTGAGAAAATAACGATATCATCTAAGTAGATCAAGACTGACTCGTAGTTTAGATCTCCCAGACAATGCTCCATTAGTCGTTGGAAAGTACTGGGCGCATTAGTTAGGCCGAACGGCATCCGATTAAATTTGAATAAACCTGACGGAGTAATGAACGCCGTCTTTTCCTTATCCTCTTCCTTCATAGGTACCTGCCAATACCCACTGGCTAAATCGAGCGTCGTATAGTATTGCGCCTCCTGCATGGCTGTTAAGGATTCCTCCACTCGCAGTAGGGGGTAGGCGTCCCGATGCGTACAAGCGTTCAATTTGCAGTAATCCACACAAAACCGGAGCGATCCATCCTTCTTCCTTACCAGAACAATTGGGGCTGCCCATGGGCTCTGACTTTCTCTGATCACCTGCCCGTCTAACATCTTCTGCAGGAGCTCTTTTACCTCCCGATACAGAGCGGGAGGTATATTGCGATATCGCTCTCGGATGGGAGGCGCCGCCCCCGTGTGAATCCCATGTTCGATGGTAGTGGTGCATCCAAAGTCCTCTTCATGCTGAGTGAAAACCCAGCCGAAGCGTTGCAGAAGCATCTTCAGTTGCTCCTCCGACTTGGTATCCGGGGCTATTCCATCCAGTTCGAGTTGGCGCCACAGTCGATCAGTCTGCTCGTTCACGTCGGCCTCACTCCTTTCATCTCTTGACGATGCCTCTTGCAAAGTCTCGGCCATGGCGGGGTCCGTCACGTCCTCGGGCCTAACCATCTCAACATTAGCTAGCACCGTGCCGGCTGGTAGCTCGACAACCCCTTGGGTCGGATTCAGCACTCTGACGGTCGCCATTTCTTTGGTGATCCGACACACCGTTCTTCCCACCACCCAGGGTTGCGTACTCTTGAGACTTCGCATGGGTTCCACCATGACTACGGCATCCCTTAAGCGATGATGGGTCCCTACGGAGAGGGGAATGGTGACTTCCTGTAGAGGTGGCACTTGCAGCACCGCTTTATCTGGGGCCCTCACCGACCCCACTCGCCCCTGTAGCGTCTTCAAGTCAGCCTGTCGTTGGCAGATTTGATGCACATGAAATAAAGCTTGCCGGGCGGTCCGATCGGCTGCCAGCTCCTCCCACCGGCTACCGCTCATCTCGTTGAACATCATGCCATGTATTTCCTGCAACACATTCATGCCAATTATAACAGGTATACCCGGCCTTGCACAATTATGTACTACCAGAATACCAGCACGGGGAAAATTACGATTAAACACGTCTAATTCTAACCACGTAACACCGGCAATGGGAATTGGCAGGCTATTAGCCGCCGTAAGTTCAATCCAAGGGGCTTCTAGAGTCTATCGACCTTGGAACTGTTCATGGAACAACAGATAGGTCATGGTGGTTACCTCCGAACCAGTGTCAATAAGGCAAGGAACGTTAACCCCCCCCGATCGTGGCTGTAACTATGGGGCATTTTCCTATCAAATGTTCCACCCTTCCTTTCGGGCCCGTCGATGGAATGCCCGCAGCTTGGCCCTCAGCGGCGGGGTACCTTAGTTTAAAGGTGGCTGTTCCCGTCTTGGATAGCGTCTCACCCTGCAATCTCTGGCGAAATGACCCGGCTGATCACACTGCCAACAGCGTCGAGGCCCTCCTCGGGTAGCTCTGGGTGACCGAGGGAGCTGTTCCGGTCGATCGGCCATTACTCTCAGTTGGGCGACATCTGTTTTTAATTCCCGGATAGCTTCCTTGACATCCCGGGTGAACTCAGTGAACACTGCTTCTGGGCGTCCATTACCTGTCGGAGATGGCTCGGGGGTACCCACGTTTTGAAGGGCCATGCTAGCCTCTCCCAACTCCTCTCGATGAACTTCGAGCGCTTCTCGTAACACCTCACTCATCGTGGCGGTGGGGGTTACCCGGACGAGGTCTCTCGCGGCGCGTCTCAGGGTCCGGCTGTCCAGCCCGGACACAAACTGGTCTCGCACTATTCGGTCCGGCTCCGTTACGGCTGCGCACCCCGCTGGGTCCTTCCTTACGAGTCGACTCCACATTCCTTGTAATCCTACCGCGAATTGTTGGAGTGATTCTCCGTTCCTCTGTACCCTGGTATAGAATTTCTTCCGGAGATCGGCGGCTGACGTGACGTCTCCATAGAGGGACTCCAAACGGCTGATGATTGCTTCTAGCGTGTCGCGGTGTTCTAGCGGTAGAACCAAGACAGCTTGTCTCGCGTCCCCTTCGAGTGAGTTAAATGCCAGGTCGGCTTGGTGGGTCACAGGTACCTGGAATAACCGGGCCGCAGTACGAACTCGTTCCGTCCAGTCTGCGATCGATACACTCTTTCCGTCAAACTTGGGAATGTTCATTAGGGCGGCCCCCATGGGTATCATGACGGTCGGGGTCGGCGGTAGTGTCCCGCTGCTGGATGGTTCCATCGCGGCGAGGTTTCGGATCCTGCCGACTACGCCAATTTATGTAGGAGGGACTACCGCAATAGGAATTAAATGAACAAGACACACCGTCTTTTGGGTAACTTCTTTACTGGAGCGAGCAAATAACAGCAACTTCTTCTTTATGGAGCAGACAGGAATCCTGAGGTTGAGGACTTCGATCCCGCTGGAAGTCCCCCGGAGAGAGGTTGTGCCTGACCCCACGTTGCCGGCTTGGCTAAGGATACGCCGCTGTCAGTCACGGCGGGAGCTACCCACTACTGACAGCCTATCCTAGGGTAAGAGTCACACTCTCGGCCCACGGATAGCTTCGTGGGAATCAGCGACTAACGTACCTACTAGCACCGTCACGGGTCCTTGCGGAGCTATCCGCTACCTTTCATGACAACCCTCTCTCTCCTCAGTCGGTAGTCTGAACGGTGGACACCCTAGGATGCAACTGAACTGGCGGGCTGACGCTAAGGGTTACACGAAGTCCAGCTAATAGTCCATCAAAGTCCCGTCAACCCGACAGTTCCTTCTGTCTACTCCTATTCCAACAAGATTCATAAACAACAGTTCCATGCAAGTATTACATGCGGTGCTCTAGCTATAACAGTTTCATGCAAGAGTGACACGCGGTGCTTTATTTATAACAGTTCCATGCAAAAGTGACACGCGGTGCTTTATCTATAACAGTTCCATGCAAAAGTGACACGCGGTGCTTTATCTATAACAGTTCCATGCAAAAGTGGCACGCGGTGCTTTATCTATAACAGTTCCATGCAAAAGTGACACGCGGTGACTGAGATAGCAAGTATTCTGCGTTTGGGCCTTTCTGTGAAAGTGTTGTTTGTCCCTTTTGAGACTATTCTTTTGAGAGTAAGGTGGGAGTAAGGTGGCGGTAGTTAGCGAGGGACGTCACGCCAGAAACGGTCACATACTAGGACACGGGTACTTTGGTCATGGCGGGAATCTAGTTCTTGGTCAGGGGTCTTAAGGTCTGGGCACGGTACCTGTGGCTGTTGGCACACTCCTTGTGCTTTGGCTGGTCCTCTGTCCTCCTCCTGGATTTCCTCAGACACCCGTGCTGTCCTTCTTCCTCTATTCTGAGGCTGCAGCTGAGAGCCCTCGTGCTGTCAGGCTCCTGCCTTCTCTATTCCGGTGCCTTCCTGCACCTCTCACTTCTTAGTACACCTCTTCTCTGCCGTTCCCTCTCCGTACCGCTCCTTCTTCACCCCTCACTCTGCTCTCTCTCTCCCTCCTCTTCGCGCCACTCGCTTGCCCCGCCCCCTCCTTTTTGGCGCGCTCCCACTCTCCTCCTCTGTCCTCCCTCTTGCTCCCGTCACGGCCCCTCCTCCTCCTGCTTCCTTCTCTCTCTGCTGGAGCGTCTGCGATGGCCGTCGGCACCGTGGCCGTTTCCATGGCGACCAGGACGCTCCTCCGCCCGACTCCTGTGCCAAAGACCGGCGGTGCTTTCCTGCGGGGTTCCCCCTCCAAGAGGACAGGTAAGTGCACCCCTTACACACCTAGTGGATTTTGGGGCCTCCTTTTTATTAGAATATATTTTAGGCACCATTTCAGGTTTGAAGAGGTCTTGTGGTGCCAAAACAGTAGAAACACCTCCCCAAAAACACCATTTGGCAAACTACACCCCTGAATGAATGTATCAAGGGGTATAGTGAGCATTTTGACCTGACTGGTTTGTTTCTGACTTTAGTGGAATTAGGCTGTAAAAATTAAAATCAACATTTTTATCCAATAAAATGTAGAAATTTTCAATTTTTACAAACAATAAAGGAGAACAAGCACTCCAACATTTGAAAAGCAATTTCTCCCGATTACGGCAATACCACATACGTGGTACTAAACTGCTGTTTGGACCCACGGCAGGGCTAAGAAGGGAAGGAGCGTGAATAGGCTTTTGGAGCTCAAATTTTGCTGGAATGGTTTGCGGTGCCATGTCACATTTGCAAAGCCCCTGCGGGTGCAAATCAGTGGAAACACCCAAAAGTGGGAAACTACACCGCTGAAGAAATTTATTGAGGGGTATAGTGAGCATTTTGACCCCGCAGGTCTAATCTAGTGGAATTAGGCCGTGCAATTTAAAATCTAAATTTTTTCAGATAATACGTGGAAACTTTCAATTTTTACAAGCAATTAACGAGAAAAAGCACCACAACATTTGAAAATAAATTTCTCCCGATTACAGCAATACCCCATATGTGGTCATAAACTACTGTTTGGACACATGGCAGGGCTCAGAAGGGAAGGAGCACCATTTGGCTTATGGAGATTAAATTTGGCTCGAATGATTTTCGTGTGTCATGTCGCATTTGCAAAGGGGGGTCTCAGTGCTCAGACTCCCAGCGATCAAAACTTATGACATGTCACTAAGACATGTCAGAAGTTTGTTGAACGTTTCGTTAACCTTTAAGGAAATTATCTAGGGGTATAGTGAGCATTTAGACCCCACAGGTCTTTTGCATAGTTGCCAACATTTTAATTTTTTTCTAAGGACACTTAGAGTGTGGTGACTTTGGTGGGTGTGTCTTATGGGGCGTGGTTTATCTGGTGGGTGCTGCTAGTGGAGCATGGCTTTCCAGAATTTCTGCAACAAGAAAAATGAACAAAATTTCTGCACTAGTTTGGCTGACAACTACCATGGTGACCAGTATGTCTCTGGTTATATGGTTGTTTACAAGCACGTGATGTCTCACTTTATCACTAGGGCTAGGCGATATGCGCTGACCACTACTGGTAGCGTAAAATCCAGCATAGACAGTGCCACAGTCAGTGCCCCTTTTAGATGCTGCTCCACACTGCCCTCAGTAGATATTGCCACACACTGCTCCCTATAGATGCCACAGTGCCCCCTGTAGATAGTGCCACAGTGCCCTCTGTAGATAATACCACAATGCCCCCTGTAGATAGTGACACACAGACCGCCTGTAGATGAATCCACACAGCCCCCCTGTAGATGATGCCACACAGCCCCCATGTAGATGATGCCACACACACCCCCTGTAGATGATGCCACACATTCCCCCTGTAGATGATGCCACACATCTCCCCTGTAGATGATGCCACACACAGACCCCCTGTAGATAGTGCCACACACCTCCCTGTAGATAATGTCACATGCTCCCCCTGTAGATAGTGCCACATGCTCCCCCTGTAGATAGTGCCACATACTCCCCCTGTAGATGATGCCACACCCCCTGTAGATGATGCCACACACAGCTCCCTTGTAGATCATGCCACACACTTCCCTGTAGATAGTCACATACTCCCCTGTAGATAGTGCCACATACTCCCCCTGTAGATAGTGCCACATACTCCACCAGTATATAGTGCCACATACTCCCCCTGTATATAGTGCCACACACTCCCCCTGTAGATAGTCCCCACTTCCTGTAGATAGAGCCATTGTGGCTCCCTCTATGAATAGAATCCACGCGCAGGCGTCGGCAATGCTCTGGCCGAGGATTCCGCTACCGGAGGTGCCCCTGACGTCACTGCCCTTATATGGACAGTGAAGTCATGGGCTACTCCTGGAGTGCCGGAATCCCCGGCCAAAGCGTTGCTGATGCCCTGGCCCGAAATTTCGTTCATAAAGAGAGCCGTGACTTCATTGTCCATATAAGGGAAGCATTCAATTGTATCTGCACCCAAGGCAACGCCCCACAAGTGGTCATATCCCTTGACTGTGGACTATAAGACTCAGGGACTTTTTAGCAAGATTTAATCTGGCTAAAAACTGAGTCTTATAGTCTGAAAAATACAGTATAACTTTTATTGTTACCGATTTTGTACAACATTTTTATTAACTTTTTTTTTACTTTATTTTTTCCCACTAGGGGACTTGAAGGCCTGCACCTCTGATCTTTATTCTAATACATTGCACCACCCATGTAGTGCAATGCATTAGAGCTGTCAGTCATACACTGACAGCCAGCCTATTAGGCTCCGCCTCTAGGTGGGGCCTAATGGGCTACCGTACATGGCAGACCAGGAGGCCATTGTTACACCTCCGGTTGCCTTAGTGACCAGCGTCACCCCCACGATCGCGTTGCGGTAATGCCGATCGGATACAAACCACTAAATTGCCGCAGCATCTAAATGGTGAAAGGGATCAGAGCTAGCTTCATTCCCTACTATTACAGCAGGGTGTCAGCTGTAACAGCTTTTTGTGTCTCCGCCTAACAGGCTTCCTTACTTGGCAGACAGGAGGACATGTTAGGGCTCCAGTTGCCAAAGCAGCCATCGGTATCCACGTGGGGGTGCCGATCGGCTAGTATCGCCATAGATGCAGTGCTCGCTTTTGAGCGCTGCATCGAATCGGTTAATCGGCCGGATCGAAGGCTAGATCCGGTCGTGCCCTTGCAGCAGGCTGTCAGCTGTAATATACAGCTAAAACCTGCTGGTGATGGCGCAGGCTCAGCTTCTGAGCCTGCACCATCACCACAACGTACAGTTATGTTGAGTTGCGGGAAGTCATTGCCGCAGCAATGTAACTGTACATTGAGTGTCCTTAAGGCGTTAAAAAACACAACTTGTCTCACGAAAAACTAGTCCTCACGCAGCTATGTCTACAGAAAAATAAAACAGTTATGGCTTTTAAAATGTGACTATGAAAAAACAGAAAAAAATGCTTAGTCATTAAGGCCCAAAAATGGCTTGTCACTAAAGGGTTGATTGGTTAGAACTGGAGGGTGAAGACATGGCTGAGCAGGATCAGGCAAGTAGCTGGGTTAATGTAGTTAGGGGCAGTAGAAAGGGGTCAAAGAAAAGAAAGGCCAATCCTGTTTCTGATAGGGAGAACAGCCCAGCTAGTAGTCGGCGGGATGATAATTCAGGTAAGCCAAGACAATTGATAGTTGTAGGGGATTCTATAATCAGGAAGACGGATAAAATAATTTGTCGCCAAGACCGCCTCAACTGAATGGTTTGCTGTCTCCCTGGTGCCAGGGTTCGGCATGTGCTGGAAAGGGTGGACAAATTGCTCGGAGGGGCTGGTGATGATCCAGCTGTCGTGGTCCATGTGGGTACCAACGACAGAATTAATGGTAGGTGGAGGAGCCTTAAGAATAATTTTAAAGAACTAGGCTACAAGCTGAAGGGAAGGACCTCCAAGGTTGTATTCTCAGGAATACTGCCTGTGCCATGTGCATTACAGGAAAGACAGCGGGAGCTCAGGGAGTTAAACGCATGGCTGAAGTCTTGGTGTAGAGGAGAAGGCTTTGGGTTCCTAGAGCATTGGGCTGACTTTTCATTGGGGTACAAACTGTATTCTGCAGATGATTTGCACCTAAATGGAAGGGGGTCTGCTGTGCTGGAGGAGAAAATTCAAGCTGGGATGGTGGAGTGTTTAACCCCTTAAGGACGCAGCCTCGTTTGGGCCTTAAGGCTCAGAGCCCATTTTTCAAATCTGACATATTTCACTTTATGTGGTAATAACGTCGGAATGCTTAAACCTATCCAAGCGACTCTGATATTGTTTTCTCGTGACACATTGGGCTTCATGTTCGTGGTAAAATTTGGTCAATATATTCAGTGTTTATTGGTGAAAAATTGCAAAATTGAGAGAAAATTTTGAAAAAATAGCATTTTTCAGATTTTAAATGCATCTGCTTGTAAAACAGACGGTTATACCACCCAAAATAGTTACTAGTTCACATTTCCCATATGTCTATTTTAGATTGCCATCGTTTTTTGAACATTTTTTTATTTTTCTTAGACGTTACAAGGCATAGAACATAAAGAGCAATTTCTCATATTTTTAAGAAAATTTCAAAAGCCTTTTTTTTAAGGTACCTGTTCAGATCTGAAGTGGCTTTGAGGGGCCTATGTATTAGAAACCCTGATAAAACACCCCATTTTAAAAACTAGACGCCTCAAAGTATTCAAAACAGCATTTAGAAAGTTTTTTAACCCTTCAGGCATTTCACAGGAATTAAAGCAAAGTAGAGGTGAAATTTACATATTTTTTTTGTCAGTAAATCCTCTTTATACCATTTTTTTTATAACACAAAAAGTTTTATCAGAGAAACGCAACTTAATACGTATTGCGCAGATTCTGCAGTTTTGAGAAATATCTCACATGTGGCCCTAGTGTGGTAATGGACTGAAGCACCGGCCTCCGAAGCAAAGGAGCACCTAGTGGATTTTGAGGCCTCTTTTTCATTAGGCACCATGTCCGGTTTGAAGAGGTCTTGTGGTGCCAAAACTGTGGAAACCCCCCAAAAGTGACCCCATTTTGGAAACTAGACCCCTTGAGGAATTCATTGTAGTTTTCATGGAGTGCATGCGGCTTTTTGATCAGTTTTTATTCTATTTTTAGGTGGAGCGGTGACTAAAAAACAGCAATTCTACTATTGTTTTTTTATTCGATTTTTTTTTACAGCGTTCACCATGCGCTATAAATGACATATTCACTTTATTCTGCGGGGCGATACGATTATGGCGATACCATATGTTTATAGTTTTTTTTTATGTCTTATGGCGTTTGCACAATAAGATAAGTTTTGTAAAAAATCATTCACTTTTTGTGTTACCTTATTCTAAGAGCCATAACTTTTTTATTTTCCCATCAATAAAGCCGTGCGAGCACTTATTTTTTGCGTAACGAACTGTAGTTCCGATCAGTACCATTATTAGGCACATGCGACTTTCTGATCTCTTTTTATTCCAGTTTTTGGGAGGTGAAGTGACCAAACAATTGTGATTCTGGTACGGTTTATTATTATTTTCTCACCGCGCGGGATAAATAACAAAATAATTTTGTAGTTCAGGCCGTTACGGACGCGGCGATACCAATTACGTATAGTTTATTTGTTTGTTTATATATTTTTATTAATAATAAAGGACTGATGAGGGAAAAGGGGGGATTTTTACTTTTATTACTTTTAAATCTTTTATTTTCTTATTTTTACACATCTTTTTTTAACTTTTTTTTTACTTTATTACTTTGTCCCATTAGGGGACTTGAGGGCAGGAGGCCCTGATTGCTATTCCAATACACTGCACTACATGCGTAGTGCAGTGTATCAGAGCTGTCATCTACTCACTGACAGCAAGCATAGTGGGTCCTGACTTCGTCAGGACCCACTAGGCTTCCATCTATGGCATAGCCGGACGCCATTGTTTGGTGTCCAGTTGCCATAGTCACCATCGCCGGCCGCTATCGTGTAGCAGGCCGGCGATGGCAGCTTAACCCCTAAAAAGCCGTGATCGCTATTGAACACGGCTTTTCAGGTGTTAATCAGCGGGGACACAGCGATCGGTCCCCGCTGTAGGAGCTGTGACAGCTGCTGTACGAGACAGCAGCTGTCACAGCTCCTGTATGTGTCGGGAGGACGGCCGAAATGGCCGTTACTCCCGAGACGTACTATTAGGTCATGGAGCGCGAACGCTATGGTTACCATGACCTAATAGTACATCCAGGAGCGGGAAGGGGTTAAACTAGGGCTGTGGAGGGAGGCCAATGTAGAAAATAAAGGGGTAGTTAGGTTAGAGAGGGGTCAGACTATATTGGTGGGATGAGAAACAGACGGTGGGGAGAGGACTAGGCAACAAGATAAGGAGACCCTTTCGTTACAAAACAGCAGTGAAAATAAAAAAGCCCAAATAATGTCAAATAATCACATTTCCGATACTGAAAGTGAAACATTTAAGTGTATGTTCACAAATGCCAGAAGTCTAGCAAGAAAAATGGGGGAGTTGGAGGCCTTGGTACTGGAAGAAAATATAGATATAGTTGGTGTTGCTAAAACATGGCTAGACTCTTCTCATGACTGGGCTGTAAATCTACAGGGTTTTACACTTTTTCGGAAAGACAGGGTGAATAGGAAAGGTGGTGGTGTATGTCTGTATGTGAGAAGCGATATGAAGGCGAGTGTGAATGAGACATTAGAGGGTGAAGATTGTGAGGAGGTCTAAACCTTGTGGGTGGAATTACAAAGGGAGGTAAACACTGAAAAAAATTAATTTTGGGGTAATCTATAGACCCCCCAATATAACTGAGGAGATGGAAGGTCAGCTATATAAACAGATGGGGCGGGCTACACAGGCGGGTACTGTAGTGATAATGGGAGATTTTAATTACCAAGATATTAATTGGTGTCATGGTTCGGCTTGAACTGCAAAGGGGAGACATTTCCTCAACCTGTTGCAGAAAAATTTTATGGGCCAGTTTGTGGAAGACCCGACTAGAGGTGAAGCTCTGTTGGATCTGGTCATTTCAAATAATGCAGATCTTGTTGGGAATGTCAATGTTCGTAAAAACCTCGGTAACAGTGATCACAATATAGTTATATTTTACCTATACTGTAAAAAACAAACACAGGCTGGGAGGGCAAAAACACTTAATTTTAAGAAGGCCAATTTCCCCAAGATGCAATTCAGGATATAGACTCGGAAGAACTAATGTAAAATAATGGTACTAATGATAAATGGGAGATTTTCAAATCTACTTTGGGTAATTATACCGCAAAATTTATTCCTATAGGTAACAAGTATAAACGACTAAAATGAAACCCCACATGGCTTACACCTTCTGTAAAAAGTGCAATTCGTGACAAAAAAAGGGCATTTGAAAAATACAAATCTGAGGGTACAGCTGTAGCCTTTGTAAAATATAAAGAGCTTAATAAAATCTATAAAAAGGTAATAGAATCAGCAAAAATACAAAATGAAAGGCAGGTGTCCAAGGATAGTAAAACAAATCCCAAAAAATCCTTCAAGCATATAAATGCAAAAATGCCAAGGTCTGAACATGTAGGACCCCTAGATAGTGGTAATGGGGAGTTGGTCACAGGGGATCAAGAGAAGGCAGAGTTACTAAATGGGTTCTTCCGCTCTGTATATACAACAGAAGAAAGAGCAGCTGATGTAGCCGCTGCAAGTGCTGTTAATATATCAGTTGATATACTGAATTGGATGAATGTAGATATGGTGCAAGCTAAATTAAATAAAATAAACGTACACAAGGCCCCGGGACCAGATGGGTTACACCCTAGAGTTCTTAAGGAGCTCAGTTCAGTTATTTCTGTCCCCCTCTTCATAATATTTAGAGATTCTCTCGAGACTGGTATAGTGCCAAGGGACTGGCGCAGGGCAAATGTGGCGCCTATTTTCAAAAAGGGCTCTAGGTCTACGCCGGGTAATTATAGACCAGTAAGCTTAACATCAATTGTGGAGAAAATGTTTGAGGGGCTATTGAGGGACTACATACAGAATTATGTGACAATAAATAGTATTATAAGTGACAGCCAGCACGGTTTTACTAAGGACAGAAGCTGTCAAACCAACCTGATTTGTTTTTATGAAGAGGTGAGCAGAAGCCTAGAAAGAGGGGCCACTGTGGATATAGTGTTTTTGGACTTTGCAAAGGCATTTGACATGGTCCCCCATAGACATCTAATGGGTAAATTAAGGACTATAGGTTTAGAAAGTATAGTTTGTAATTGGATTGAGAATTGGCTCAAGGACCGTATCCAGGGAGTTGTGGTCAATGATTCCTACTCTGAATGGTCACCGGTTATAAGTGGTGTACCCCAGGGTTCAGTGCTGGGACCACTATTATTCAACATATTTATTAATGATATAGAGGATGGGATTAATAGCACTATTTCTATTTTTGCAGATGACACCAAGCTATGTAATATAGTTCAGACTATGGAAGATGTTCGTGAATTGCAAGCGGATTTAGGGCACGGCCAGACGTGGCGGAATTCCTCCGCAACTGTCCGCATCAATGCCGCACAGAATCTGCGTTGCAGATTCTGCTGCGGATCTTCACAAAATGTGCAGAAAATTGATGCGGACTAGCTGCTGCGGACTGCGGGAAAAGTGCTTCCCTTCTCCCTATCAGTGCAGGATAGAGAGAAGGGACAGCACTTTCCCTAGGGAAAGTAAAATAATTTCATACTTACCGGCCGTTGTCTTGGTGACGCGTCCCTCTTTCGGCATCCAGCCCGACCTCCCTGGATGACGCACCAGTCCATGTGACCGCTGCAGCCTGTGCTTGGCCTGTGATTGGCTGCAGCCGTCACTTAGACTGAAACGTCATCCTGGGAGGCTGGACTGGAGACAGAAGCAGGGAGTTCTCGGTAAGTATGAACTTATATGTTTTTTACAGATACATGTATATTGAGATCGGTAGTCACTGTCCCGGGTGCAGAAACAGTTACTGCCGATCGCTTAACTCTTTCAGCACCCTGGACAGTGACTATTTACAGACGTCTCCTAGCAACGCTCCCGTCATTACGGGAGCCCCATTGACTTCCTCAGTCTGGCTGTAGACCTAGAAATACATAGGTCCAGCCAGAATGAAGAAATGTCATGGTAGTAAAAACAATACGCTCCGCAGCACACATAAGATCTGCGGACTTCATTGCGGAATTTTGACTCTCCATTGAAGTCAATGGAGAAATTCCGCCATGAGTCCGCCACTGCTCCGCAACAGACAGAGCATGCTGCGGACACCAAATTCCGCTCCGCAGCCTATGCTCCGCAGCGGAATTTTACGCCTCGTCTAAACGAACACTGCTAAATTAAAGTGTAAGTCAATGGACAAACGGCACCGCTGCGGATTAACGCTGCGGAGTGTCCGCAGCGGAATTTAAGTGAAATTCCGCCACGTGTGAACCCGCCCTTAAACAAACTAAGTGTTTGGGCGTCCACTTGGCAAATGAAGTTTAATGTAGATAAATGTAAAGTTATGCATCTGGGTACCAACAATCTGCATGCATCATATGTCCTAGGGGGAGCTACACTGGGAGAATCACTTGTTGAGAAGGATCTGGCTGTACTTGTAGATCATAAACTAAATAACAGCATTCAATGTCAATCAGCTCCTTCAAAGGCCAGCAAGTTATTGCCGTGTATTAAAAGAGGCATGGACAGGGACAGGGCTGTAATATTACCACTTTACAAAGCATTAGT
Organism: Rhinoderma darwinii; assembly: GCF_050947455.1. Taxonomy (NCBI): domain Eukaryota; kingdom Metazoa; phylum Chordata; class Amphibia; order Anura; family Rhinodermatidae; genus Rhinoderma; species Rhinoderma darwinii. The sequence goes on along the minus strand of NC_134687.1, from coordinate 331,511,511 downwards.
GAGGCCTCATCTAGAATATGCAGTTCAGTTCTGGGCTCCAGTTCATAGAAAGGATGCCCTGGAGTTGGAAAAAATACAAAGAAGAGCGACAAAGCTAATAAGGGGCATGGAGAATCTAAGTTATGAGGAAAGATTAAAAGAACTAAACCTATTTAGCCTTGAAAAAAGACGACTAAGGGGGGACATGATTAACTTATATAAATATATGAATGACACATACAAAAAATATGGTGAAATCCCCATGTAAAACCCCCTCAAAAAACAAGGGGGCGCTCTGCAGAGGCGACAAGCGACAAGCGACAAGACTTCTTTACTGAGAGAACTGTGAATCTATGGAATAGCCTACCACAGGAGCTGGTCACAGCAGGGACAGTGGATGGCTTTAAAAAAGGCTTAGATAATTTCCTAGAAGAAAAAAATATTAGCTTCTATGTGTAGAAATTTTTTACTTCCCCTTTCCCATCCCTTGGTTGAACTTGATGGACATGTGTCTTTTTTCAACCGTACAAACTATATGTAACTATATGTAACAGGTAATCAATAATACAACCATTCAGTCTGCTTTAAAAGAATTATCCAATACAGGATTAATATAGGATTGCATTTAATTCCTAGATAAATGTACCGTAGTATTGAAGGCCCCTAAATGCATTTTCATGCTATTCCAGGCTTAAAGTATTAGGCCTCATGCACACGACTGTAGTGTTTTTCTGGTCCGCAAATTCCAGGATCGTGTTCCGTGAAATGTCCTCCGCAGTTCATCCGTATGTAATCCGCAGTTCATTCGTATGTAATCCGCAAAATGCGGATAAAAAAAAAAAGCCTAGGTAAGACAGGATGACGACAGAACTCATTCCCGGTCGTCGCCTAGCAACACTTCCGCAAATCCGCAAACTGCGGTTGACACACGGAGGTGTACCCGCATTTTCCACGGGCCCATTGACTTCTATGGGCATGTCCGTATCGAATTTGCGGGCCGTAATAAGACATGTCCTGAGTTTCTGCGGCACGGATTTGCGGAAATGCGGAGACCCGTGAAAACACGGATAGTGTGTATGGGCCCATAGAAATGAATGGGTCCGCAATTCTCCCGCGGATTTGCGGGGGAATTGCGGATGCAAAAACACGTTCGTGTGCATGGGGCCTAAGGCTTCGGTAGTGATGCTGGTACCTGGGAAGCATCATCTATAGTTAAAGTGAAGAGGCATGAATTTATTTTATATCAAGTAGACAAACTCCACTGCAGCAATCTAGGAGGAACCGCTCTATCGCCAACTTATGAATGTGCATAGAGAGGTTTTCAACTTGTCACTTTCATTTCAAACAGCAGCACATCATTGAATCCAGTTTAAAGATTCCCCCATGTCCTCCTCAGACAGGGATATGCTTGATAAAAGCCAATGACTCCATTGCAGTTTTCTTTTTAGGAGCGGGGGGGTGGGGGGGGGGTGGGGGTTATTGTTCATTTGCTTCCTTAATGACAGAGTAATCAACATTTTAAATAGTCTTTATTAAAATAATTATAGCCATTTTGAGGCTGCAGAGTCAGTCTCCTTAACTCATTCACCTAGCTGGTCTCCTGCAAATTCTCAAATAAATCTTACAGCACACTGCTCCTTTTCAGGGCTGATATCATATGTGCTCTCTACTCCCCCACTCCTTTCTCTCAATGTTAGAGAAACCAGTAGGGAGGGAGAGGAAGTTGGACATGGCAGATCAGAGAGGGGGAAATGTATCCATGTGTTCAGGGAGGGCAGATCACACAGGCTGTACAGTAGCAGAGTGTATATAGGGAAGAGAGCTGATGGGGAATCACACAGGCTATCAGTGCAGAGAAAAATCTGTATAGGAATGAAGCTGTGCTGATACATGAAAAGGCAGCAGCATCCTGGATTTACAGAACTCACATCCAGAATGTAATACTGGGAGGGACATGTCCACATGAGAAAAGTCTGAAACTAGGAGCAGGTTGCAAACTGAATTGCAGCCTGAAATTTAGTGGATCTTTTTTAACTCCATGTAACCGTTAATATATGTAAAAATTGAATTTTCCAAAGGTGGCAATAGCCTTTTATTGTATCCATTGTCCGGATCTGTGCTTAGGGGAGGTTGCGGTTGGCAATGGGAATGTCAATATAATTCAAGTTTAACCCCTTAATGACCAGGCTATTTTTTACGTTTTTCCATCGTCGCATTCCAAGAGCTATAACTTTTTTATTTTTGCGTCTTGTTTTTTTGCGGGACAAGTTGTATTTCTTAATAGCACCATTTTTAGGTACATATTATTTATTGATTAACTTTTTTATTAACTTTTTTAGGGAGGGGGATAGAAAAAAATCGGACATTTCGCCACTCTTTTTTGTGTCCTAAACCTACGCCGTTTACCGTGTGGTATAAATAACACAATAAGTTTATTCAGCGGGTTGTTACGATTGCAACAATACCAAATTTGTATCGTTTTTGTAAAGGATCTGCCAGGCACAGCTTCTGTGTCAACGCCCATAGGTAATCAGTCTGCACCTGCTTCTATGTCTGTGAGACTGACTCCATCTTCCACCACTCAGGATGGCAGGCTTAGGAGTGGGAGAGCCTATCACAGCCTGGCCAGACGGAGCTAGCTCCCGCCCTCTGTCTATTTATACCTGCCTTTCCTGTTCCTCCTTGCTTGTGATTGTTCTCGTTTGGTTTCCTGGCCCTGCTGCAGCTTCTGAACTATTTGACCCTGCTTCATATTGACCCTGGCTTACTGACTACTCTCCTGCTCTGCGTTTGGTACCTCGTACACTCCTGGTTTGACTCGGCTTGTTCACTACTCTCCTGCTCTGCGTTTGGTACCTCGTACACTCCTGTTTTGACTCGGCTCGTTCACCACTCTTGTTGCTCACGGTGTTGCCGTGGGCAACTGCCCCATTTCCCTTAGCTTCTGTGTACCCTTGTCTGTTTGTCTGTCGTGCACTTATTGAGCGTAGGGACCGTCGCCCAGTTGTACCCCGTCGCCTAGGGCGGATCGTTGCAAGTAGGCAGGGACTGAGTGGTGGGTAGATTAGGGCTCACTTGTCTGTTTCCCTACCCCCAGCATTACAGTTTTACTACTTTTACACAGTAATAACGCTTTTTTTTCAAAATTATTTGTTTTTGTGTCTCCATATTTGAAGAGCCGTAACGTTTTTATTTTTTCGCCGATGCAGTTGTATGAGGGCTTTTTTTTGCGGGAAGACTTGTAGTTTTTATTGGTACAATTTTGGAGTAGATGCCACTTTTTGATCACTTTTTAATCACATTTTTTTAAAGTCAGGATTCACAGAAAACAGCAATTTTTCAGTGTTTTTTTTATATAATTTTTTACGGCGTTCACCGTGCGGTTAAGTAATGTAATAGCTTTATAGTCGGGGTCGTTACGGATGCGGCGATACCAAATATGTGTAACTTTTTAACTTTATTTTGGATTTTTAATACTAAAGCAGTTTGTAAGGGGAAAAAGTGTGTTTTTCATTTTGTTTTTCACTTTTTTTTTTATTAACTTTATGAAACTTTTTTTTTAAACTTTTTTACTAGTCCCACTAGGGGACTTCACTATGCGATCCTCCGATCGCTATTATAATACACTGCAATACTTTTGTATTGCAGTGTATTACTGCCTGTCCGTTTAAAACGGACAGGCATCTGCTAGGTCATGCCTGCGGCATGATCTAGCAGGCATTCATTACAGGCAGACCTGGGGGCCTTTATTAGGCCCCCGGCTGTCATGGGAGACACAGACACTCGGCGATCTTATCGCCGGGTGTCGGTGGGAGGAGAGGGAGCTCCTGTAATGGCAGGAAGGAGGTGATGGGAAAGTGAGCCCTAATCTACCCACCGCCCTGTCCCTGCCTACTTGCAACGACCCGCCCTAGGCGACGGGGTACAACTGGGCGGCGGTCCCTACGCTGTCTAAGTGCACGGGAAAACAAACAGGGAACACGCAAGGGAAGGGGCAGTAGCCACGGAACGCCACGAGGAAACGGAGCGGCGAACGAACAGTCAGGACAGGACGAAGTGAGTACACCCAAGCGGGCACGGAGACAGAAGCAAGCCAGGGGCAAAGCAAAGCAGGTCAAGCGGAACTGCAGCAAGGCAGAAGCACGGCAGAAGCAGGCTGGAGCAAGCAGCAGTGAGGCCAGGAATCCAGAAGAATTACAAGCACTGAGGGAGAGAACAGGGCAGGTAATAAAGGACAGGGGTGGAGCTAACTCCGACAGACCAGGCCGCGATAGGCTCTCCCACTCCTGAGCCTGCCACCCTGGTTGGTGGGAGATGGTGTCAGTCGAACAGGTCTGGCCTCAGGTGTGGATTGATTAATCCCAGGAGTATACCTAGACGTATTACCTGGCAGATCCCTAACAGTACTCCCCCTTTTATGAGGGGCCACCGGACCCTTATTAAGAGGACCCGGTTTAGTGGGGAAGAGAAGGTGGAACCTCCTGATCAATACCCCAGCGTGAACATCACGGGCAGGTACCCAAGTCCTCTCCTCCGGCCCGTATCCTCTCCAATGGACCAGGTACTGGAGGGAGCCCTGGACCATCCTACTGTCCATAATCTTGGCCACCTCGAATTCCACCCCCTCAGGGGTGAGAACGGGAACAGGAGGTATCCTCGAGGGGGACCAGGACGGGGAGCAGCGTTTAAGGAGGGAGGCATGGAAGACGTCATGTATGCAAAAGGATGGGGGGAGCTCCAGACGGAAGGATACAGGGTTGAGGACTTCAATGATCTTATAAGGTCCAATAAATCGGGGAGCAAACTTCCTGGACGGGACCTTAAGGCGCAAGTTCCTGGACGACAACCAGACCAAATCCCCGATGACAATCCGGGGATTAGCAGAACGTCTACTATCCGCCTGAATCTTTTGTGCGCTCTGGGACGCCTCTAGGTTCTTCTGAACCTGGGCCCAGACAGTGCACAGTTCCCGATGAACATCCTCTACCTCAGGATTATTGGAACAACCAGGGGAGACGGAGGAGAACCTTGGGTTAAACCCGAAATTACAGAAAAACGGGGAGACTCCTGACGAGTTACTGATCCGGTTATTCAGGGAAAATTCAGCAAGGGGAAGGAATGAGACCCCATCAAATTGACAGTCAGAGATGAAACACCTTAAATATTGTTCCAGGGATTGGTTAGTCCTTTCCGTTTGCCCATTAGTTTCGGGATGGAAGGCGGAGGAGAAGGACAGATCAATCTCCAACTTTTTACAAAAAGCTCTCCAAAATAAGGAAACAAATTGTACCCCTCTGTCAGAAACGATATTGACTGGGGCCCCATGGAGACGCAGGATGTGTTTCACAAACAAAGAAGCTAACGTCTTGGCGTTAGGTAGCTTCTTAAGGGGCACAAAGTGGCACATCTTGCTGAAGCGGTCGACTACCACCCACACCACCGACTTGCCCTGAGATGGAGGCAAATCGGTGATAAAATCCATGGAGATATGGGTCCAAGGTCTCTGGGGAATGGGCAAGGAACGTAGTAGGCCCGCAGGTCGGGACCTAGGGGTTTTGGACCTAGCGCAAACCTCACAAGCGGCGACGTAAGCCCTAACGTCTTTAGGCAACCCAGGCCACCAATAGTTTCTGGTAATGAGGTGTTTGGTGCCCAAGATGCCAGGATGACCAGATAGAGCGGAGTCATGCTTTTCCCTGAGTACCCTCAGCCGGTATTGCAGGGGAACAAACAGTTTGTCCCCAGGGACATTCCCAGGAGCTGCACCCTGATCAGCCGCGATATCAGAAGCTAAATCAGAATCCGTGGCAGAGACGATTATACCAGGGGGTAAAATACAAGCAGGATCCTTCTCGGAAGGAGGATTGGCCATGAAACTACGTGACAGAGCATCAGCCTTAATATTCTTGGACCCAGCCCTATAGGTAACCAAGAAATTAAATCTGGTAAAGAATAGTGCCCACCGAGCTTGTCTAGGATTAAGCCTCCGGGCCGATTCTAGGAAAACCAGATTCTTGTGATCCGTAAGGACCGTTACCTGGTGTCTGGCCCCCTCCAGGAAGTGCCGCCACTCCTCAAAAGCCCATTTAATGGCTAGAAGTTCGCGGTTGCCAATATCATAGTTACTCTCCGTGGGCGAAAACTTCCTAGAGAAGTAAGCACAGGGGCGGAGATGGGTGAGGGAGCTGGTACCCTGGGACAAGACGGCCCCCACTCCCACCTCGGATGCGTCAACCCCCACAATAAATGGCTCCTCTTGGTTGGGCTGAATCAGCACGGGGGCCGAGATAAAGCACTTCTTGAGGGTCTCAAAGGCCTGGACGGCCTCAGGGGGCCAATGGAGGACATCAGCACCCATGCGGGTAAGGTCCGTAAGAGGCGTAGCGACGACCGAGAAGTTGGCAATAAATCTCCTGTAATAGTTGGCGAACCCTAAAAAACACTGTAACGCCTTAAGGGAGGCAGGTTGGACCCATTCCGCCACAGCCTGAACCTTGGCAGGGTCCATGCGGAATTCATGAGGAGTGAGGATTTGCCCTAAAAATGGTATCTCCTGTACCCCAAAGACGCATTTTTCAGTCTTAGCAAACAGATTATTCTCCCGAAGGACCTGGAGCACCTTCCTGACATGCTCCACGTGGGAGGACCAGTCCTTGGAAAACACCAGTATGTCATCAAGGTACACAACAAGAAAATTACCCAGGTACTCTCTCAGGATTTCATTAATAAAATTCTGGAAGACAGCAGGGGCATTACACAACCCAAAGGACATGACCAGGTATTCGAAATGACCCTCGGGTGTGTTGAACGCAGTTTTCCACTCATCCCCCTCTTTGATGCGGATAAGGTTATATGCCCCCCGTAGATCGAACTTAGAAAACCATTGGGCTCCCTGAACCTGATTAAAAAGATCCGGAATAAAAGGAAGTGGGTACTGGTTCCTTACGGTGACCTTATTCAGGTTACGATAATCAATGCACGGCCTAAGACCACCATCCTTCTTCCCCACGAAGAAGAAGCCAGCACCTACAGGAGAAGTCGTGGGGCGAATGAAACCCTTGGCCAGGCATTCTTGGATATACACCCTCATAGCTTCACGTTCAGGACATGAAAGATTAAATATCCTACCCTTAGGAAGCTTGGCACCAGGCACTAAATCGATAGCGCAATCGTAATCTCTATGGGGGGGCAACACCTCGGAGGCCTCCTTAGAAAACACATCGGCGAAGTCCTGAACAAACTCAGGAAGCGTGTTTACCTCCTCCCGGGGAGAAATAGAGTTAACAGAAAGACATGACATAAGACATTCACTACCCCATTTGGTGAGATCCCCAGTATTCCAATCAAACGTGGGATTATGCAACTGCAACCAGGGAAGACCTAATACCAGATCGGACGATAATCCCTGCATCACCAGTACAGAGCACTGCTCCAAATGCATGGAGCCAACCAGGAGTTCAAAAACAGGAGTATGCTGAGTAAAATAACCATTAGCAAGGGGAGTTGAGTCGATTCCTACTACAGGGATAGGATAAGGTAAATCAATACAAGGCATCTTTAGAGACATAGCAAATTCCACAGACATGATATTAGCAGATGAGCCAGAATCCACGAAAGCACTGCCCGTGGCAGACCGGCCAGCAAACGAGACCTGAAAGGGAAGCAAAATTTTATTGCGTTTCACATTAACGGGAAATACCTGTGCGCCCAAGTGACCTCCCCGATGATCACTTAGGCGCGGAAGTTTTCCGGCTTGTTATTCTTGCGCCTGGGACAGGTGTTCAGTAGATGCTTGTCGTCCCCACAGTAGAAGCAGAGACCATTCATTCTGCGAAACTCCCTACGTTGTCGAGGGGATATGGAGGCCCCGAGTTGCATAGGTACCTCCGAGTCCTCCGTGGAGGGGCGAGGAGACGGGACCCCGGGGGGGATCGCAGAAAAGTCAGGGGGGAGCACATTGAAGCGTTCTAGCTGACGTTCCCTGAGACGTCGGTCAAGTCGTACTGCTAGGGCCATAACCTGGTCAAGGGAGTCAGATGAGGGGTAGCTAACCAGCAGATCCTTAAGGGCGTCAGATAATCCTAACCTAAACTGGCACCTTAGGGCCGGATCGTTCCACTGAGAAGCTACGCACCACTTCCTAAAATCAGAACAGTATTCCTCAACCAGTCTCCTACCCTGACCTAAGGTCACCAGCTGACTCTCGGCTAAAGCAGTCCTGTCAGTCTCGTCTTAAATGAGTCCGAGGGCAGAGAAAAAACGATCAACAGAGGAAAGTTCAGGGGCGTCAGGAGCCAAGGAGAAGGCCCACTCTTGGGGCCCTTCCTGGAGTCGGGATATGATGATACCCACCCGCTGGTTCTCGGAACCTGAGGAGTGGGGCTTTAGGCGGAAATACAGTCTGCAACTCTCCCGGAAGGAGAGAAACGTCTTACGGTCTCCTGAGAACCGGTCAGGTAACTTGAGGTCGGGTTCTAGAGGTGAGGTGAGGGGTACTACTAAAGCAGCGTCACCCTGGTTGACCCTTTGGGCCAGGGCCTGGACCTGTAGGGAGAGGCCCTGCATCTGCTGGGTCAGGGTCTCAAGGGGGTCCATGATAGCGTCAGCGTAGGAGAAATGGTAGACTAGGTAAGGGCTTGTAATTATGTAATGGCAGGAAGGAGGTGATGGGAAAGTGAGCCCTAATCTACCCACCGCCCTGTCCCTGCCTACTTGCAACGCCCCGCCCTAGGCGACGGGGTACAACTGGGCGGCGGTCCCTACGCTGTCTAAGTGCACGGGAAAACAAACAGGGAACACGCAAGGGAAGGGGCAGTAGCCACGGAACGCCACGAGGAAACGGAGCGGCGAACGAACAGTCAGGACAGGACGAAGTGAGTACACCCAAGCGGGCACGGAGACAGAAGCAAGCCAGGGGCAAAGCAAAGCAGGTCAAGTGGAACTGCAGCAAGGCAGAAGCACGGCAGAAGCAGGCTGGAGCAAGCAGCAGTGAGGCCAGGAATCCAGAAGAATTACAAGCACTGAGGGAGAGAACATGGCAGGTAATAAATGACAGGGGGCGGAGCTAACTCCGACAGACCAGGCCGCGATAGGCTCTCCCACTCCTGAGCCTGCCACCCTGGTTGGTGGGAGATGGTGTCAGTCGAACAGGTCTGGCCTCAGGTGTGGATTGATTAATCCCAGGAGTATACCTAGACGTAGTACCTGGCAGATCCCTAACAGCTCCCTCCCTCTCTCCAAAACCACTCAGATGCGGTGCTCGCTATCGAGCACCACATCTGAGGGGTTAAACGGGTGAGATCGATAGTAATATCGATCTCACCCGGCAGAGCAGGGACGCTCCCAGCCCTCAGCTACATCTGGCAGCTGAGAGCAGGGAGATTTGACAGCTCCCTGCTCTGTTTACTTATTCCGATGCCGCGACGTAAAAAGTCTATGGCATCGGAATAAGGCCCGTCTGTGACCGACGTAAAAAGACTATGGGCCGGTCACTAATGGGTTAAGGTACAAACTTAATTTTTATTGCAGTCCAAAAAGAAACAAATGCTTATCCAGCATACAGGACTTGCAGCATATAAACAAACACCTTGCGCTTCTGGGCACTAACTAAACAGCAGATTTCCTCACCTGATATAAACTAGTAGTACAGTGTTCCTTGGATCAGGCTTTCCACACTATCCTTGTGTGGATTCCCAGGCTCTGACATTGGACAGCATTCACTGCAGCCCTATATAGCCCAGTGAGCAAGTGTACTAATTTGGTCTAGGGGAAACCCTGTAATAGAGCAGAAGTGTATAGCAAGTCCCTCTACGTATCATACATGACATTCCAGAAAAATCCAAACCCGGAAAGCAGACTTAACAAAGAGCCTCAGCAAACTAAGTTTTGCCAAAAAGCCCAACTTTTCTGGATTCCTCATCTTACCCATCTTAGCCAGCCAGGTGAGAAATACATCTCATTCAGTACTTTCTCAACTACAGGCCTACGCCATGTATTAACATATTTAGCTAAAATTGTTCTTCAATTCTGAATAATGAAGTGAAAATTATTAACCTCTTGACGCACCAGGATGTCCCTGTAGGTCCTGGTGCGGGGGTTGAAGTATGGAGCAGGCTCACACGCTAAGCCTGCTACATATGCTGCGGGTGTCAGCTGTGTATTACAGTTGACACTTCAAACTAACAGCCAGGAACAGAGATCGCTCTGGTCCTGGCCATTTAACCTCTTCGATGCCGCGGTCAATAGAGACCGCTGCATCTAAGCGGTTAGAATGAGGGAGGCGGTCCCCTCCAACAACCCAACGCCCACTCCGTGACACGATTGTGGGGCGCCAATGGATGTCATGTCAGCCAGGGGCCTAATGAAGGCCCCCAGGTCCGCCTTATCTCTGTTCCTTTTAAGCCCTGCCTCTGCACTGCGATACAATATTGCAGTGTATTGAACCTAATAATTTAAGATAGATTTTTTTAAAGATAATTAAATCAAGTTTTCAGTAGTGTACAAAAAAAAATGTAAAAGTTCAACAATCCCCACTTTTCTCATTTTTCCTCTAAAGTAATGTCAAAAATAAAAAAAATAGACAAAATTGGTATTGCTACATCGGTAAAAGTCTAAACTATTGTAATGTAATATTATTTAACTTGCACTGTGAGCGCCGTCAAAAAAATTATTGAAAACACCAGAATCGAAGTTTTTTTTGTCACTTTAGCCCTACAGGCTCAACCCGAGAAATAATAAGCCCCCATACTGCTCGATCGACTAAAAAATTCTTAAAAAGTTACGGCTTTCAGAATATGGCAACACAAAACTTTTTTTTTTTTAAAGTAGTAAAACATAATAAAACCTAATTTGGCATCGCCGTAATCGTATTGACCCGCAGAAGAAAGTTCATTTGTTGTTTTTACCGCTCGATGAAAGACGTAAAAACGAACCCCCTCCATAAAACATTGAGGAATCCACAGTTGTTTTTAAATAATGCCAATAGAAAACTCCTACTGCAAAAAATAAGCCTTCACACTACTCAATTGACAGAAAAATTTAAGAAGTTATGGCTCTTGGAAGGCAAGAAGTGAAAAACAAAAAAAATGAAAAATGGCTGTGGTGGGGGGTTAAAGGTGTTCCATAGTAGAGTAATGAAACTAGCAGTATTTTGGCAAGGTACAGTATGTAAAGTTCACATAATAGTGATTTGTAACAGTAAATATGCATAGGATTAATTATATTTTATTGTTTTTGTTCTTCATTTGGTTACATGTCCTAAAAATAGAATATTATTACAAAATAGAAAAATGTTAAAGGGGTTTGAAAGTAAATGTAGGATATGTTATAATATTAATAAAGTAAGATTTTTCACCTTTTAAAGGGAACCTGTGACCAGCATTTCACCTATTAAACTCCACTCACCCCCTCGCCGGCCGCTGCTGTAGAAACACCTCCTCTGACGTAAATAATGGACTGCAAACATTTTGTGCCTTTTATGGTAATAATCCGGCAGTCCCGTTCGTTCCTCTTCTTATGCCTGCCCACTGCCGAAAACTGGCCCGCCCTGAATGCTGTCAATCAAAAGTAAGCTGCCAATCAAAAGTAAGGAGGCGGGGTTAACTCAGAAATGCTTGAGGAATGAAGATATAACTCTTCAAACACAGATATGACTCTTTTATGCTCATTAGCATATGCCGCAGGAAAAAAAACATATTAGTAAAGCTACAGAGCCGACTTAGAAGATAATTATAGGTTACATATACATGATTTTTCCCCCCACTACCACCAGGTATTGCTGGTTTAATAGGTGAAATGCAGGTGACAGGTTTTCTTTAAGTCCCCTGCCCCACCTTTGTCAATGCTCTGGTGATCACAGCTGGTCCTGCAGCGATGACATCACGCACATCATTCACATGACCGCTGCAGCGGCACCTGATTGGCTGCAGCGGTCACATAAATGATGTACATGATGTCATTGATGCTGGATCGGCAGGGATCACTGGAGCATCGACAATGGAGATGGAGTGACAGGGGATTTAATAGGTGAGCAGCTTGTTTTCTTTTATTTTATAACATTTACTGAAGTTACTTTCATTTTTAAAAATCTTGGAACACCCTTTTCAAATTTTGCTAAAATGTGAACATCTGCAGTTGAAGTTATGATGCCTAATAAATCACTGGAAAGTGCAGATTGCTAAAATATAACTTCAAATACGTTATCATTTAAAATGTCCATATATCAATGCTTGAATAAACGGGACGGAGCTACATAGGGGTATATTAGGGACATTAGGACTTGTAGGGCCACACTTTCCAGAGCTTTGCTCAAACCTCTAAAAAAAAAAAAGGACAGTTTTTTGAGAAACCAGAGTCCACAACTACAGTTTGACCCTAAATTGCTACCATAGGGAGCTACTCCTACTCTCCAAACATACCTATCTATCCACAAGAAACGCCTGGATGGTATAAGCACATATCCAAAATATGCCTGAAAAATATGGTAGGAACAGGATATTTTTCTTCTTTTTTCTTATTGGAGCATGTTTTTTCAAGCATTGATGTGACATATGGACATTTTAAGTGATAACGTATTACAAGTTATATATTTGGCACTCTTCACTTTCTAGTGATAAAACTTATTTCTGCAGCAGACCTTTGTTGCTTGGATTGGTTGAACCAGAGTGTTCAATCATACCTATTGAGAATTCCTAATATACTATGAAATAAATGCCATTTTCTTCTAGACTTGCTACAGATTTTCAAATTTAACCAATTGAAATAAATGTAGCTGTTATTTTTTTCCCCTTTTGTAAATTGAATCAAAACATGTTTGATGGTTAAAGTTGGATCCTGATCTGAAAAAGGTCTTATTTATAGAGCCGCTTAATTTTGTGGCGTTGGAGTGGAATTGTGGTCTACTAGAGGTATGTCCCGAATTTCTGCATGTGACTGTTGGGATCTAATGCATCAAACACACATCAGAACTATTTTAACTTGGCAAAAGAGATATGAAAATATGTCTGAGGATAGACAATGTATATAAAATCTTTTCAAAATGTAAAGAAAATGTACAGAATTTTTTTTTTATATAGCTAGGAACATAATAATAAATCAAGCTTCCCAGATGAATACTTCTGTGGACGAACCCTATTGAGTATAAATTTTGTTTGCAGGTTACATATCTTAACTTTTTTACTTTTCTTTACTGCATACATTTACCTTAAAAACAAATCCAACATGCTCAGTACAGTAAGTAGTATGATGTTATGTTATTAGACCCACATGCTATATTAAGGGGGACTTCATATACTATATTTAGTTTTGAAATATATTTGCCTAACAGGAAAAAACAGTTTGTATAAAGTTCTTCCCGAAGAATCCAATCCAAGATAGGAGGGAATAATAAGACATTACTTATAGTATTTTTATATTTTGGAATTCACAAAAGATCCCTATTCACAACCGTCAATGGTCATGAACTGGCCCTCACATTCGAAAACCACATTTACTATCACACCAATCCATATCTATATATTTTTTTTTTGTACTGAGCAAAACCTAAAGAATAAAAAAGAAAAAAATGCCCAAAAAAGTGAAATAGTGCGAACAAGGCCTAACTTAAGATTTCAAAGACACTTAATATATTCCTTAGCTTCACAGCTACAATATTAAGGCATTTTAAGGCATCTATTGTCAAGTGTCGATATTCCCTCTTAGGCCTTAATCCAAATGGTGCACAGAGTCACATGGAGGTACACGGACTTCAATGGTCTATGCACCTTCAAATCCAAACGTCTAGGGCACAATACTGTCGATCAGAATTTTTTTTCTCACGGAGATTATCACTGTGAAAATCATTTCACAACACAATGACACCAGATAAACAATTAGCCGAGGCAAAGCTTCAGAGGTTCAGCACAAATGATCCCCTTTCCAGATTGTTATGCTTGATCAACCACATGAATACTTGTAAATGTTTAACAGCTGTCTCAGAACGCTTTTAGAATATGGAACACAACAAACCATATCTCCAGGTATCCCACAACACAATCAAAGAACAGTTGAATGGAGTAATAGGTTAATTGGTCTCCTACAGTCAATACATGTGAATAACAAAAATTTGAATCCCCTTACTCCAGGTTTATCAAGGAAATAATTGTAAAAATTATTTATTTTTGGCACTGCTTAGCTTTTTACAACATTAAATGTTTCTAATTATATTTAAAGCCCATTCAATATGCAAATGAATAATTATTTGTTCTAAGTCCTCGTTCAGACAGGCAATCCACGGCATTTGTGGTGCTATTAAAAATTCTGCCCTGCCCATAGATTGTACAAAAAAAATATATACTGTATGTTCAAGAAAAGGGAAACCAAGGCACCAAAGTCAGATTCACTGTGTGATTACTGCTTTATTCCCAAGTGGTTCAATAGAAGAAAACTGGCAATATATCGGCCATATTACAGAGTTGCTGGATAAGGAGAAAAAGAACAACACACGGCGCCACATAGTGTAGATTATCCACGAGTAATTTGCACACGGATATGGTGAATTGTACTCACCTAGAGAGGTTATGCTGAACAGGCACAACACTATTGAAAGGGATAAATCAGCCTACAGGTTAATCACCGCTACTTAGGATGTGTTGAAAGCAGACACACCCAGAGTGTGTGTAGGTAGATCAGGGATACAGCTGCTGCCCAGGTCCAAACCAGTAAATGGAAATTTACCGTCAGGTATAGAATAAAATAGAGAGGAAAAATAGGACCAAATATGCTAGGCGCTGCTATAAACGAACATATTTAATGGATGGAATAAGATACACTCTATGCGTTTCGACGCAGGACATGCGTCTTCATCAGGTCATAAATATATAATAAAAACCAAACATCTTGTGTATATATATACATGTGTATCCTCAAAGTGGACCAATCACAGGGAGGAAACGGGGAGGAGATAAGAGAAACTCCGGAAAAACAGAGTCACACATATAATCCAACTACAACTCTAAAATTAATTAATATGTTTATAAGTTAATAATCACAAATTAGTTATAAGAACAAAGACATATGTATAATTTTGGCTAACAATATAAGTTTTGGACACACATGTATATATATACAAGATGTTTGGTTTTTATTATATATTTATGGCCTGATGAAGACACATGTCCTGCGTCGAAACGCGTAGCCTGTATCTTATTCCATCCATTAAATATGTTCGTTTATAGCAGCGCCTAGCATATTTGGTCCTATTTTTCCCTCTCTATTTTATTCTATATTACAGAGTTGCTTCTAGGGGAACATGCCACTATTATTGTTCTCTCAGATTTCGTATAACTCCACATGAAAAAAACTCTCTATTCCTTCAATGTCATACATACAGAAGGGTCCACAGATGGGTCCACTTCTAAGGGTTCCATACTACATCTCTATACAACATGGAGTCGCAATACGGCGCTGTGAATGAGGCCTAAAGGTCAGTACATCACTTGCTCTACATATGAAAACAATTAAATACTAAAACATTATATTATCAATAATGAGGCATTTTCTTTATTTGATTGGGCTTAATATAATATACACAGTGGAGTCACATTATTATGGCCACCAGCTAATATCCAGAGTAACCGCCGTGTGCAGCACGGACAGCAGTAAGACGGGCTGGGAGTGACTCAGTACGAAGGTGCTGGTAGGTTGTCTCGAGGTATCTGGAGCCATGATGACTGCAGTGCATCCCACATTTGCTGTAGGGTGCGTGAGGGAGGATCCATATAGCGAACAAGATGATCGAGGTGGTCCCACAGATGCTCCATTAGGTTCAAGTCTGGCGAATTAGGGGGTCAGGGAAGTACTAGGAAGTCTTGGTTGTTCTCTTCCAACCACTGTTGGACTATTTTTGCCGTGTGACATGTCCCGCTGTCTTGCTGGAAGATTTAATCTGCCCCAGGGAAGACAAACAGCATGTATGGGTGGACGTGATCTGCAACGATGAGAGAGAGAGAGAGAGAGAGAGAGAGAGGGAGGGAGAGAGCGAGAGAGAGAAAGAGAGAGAAAACGAGAGGAAAAAAAATAAAAATAAACAACAACAAAAACAACAAGAAAGCAGCACCACTCGATGTAGGTTAGACAAGATGTCTCACAGGACAAATGCATATAAAGGTGGGAAAAACACTCAACCACCCATATGAAAGGTTAGAGATAAGGACTCTAACAATATATGATAAACCGGAGAAACAGAGTCCATATATATCAATGTATGAAACAACTAAATATCTTTATTGAAAAACAGGAATAAAATACATTAAATGACATAGACAGAGAATCCAAAAATAGTCCTTAAACGGATCACAAAAGTGTACATTGAGTCTATATATATATATTAGAAAACAATGATGGTGTACACAGTTACTATGACTCAATGTAACTCCTACATGGGGTGCATTAACATAGTAAAAATTGTGTGAAAAAAGGCAATATGCCTAACTCTGAAAAGGTCTGTGGTAATTAGAAAGTAAGTAATTATTGCCTTAAAAAAAAAACACTCGATGTAGGGTACAAATCCTCACCAGCCATCCGGCTAGTGTCCTTAATAACGGTATAAAATAAAATCATAAGGCAGCTCTCCATAAGTAGTTAAAAAGTGAGGGATCTTTACACTCAAATGCAATGTTTCAGCCCTGCTCCATATATATATATATATATATATATATATATTAGTGTGTGTACATATATATATATATATATATATATATATATATATATGCATATATACAAACTTATTCAACATTTTTTAATAAATATTTTAGACAATTATTCCTATTTCTTTTTTCCCCCCAAAGAATGAGAGGCTTTCCTTTTTCAATAAAGTTTGTTAAGCTAGTTCTATAAACTGCGCCACTGCTCTTTACCAGAAAATTGCAAATATACTAGGAAATTATGCCAGAATTGTGAACACAAGTGCACACATATAATAAATGTTTGTGTGTGAATATATATATAAATTCTACTCAAGTTGATCATACTGTGACATGTTAGCGCTCCTTAAAGTTATATAACGTATAGTTATAGGTGAATGTATTATAGGTGAATATATTACTTCTGCATATAGATGTTTTCAATTACAGTGGCACTCGTGGTATCTGCAGACATGTCCTTTGAATGCCTTTGCATATCTCCTGCCAGACATGTGGGATCAATCAAGGGCTGATGTGGCTTTTGGGAATGTTGACAGCCTGACATACATAGGACTCCGGTGAGAAGAGAGCTCAGCAAATCAGCCATGAACAGAGGAGGGGGTGAAGGAAGGAAGATTTGCAAAAAAAGGCAGGCAGATCCAAGCAGAGTAGGAAACACAGACAGAGGGAGAGAGAGAGGGGAAAGTGAAGCTGAGACAATAGAAAAGGAGGGAGTGAGAAGCACAAGAGGAGGATAAAGGGTTGCAGAGACTCTTGGACATACTCCTGCAAAGCTTCTTAAGAATGAAGAGGAGGGAAGGACACTGATTTGTACAGCACATGAGCAGAGCATGCAGCCAGCCAGCCTTCTTGCAATATGTTCTCTATCATTCTTCACATCTGCACAGCCACTTGGATAGTCGATGTGGAACATTAGTTTTGGATTACGCAGTCTACAACAAACACTTTAAGAACTGGGGGAGGGTGAGGAGCAATAGAAAAAGTATCTCAGATTATTAAGACTTCCATAGGACCAGCCAATTGTTTCCTGCTCAGGTGACCATGCTGCACTTGGCTTCTATTTGTTGCTGCCTTTCTATAGTCCACTGTTGGACAACTTTTCAGCACCAGGTCCCAACTTTCAGGAGCTCCTCGTCACAAGTTTTCCAGATCACAGACAACAGGGGTACTCAAGGAACAGACAGCACAGAAAACAAAGTGGAAAGACTGGGACAGTATTTCAAGAAGAACATTAGGAGGTTGAGAGAGAGAAGTCACAATTTGGACCTGGTCTTTTTGGTGGACGAATCTTCTAGTGTAGGCCATGCCAACTTTGTCAATGAACTAAGGTTTGTGAAGAAGCTTCTCTCTGATTTCCCAGTGGTGCCTTCTGCTACCAGAGTGGCCATTGTGACATTCTCTTCCAAGAACAATGTTCAGACCAGAGTGGATTACATCTCTTCTAGTCAGTCCCACCAACACAAGTGTTCTCTCCTCAACAGAGAGATTCCAGCTATAACCTACAAAGGCGGAGGAACTTACACCAAAGGAGCCTTCCAGCAGGCAGCGGTAAGATAATAAAACATTCCTTGAAGTCTTCCTATTATGAACAATGTAATCTGGTCATACTTTTATAATGTTTTTCGTATATTTGTATGTGCGTATGGATGTTACTCTAACAAACATATCCCCATAATGTGCTAATAAAAAAATACATAAGAATATTCTACACTGCTTTATATTTGTAAACATGTGAACATATTATTTGAGTTTATTTACAAAGTTAATTAATATAACAATAAAATTAGCCATATAACATTATTAAGGTATGTTCACACGGCAACGTCAATTACGCCTGAAATTACAGAGCGGTTTCAGGCGAAAACAGCTCCTGAATTTCAGACGTAATTGCTCGTACTCCCGTTTTTTGCGGCGTCCATTACGGACGTAATTGGAGCTGTTTTTTTATGGAGTCAATGAAGAATGGCTCCAATTATGCCCCAAGAAGAGACATTCACTTCTTTAAGGCGGGCATCTTTTTACGCGCCGTCTTTTGACATTTTTTTCAATTTCATATAATATGTATGGGCACGTTAACAGTGGGCTGTGTACAAGTGCTGTGGGCCCACTTTTTTATGTAGAATGTTATCAGAAAGCAATAGATCTGAATATTATTGTAATTGTGTTATTCATTATAAGGTAATCGCCTATTCAAGAGTTATATGTACGCCTGTTGGTTGAAATGTTCCTATTAAGAGCAGGAGTGATTAGGAAGAGGAGCAAAAGACAAAAAATTTGTGACCGCCATTGGCACACCACTGCAGCCCGTTGTAAATGGCGCCTGTATGATGCTGATAGTAGTGGGAGAGGAGCTAGGTGATAGATTTATGTCAAGGAGTTGCTGTCTTGGGAGCAATTCCCTACAATACAAGATATAGAATGTGACTAGGATAATAGTATGTGACTGTGTGTAACATATAATGGCACAGGAAGAGGGGAGGACAGTAGTTTTTGTAATTATAGTGAAGGACTTTGTAATTCTTTTAGTAATGTCTCTAATTGAAGTCGTTTATTTCATTGATACAACTAGTGACGGGGCTGTAAACTTAAGTGGATCCACATGACTATGCAGTTTGCTTCTTGTCCAGATGTTGCAATTGATGTCTCCCTGTGAAACTTTAATAATCATTATCTCTATAATGGTTCATTATGTGCATCATCTAAAGCAGACACGTTACAGCCTGTTGTATGGCATTGCTCAATATCTATATTTGATCAGTTCAGAGCTCACATTTTACAAAATAATAATTCAAGCATATTACAATATCATAGTTTGTGATATACAGATGTTGCAGAGTTGAGTTTGTTACTATGGGCCTTCTGAGGTGACGTTGTTTTGTTCCATGCGACTACTGGATGACGTTGTTCTGTCCCATGTGACCGCTGCGGCCAATTACAGTCTGCAGCGGTCAAGGGACAAAACTACGTCATCTCAGGTGCCAGCCAGGGACGCGTCCCAGCAGCGGTTACACGGGACAAAACTACGTCATCTCAGGAGGCCCGGCAGGGACACGTTGCTACGGGAGACCAGGGGAGGTGAGTATGGTATTTTTTTAATTTTAGGGGTGGAATAGCAAGTGCCCTGGTTTCCCTGTCTGACTCTCTGATGTCTTTTTGGACTTGGATACAGTAAACAACTTGAATACATTCCTAAAAGTCATCAGGGAGTCAGACAGGGAAATCAGGGCATTTGCGATTTGCTGCAAACTTATATAACGAATGGGCCCCGAAACGACATTCGGGAAATTCACTCATCTCTAGTTCTGGACAATGCATGATATATTTCATAGTACATAAAAAAGTTTCCAGACTGTAAAACTCATCTATTCCTCAACATTGTTGTAGCTGTTTGGCTACTTCTCTTTTAGGTCAAAATGATATTATCTGAATATAGCCTATTATCATTCTCTGTTAAAATCTAAGGAAGTCTAAAATCCACCTCCTAACACTTAGCTGGTGCTCTTTATCTCCACATTGCTTTACACTGCAGCATTGCTTATTTAGATTGCCTGTGTATGTAATGACGGGGGTGGGGAGACAGACAAGTGAGCCCTAATCTACCCGCCACTCAGTCCCTGCCTACGACCCGCCCTAGGCGACGGGGTACAGCTGGGCGACGGTCCCTACACTCAATAAGTGCACGACAGACAAACAGACAAGGGTACACAGAGCTAGGGGGAGAAAGGGGCAGTTGCCCACGGCAACACCGTGAGCAACAAGAGAAGTGAACAAGCCGAGTCAAACCAGGAGAGTACGAGGTACCAAACGCAGAGCAGGAGAGTAGTCAGCAAGCCGGGGTCAATATGAAGCAAGGACAATAGTACAAGAAGCTGCAGCAGGGCCAGGAAACCAAACGAGAAGAATCACAAGCAAAGGAGGAACAGGAAAGGCAGGTATAAATAGACAGAGGGCGGGAGCTAGCTCCGTCTGGCCAGGCTGTGATAGGTTCTCCCACTCCTAAGCCTGCCATCCTGAGTGGTGGAAGATGGAGTCAGTCTCACAGACATAGAAGCAGGTGCAGACTGATTATTTATGGGCATTAACCCCGAAGCTGTGCCTGGCAGATCCTTTACAATGGTGTTTTAGCACAAATTATGAAAATAATAATAATGTATAATTTGAAAGAAACTAAACCACCAGTGATTAAAAAATCATCAGGAAACTGCTGCACATATACTGAGCCAAATGAGACTGAATAGTAGGGTGCTTAAAGTAAATATCGGCCGTTTAACACCAAACTATTTTAAGTTTCAAAATTCTGTGCTGATTAATTCCTTAAAATATCTTTATAATAGCGGTTAAAACTCTATTTTCTGATACAGACCTCCAAATCCCAGGCAACAGCATAGGGGGAGATTTATTAAGACTGCCATTTTACTAGTATATGCCAGTCTTAATAAACAATTTGTTTATTTGTTTACTAATATGTTGCATCTTTCGGCTGGCCATGAACTACGCCACAGAAGTGTTCCCTCCACCCCCCCCCCCCCCCTTCGAACATAAAATTTAAAAATAAGGTCCTGGCGCCGAGCAGCATCGGGGCTTTATATGCGGCACAGCACTTCTTTACGTCCTGAGTGCTGCGCCACAACGTCCTAAAGCTACCCGGCGTCAGTGTCAGCAGTGAGAGTCTGGGGGGCACAAAAAAAAATTGTATTTAAGGATGGAAATTCACTTTAAGGGTATGTTCACACGCAGTGACCAAAAACGTCTGAAAATACGGCGCTGTTTAAGACGTTTTCAGACGTTTTTTAAGCCACTCACGATTTTTGCGGAATTTTGTATGGCTGTTATTGGAGCTGTTTTCAATAGAGTCAATGAAAAACGCCTCCAAAAACGTCCCAAGAACTATCCTGCACTTCTTTTGACGAGCCGTCATTTTACGCGCCGTATTTTGACAGCGAAGCGTAAAATAAAGGCTCGTTGGAACAGAACATCGTAAATCCCATTGAAAGCAATGGGCAGATGTTTGTAGGCGTATTAGGGGCGTTTTTTCAGGCGTAATTCGAGGCGTAAAATGCCCGAATTATGTCTGAAAACAGTGCTAGTGAACATACCCTAAGGCATGTAAGCTAATATACTCTAAATGTGCATTGTGAGCAATTTAGTAATATATTATTAAAGAGAAAACCTTACATTTCCCTATGGATTTCATGCACCCAGTCTATGAACTGTTTTATGGCAGCCTGTAGCCTGCATCTCATAGGCACTAGTTTGTCAATGGACTCTTCTCTGTGTGCTTGCTGCAAGAATGATTTGGTATGTTAGAACTGCACATAATGTAGTTTTCTATTACATTAGCCCATGCACCTCCAAACCAAAAGTTCTATACACTTTAGAAATTAGTTATCTGATATATACTCATACACTGTATTGATCGCCTAAAATAAATTGAATAGGTTTCAAGTATGGCAAAAACATTGACAGACAGGGTTGGCCTTAGTGGTGTCTGACTTGTGTGGGTACACAGGGCGCATCACCTGTCGCTGTTGAAGGTATCACCACTGGCCCTCATG
This sequence comes from Rhinoderma darwinii, assembly GCF_050947455.1. Lineage (NCBI taxonomy): Eukaryota > Metazoa > Chordata > Amphibia > Anura > Rhinodermatidae > Rhinoderma > Rhinoderma darwinii. Next base: position 331,489,298 of record NC_134687.1, on the reverse strand, counting down.
GATTGGGTACCCGGAACTTGCATCCCCGATCCCACACTTGGAGCATGAACCTATGGAAATTCAGCTGCACAGGATGCAGTTCCATTTAATGAGTAGTATATTATTAAGGCAACTTTCCGGCAGTAATATTTGGGTGACTTGCGGCAATGATATGTTTATTTAAACGCTATATCATAGTATTTGAATTACTATATGATATAAAATAATATGAGGGGGTACTGTATGACATTTTATTTGGTAAAATCATAGCAGCATTGCCTATAACTACTGTATCTGTGGGATGACGTACTGTCAGGAAAGCTTCATGCACAGAGCCAGGCCGTGTTTACGAACCTGTATTGAAACATGTGTCCGTATTATGGACCTTTAGGGCATGACCACACGTGGCGGATTTCCTCCGCAACTGTCCGCATCAATGCCGCACAGAATCTGCGTTGCAGATTCTGCTGCGGATCTGCACAAAATGTGCAGTAAATTGATGCGGACTAGCTGCTGCGGACTGCGGGAAAAGTGCTTCCCTTCTCCCTATCAGTGCAGGATAGAGAGAAGGGACAGCACTTTCCCTAGTGAAAGTAAACGAATTTCATACTTACCGGCCGTTGTCTTGGTGACGCGTCCCTCTTTCGGCATCCAGCTCGACCTCCCTGGATGACGCGCCAGTCCATGTGACCGCTGCAGCCTGTGCTTGGCCTGTGATTGGCTGCAGCCGTCACTTAGACTGAAACGTCATCCTGGGAGGCCGGACTGGAGACAGAAGCAGGGAGTTCTCGGTAAGTATGAACTTATATTTTTTTACAGGTTGCTGTATATTGTGATCGGTAGTCACTGTCCAGGGTGCAGAAACAGTTACTGCCGGTCGCTTAACTCTTTCAGCACCCTGGACAGTGACTATTTACAGACGTCTCCTAGCAACGCTCCCGTCATTACGGGAGCCCCATTGACTTCCTCAGTCTGGCTGTAGACCTAGAAATACATAGGTCCAGCCAGAATGAAGAAATGTCATGGCAAAAAAGCAAGACGCATCCGCAGCACACATAACATGTGCATGACAGCTGCAGACTTCATTGCGGAACTTAGAATCTCCATTGAAGTCAATGGAGAAATTCCGCCATGAGTCCGCCACTGCTCCGCAACAGACAGAGCATGCTGCGGACACCAAATTCCGCTCCGCAGCCTATGCTCCGCAGCGGAATGTTACGCATCGTCTAAACGAACACTTCTAAATAGAAGTGGAAGTCAATGCAGAAACGGCTCCGCTGCGGATTAACGCTGCGGAGTGTCCGCAGCGGAATTTAAGTGAAATTCCACCACGTGTGAACCCAGCCTTAGGGTCTAAGGGACAATGCCACCATAATACAACATGCAATGCTGAATGGAACAATTTTTTTCACAGATGTAACTAAATGGCATAAAAACCGAATTTGTCTCGGACACAAAAAGGTACAGTATGGTCTACAGCAAGTTATAGTGCAGTGATATGGATCCATGTCCCCCTGTTACGTCTTAACCCCTCTTACCTGTCCTTCTGAGCAGTCATCAATTCTTGTTTAAGAATCTGTCTAGTAACTATATACATATAATTAAATTAGATGGGGGTTATAAAAATAAGTGTCTGAGGGCTAAAAATCTAAAATAAAATTAATAAATAAGTTTGTAATATTGTTACATTAGGTATATTGCCCATTACTGTTCTGCCCAAACCGGCCATTCCCCGTTCTCTTTGTATAAAACAATGTACATGTTGATGTGATGTCCATGTAGCCGCAGCGGTCAAGTGTCATTGTGTGGACATCACAGGAACAGTGGACAGACCTGATTTTTCTTCTTTCTACTGTTCAGCTATATTAAATAAAAAATAGATAGTCTCATCCATTCCCAATGGTACAGCAGTAATAAGTTCTCAATTTTATCTTTATACTCTACCTTAATAAAAAGATATTTGAGGGAAAAAAAGTTTAAGGAAAATGTACCTAACATCCAGATGATTTGTTTACATAGAAGAACAGCCACATGATACCCAAAAAATATAATTGTAAACCTAGCTGGATGCCGTATGACAACAAATGACCATTGAAGCGGATTCCCAGGACCCCCCATTACTGCGGCTCATTTGTTTCAATGTATGTTTTTCTGTTACTAGATAATGACCTAATTGCCATGTCTGTTTTTCCTAAATTCACAATTACAACAGTGCCACACTAGAACATAAGTAACCGTTTTACATTACTGGGCAAAGAATTGAAATATGACAGTATGTAGATGAGCATTGTAATAATTTGAGCTAATACAGGACACCATAAACAGCACCTGTAATCTGCGGGTGCTGCAGGGCAATATTGGGGAACCTGAATTCCCTTCAGCCTTGCAGATTATTATGTGGTGTTTACCGCTAATTCCGATATCATCTCATTCTTTCTTAATGTGATCATTAAACCGGATCTTCACTAAACAATACATAAATCATTTGTAGGTTTTACATGATTTTCTGCACACTATACTAATAAAAACCATTGGTACATGTTCATGGATGTGATGTAAATTGTTAGTTTACAGCTGCTGTGTCCATTGGGAAGTGTTGCTACTCCTCAGTGAATCGCTAGTGTTTTAGGGTTGTTTAAGCCATGATTTATCCTGTCTGCATGGATAACACTAGGCTGTAAGATGTCAGATGGGAGTCCATGGCTGCAGACCTTCCACCCACACAGTTTTATGATACAAGCCATGTGTTACTTTCAATGTAGTTAGCTCTTTGTATTCTGCTGCTGAAAGTCCTCAGGATTCAGACCATGGGTATAAGACAACTGCCCACCAGATAGATGAACATGAAAACAGACTTATAAAAAAAAGTATGTTATATAATAGACTACCCATTTCAGAGGACCAGCTGTAGTGCTTTAAGGGATTCTCCGCTTTTAATACCTTGTTCTGTTATAAATGATCATTAACTTCTATATCTGTCTGCAATTTAAATGTATGTGAATTCGTTCCCTGAGAAGTTCATTGCAGTCAGTGGTTTGAGGATCACAGGTAAGTAGAGATAACTTTGCAGAGATACACAGACAGTAACTTTTATAGATATACACATACAGTAACTTTTATAGATATACACATACAGTAACTTTTATAGATATACACATACAGTAACTTTGTAGAGATACACATACAGTAACTTTGTAGAGATATACATACAGTAACTTTGTAGAGATATACACATACAGTAACTTTTATAGATATACACATAAAGTAACTTTTATATATATACACATACAGTAACTTTTATAGATATACACATACGGTAACTTTTATAGATATACACATACAGTAACTTTGTAGAGATACACATACAGTAACTTTGTAGAGATATACATACAGTAACTTTTATAGATATACACATACAGTAACTTTGTAGAGATACACATACAGTAACTTTTATAGATATACACATACAGTAACTTTGTAGAGATACACATACAGTAACTTTTATAGATATACACATACAGTAACTTTTATAGAGATACACATACAGTAACTTTTATAGATATACACATACAGTAACTTTTATAGATATACACATACAGTAACTTTTATAGATATACACATACAGTAACTTTGTAGAGATATACATACAGTAACTTTGTAGAGCTATACATACAGTAACTTTTATAGATATACACATACGGTAACTTTTATAGATATACACATACAGTAACTTTTATAGATATACATACGGTAACTTTTGTAGAGATATACATACGGTAACTTTGGAGATATACATATAGTAACTTTTGTAGTTATACACATACAGTAACTTTTATAGATATACACATACGGTAACTTTTGTAGAGATACACATACGGTAACTTTGGAGATATACATATAGTAACTTTTGTAGTTATACACATACAGTTACTTTTGTAGAGATATACATACAGTAACTTTGTAGAGATACACGTACAGTAACTTTTATAGATATACACATACAGTAACTTTGTAGATATACACATACAGTAACTTTTATAGATATACACATACGGTAACTTTTGTAGAGATACACATACGGTAACTTTGGAGATATACATATAGTAACTTTTGTAGTTATACACATACAGTAACTTTGTAGAGATACACATACAGTAACTTTTATAGATATACACATACAGTAACTTTGTAGATATACACATACAGTAACTTTTGTAGAGATACACATACGGTAACTTTGGAGATATACATATAGTAACTTTTGTAGTTATACACATACAGTAACTTTTGTAGAGATATACATACAGTAACTTTGTAGAGATACACATACAGTAACTTTGTAGAGATATACATATGGTAACTTTGGAGATATACATATAGTAACTTTTATAGATATACATATGGTAACTTTTGTAGGGAAATACATACGGTAACTTTGGAGATATACATATAGTAACTTTTGTAGTTATACACATACAGTAACTTTTGTAGAGATACACATACAGTAACTTTTGTAGAGATACACATACAGTAACTTTGTAGAGATACACATACAGTAACTTTTATAGATATACACATACAGTAACTTTTGTAGTTATACACATACAGTAACTTTTGTAGAGATACACATACAGTAACTTTTGTAGAGATACACATACAGTAACTTTTGTAGAGATACACGTACAGTAACTTTTGTAGAGATACACGTACAGTAACTTTTAAAGAGATACACATACACTAGAGATAAGTTACAATACCTAATACCTAGGAGTAGAAAACTTTATAATTGTAGAGTGACGATGTGTAAAGTGGATGTCTGAAACCCTCTTCAGTGGGCATGTTTCCTAGCAATAGCTTGATCATGATTAATGTTCATTTTGCTACGTGGAATATGAAGCATTGCATGGAATTAATTGAAATCAATGTACAACCATGTTCACATAAAGGCAGGAGTGTACAATCTGCGGCACGGGTTCCTGCAAAGCCAATCCGTGTGGCTCCCGGCGGTACTGTGTGACTGGAACTGTTATGAGTGGCCCTGTGTAGTTAATACTACCGGACACACTATGTGGCCGGTACTGTTTTGGTTGGCATAAACTGTTACTGTGTTATAAAGTATAAAGAGAAAGGGAAATATGGTTTGGAAAGTTGGTATAACACTAAAAATTAACTTTTATTGAATTTGTCTAAAATATTGCTGAGAATACAAATTAAAATAAAGTATAGATAGAGTAATATTTTTACCCTTAGAATAAATAGGTTGAGTATCCTCAATTATTAAACCAACCTACTTTAGAAAACCCCTTTGATGATCGAAAACTTCTTAGAATTTATTGTAGCCCTAGTGTGCACCACCAATGCTGCATAATTGACAAGAAGGAGGGACAAGAGGGCAAGAGGTATAGGATCATGAATCTAATGCCATCTGGCTGTGATGGGTATAGTTTACCATGCAGGGATGGGGTGAACGGTCTTTTTGGAACACCCTGTATCACTTGTCAAATCTCACTTGACTAATTATGACATGTCATTTTATTGAAAACTTGCCATGTGGAAATAAAGAGAGTGAACAAGTCTGAGTTGTGGGCTCAATTGTTTAGACAGTAAAATTGGGTTAAGGTGATGTCAGTGGGAGCACTTTACTGTGCTTAGATTTGTATGCTTCAATCAAAGGGACAATATAAGATACAACTTTTAATGTCTGTATCTCAACTCCCTGGGTATTACTTAGGCTAAGGACTCGTCTGAGCCTACCTGTGTACCAGACACCAGTGTCAGTGAGTCAGCTGTTGAGCTGTAGGAGCAGCGGTTAGCTGTACCAATCTCACTCTATGTAGTTCCTATGAGCCGGCGTGTCGATCAGCTGTTGTGTGCACACACAGCCAATACACACATCGATAACTCAAATCTAAGCGGCGTATGTCACTGCCATTAGATTGGACCAAACTCCCTAAGTGGTCCCTGGTTCAGTGGACCAGAGTATTTAAAATGCTATGCCCACAGACAGGTCATGTTGCAGACTATCTCTCGATGTTGGTTCCCTGACGGGCTCGACCCAATGCACATTTCGCTGAGTATACCTCAGCTTCTTCTAGGCCCTTATATTGTCCCTTTGATTGAAGCTTACAAATCTAAGCACAGTAAAGTGCTCCCACTGACAGCACCTTAACACAATTTTACTGTCTATACAATTGAGCCCACAACTCAGACTTGTTCACTATTTCTCTTGATTTCCACTTGGCAAGTTTTCAATAAAATTAGATGTGATAATTAGTCAAGTGAGATTTGACAAGTGATACAGGGTGTTCCAAAGGGACCATTCACCCCATCCCTGCATGGTAAACTATACCCATCACAGCCAGATGGCATTAGATTAATGATCCTTGCCCTCTTGTCCCCCGTTCTTGTCAATTATCCACTATTAGTTATTCACATTAGGGCTACAATAAATTCTAAGAAGTTTTGGATCATTAAAGAGGTTTTCTAAAATAGCTTGGTTTAATAATTGAGGATACTCAACCTATGTATTCTAAGGGTAAAAATATTAATCTATCTATACTTTATTTTAATTCGTATTCTCTGCAATATTTTAGACATATTCAATTAAAAGTAAATTTTTCATTTTATACCAACTTTCCAAACCCTATTTCCCTTTCCCTTTATACTTTGTATCAATCCATTGGTGGTGTACACTCAGTATAACAGCTTATACCAAAAAT